>NC_083877.1:46817177-47120207 GCF_032452875.1 Bos javanicus | reverse complement strand
ATGTGAGGAACACTTTTATGTCAAAATGATTCTGTAACCCCTCCCCTCACCATGACTAGAGGAAAAAAGACATCTGATGCTCACTTATGAGTTTCATGGCCACAGAGACTACTTGGAGTGACTGGGAATCCTGTAGATAAGAACTCCCTGATCTAGGGTGAGGAAGTGAGACTTCTTTGTACCAGCTGTGGATACTAGATATGAACATTTGATAGAATTTTAAGCCTAATTTCTATCAGAAAACTATAGTTTTCACCTAGGATGATTTAAAGTGAGATAACAAAAATGCTCCTGGGAAAGAAAGACTTAACACATTAGTAGCATTGATTGATGGAAAGACCTTTGAAATAAATGATATATGCTGTTTCTAGGACAGGGAAATTGTACCCACTTAGGGTTCCCTGTGGGGCTTCCCCCGTGGCTCAGTGGTTAAGAATCTACCTGTAACGCAGGAGATGTGGGTTCAATCTCTGGTTTGGGAAGATCCCTGGAGGAGGAAATGGCAACCCACTCCAGTATTCTTGCCTGAAAAATCTCATGGACAGAGGAGCCTGATGAGCTACAGTCCACGGGGTTGCAAAGAGTCTGACACAACTGAGTGAGCACATAGGCAACGTTACCAGTTGACTATTAGAAAATGGTAAAATAATAAGTATGACTTTACCAAGAAGGGCTGGTTTCTGAAAAGAATGGAAAAGATAAGGTCATGCCACTGGCTGAGTGTGAATTTCCTCACCTCACAGCGAAAAAGGCCGAGAAGATTCTGTTTTGCAGGGCATAAGATTCTACTTTGCAATATGGGAGTGTCTTTTACACGATAACTTTGCACCTTGATTCCAAATTCAGCACTTGAACAAGACTCCAGTAGGTCTCTTTGTAGATGTGGAGAAAACTTAAGGATTTGGCAGAAATATGGATTAAAACAATTTTTATTTTTTACAATGCATTTGCTATGAAAAATTCACAGAACTCTTTAGTTTTATAAAATCTATCCCTTTTGAAAAGAAAAGAGAACATCCCTCCCACAGGTTGGGAGTTACAGGGTCTCTTCCCTAGGAGATTCTTAGTTTACTTATGGGATGATTGTTTGTTTACTCGTGCAGGCATTCAGATAATCATAAAAATCAAGAGGCACACCCGCTTGAGTGCATAGTTTCTCTTCCAGAATATCTATGGGAGAGGCACTAAGGACAATGTTTAAAGGAAAATATTTTAGATAATTGCCCACAGTCATCTTATTTTTATTCCTGACAAATAGCAAACAAGTTTTTTTCTACTGTACTAATTTTTAATTTGTGAATATTTATGAAAGGGTTTACTTGAAGTGTTCCTTCATATTAACTTTTTTGGTTAAAAAAATTTAAATATGTATTATTAACAATATTTGAGTTCTCAAATGTTAAATACTTAACCATGATAAGAAGTTTGAGAGTAAAAAGTAATAGATCAAGCTAATCGTGTTGCCTTCCTCAAAATATCGATTGCAGATAACGTCTCTTTTTTGCATGTCTTTGGCTTTGTTTATACAATGTAGAAGGTTTAACTGTAGTGTTGCCACATCTGTAAGTTTTTCTTTGTTTCATGGGCTTTGTAAATACATAAATGAGTGCCTTCACTTTTTTTTCTGGCTCTATAATTTTTTACATCTGTGCCTCTTACCTGCCTGGAATTTGTTTTTGTGTCTGACAGTGGTAGGCTTGTAACTTCATTTTTGTTACATGACTATTTATTTTCCTAATATAGTGTGTCAAATAGTTTGTTGTTTTTCCTTTAAATGGTAGGTTTGTTGTCGCCTTGATATCTATGCATTTGTTTCTTGTGTCCTGTATCCTGTTCATTATTTGTGTGATGATATCACACCGTTTTAGTTACTGTAGCTTTACAGCATGTTGAGTTTTGTCAGGATAGTTTTCCCTTCTTTTTTAAAAACATAGTCATTCTGAAGCTTTTTCTATTCCAATTAAACTTTAGAATCAGCTTTAAGTTCTATAGAATATCCTGTTGCTATGTTGGTTGGGTCACACTGATTTTTTTAAACTGGGAGAGAGATAATGGCTGTCTTAACAATATTGAGTTATTTCATCTGGGAAACGGTAGTTATCTCCATTATTGTATCTTCTTTTACTGTCCTTCAATAAAATTTAAGATAAGATTGATGTGTTATATTTATAGGTAAGTTTATTTCTAGGTTCCCCCCCCCCCCCCGTTTCCTTCCCTCCCTTTCTCCCCTTCTTGATAATGATTGGAATTTTTTAAAATGGCATTTTCTAAATGGTTACTGTATCTGGCCATCTATAATTGACTAGATTCTAGGCAGACAGGCATTTCATTAGCAAAAAATATGAAGATATCCTGCTTCCTTCCTAGTATTTTTATCTTACTTCATTTCTCTGCATTAGTTAGAGGGTGAAGTAAAATATTGAGTAGAAATAGCATGCATCCTTGTCATCTTCATCATTTTAATGGGACATTACTTGTAATTTACCATTTGTTGGCTCATTTCCACATATTTCTGATTTAGTTATCTTTATAGGAAAGTATTTATAAGAAAATATCAAATTGACTATAATTGGAGGAAATGTTTAAGTCACTGATGTTTCCCAAAGGACATGGCAGTGATGTGGGATATGCCATACACATGAAATGTTTCTTATGCATTGAGGTGCTCCTTCTTGATTCTCCTGTAAGGAATTCACAGCATATAGGAGGCTGCTGAAGCCTCTGAGGACTTTCTGGTCCTCAGGATCTCTGGAGCAATCCTAGGAACATGCTTTGGGCCAGGCTGACTTACATGAGCCTGATGATCAGATTTTTTGGAGAGCATAGGTTCAGTAGAGGGGGTCTAGCCAGAGGGGGCATAGACACAGGTTGGGGTGAAATCTTGGGATATAATAGTCATATTCTCCTTAAGCAGATGGAGCTGAAGCAGGAGGGAAGGGGACGGGGCACAACCTTTGAAGGAATGACATAGCCCAAGTGAAGAAGTGAAGTCGCTTAGTCGTGTCCGACTCTTTGCGACCCCACTGACTGTAGCCTATCAGGCTCCTCCGTCCATGGGATTTTCCAGGGAAGAGTGCTGGAGTGGATTGCCATTTCCTTCTCCAGGGGATCTTCCTGACCCAGGAGTCAAACCTAGGTCTCCCGAATTGCAGGCAGATGCTTTACCATCTGAGCCACCAGGGAAGCCATGACATAGTCCAAGGACACAACTTAAACTGATTAGACTCAAGTGGGTCCAAGGTGGCCGACAAGTTACCTTCGACTAGACCTTGATCCTCAATATATGATCATCGTAGCACAGCAGCAAGCTAAACAACACAACCAGAGGTGCCATGACAGCTCCAAGGCTGACCATCAAAGACCAAAAAGTGGGTGATGGCCAATTCCTGGAAATCTCTCCACCTGTTTCCCCAAATAGTTGAAATAATCCTCCCACACTTTAGCCTATGAAATTACCCAGCCCATAAAAACTAACCACACCACATTTCGAGGCTGTACTCTCCCTCTGTGAAGGACCACACTCTTGTCTGTGGAGTGTGTTTCTCTCTAAATAAATCCACTTCTTACCTATCACTTAGTCTTTCACTGAATTCTTTCTGCCACGAGATGTCAAGAACCTGAGTTTTACTAGCTTCTAAAACCAGGCGTGTGACTTCAGCTGGAAGACTGTGGGTTTTGGCTAGGTTTGAGTCCCAGAGACTGGGGTTCGAGTCCCAGGCAGGGTTTTGGCTGGGTTTGCGTCCCAGCACGTGAAGTCAAGTCTCAGACTAAGGTAAACGGTTTCAGAGCCACATTATCAGTGTGCCCCGAGAATAAACTGGAAGGGTTGAAATTCAGAAAATCTTTACTGAAGGTTAGATTCAGAGGGACTTTGGAGGTTGCGCAGGAGCAGAGTGAGTTTAGACTTAAGAAGCAGATGTGTAAGAGGCAGATAGTGACATACAAGGTGTCTAGTGTGTTAGCTTAGGACTCTAGCCCTTCCCTGAGATGAGGGATAAGTTTCTGGGTTGTCAGAGGTAGACTGGCAGAGTTAAAATTAAAACCACAGGCTCAGGTAAAATAAAAATCTCAGTCTTTACCTTGTACACAATCACCTTTTTTTTGCAAGTATATTCAGCTGCCTGGGTACACTTCCACTAGGTGAGTTTAAAATTACCACGTGTGCCTGAAAGACATCAGCCCCAATATGTTACAGGAAGTGTTTTCCAGCTATGGTGGCCCATGAGCAGCCTACAGAAAATGAGCTCCAGGTCTTGTGCCCCCATTCAACCACAGAAGCTCTGCTTTTATGAATCTACTTTGCTTATTGGCTTCTGAGTAAAGTTACATTTAAAGAAAACACTTGGCTGCTTTAAAAAAAAAAAACACAAAACTTGAAAGCCATCATTGTCATTCATTTTACTCATTTAAATCATGTTTTGACGGTAATACTGATCCTGCCTATGTAACTACAATATTTTATATTGCAACTCAGTTGTACTTCTTAATGAAAATTCCCTTGAATTCAGGATTTAGAAGTGATTTCCTCATCTATTTTATGAGGAGTTGGTGTGTGCGCTTTACAGAAGCAGAAGATATTAAGAAGAGATGGCAAGAATACACAGAAGAACTGTACAAAAAAGATCTTCACGACCCAGATAATCACGATGGTGTGATCACTGACCTAGAGCCAGACATCCTGGAATGTGAAGTCAAGTGGGCCTTAGAAAGCATCACTACAAACAAAGCTAGTGGAGGTGATAGAATTCCAGTTGAGCTATTCCAAATCCTGAAAGATGATGCTGTGAAAGTGCTGCACTCAATATGCCAGCAAATTTGGAAAACTCATCAGTGGCCACAGGACTGGAAAAGGTCAGTTTTCATTCCAATCCCAAAGAAGGGCAATGCCAAAGAATGCTCAAACTACCGCACAATTGCACTCATCTCACACGCTAGTAAAGTCATGCTCAAAATTCTCCAAGCCAGGCTTCAGCAATATGTGAACCGTGAACTTCCTGATGTTCAAGCTGGTTTTAGAAAAGGCAGAGGAACCAGAGATCAAATTGCCAACATCCGCTGGATCATGGAAAAAGCAAGAGAGTTCCAGAAAAATATCTGTTTCTGCTTTCTTGACTATGCCAAAGCCTTTGACTGTGTGGATCACAATAAACTGTGGAAAATTCTGAAAGAGATGGGAATACCAGACCACCTAATCTGCCTCTTGAGAAAATTGTATGCAAGTCAGGAAGCAACAGTTAGAACTGGACATGGAACAACAGACCGGTTCCAAATAGGAAAAGGAGTACGTCAAGGCTGTATATTGTCACCCTGTTTATTTAACTTATATGCAGAGTACATCATGAGAAATGCTGGACTGGAAGAAGCACAAGCTGGAATCAAGATTGCCAGGAGAAATATCAATAACCTCAGATATGCAGATGACACCACCCTTATGGCAGAAAGCGAAGAGGAACTCAAAAGCCTCTTGATGAAAGTGAAAGTGGAGAGTGAAAAAGTTGGCTTAAAGCTCAACATTCAGAAAACGAAGATCATGGCATCCGGTCCCATCACTTCATGGGAAATAGATGGGGAAACAGTGGAAACAGTGTCAGACTTTATTTTTCTGGGCTCCAAAATCACTACAGATGGTGACTGCAGCCATGAAATTAAAAGACACTTACTCCTTGGAAGGAAAGTTATGACCAACCTAGATAGCATATTCAAAAGCAGAGACATTACTTTGCCAACAAAGGTTCGTCTAGTCAAGGCTATGGTTTTTCCTGTGGTCATGTATGGATGTGAGAGTTGCACTGTGAAGAAGGCTGAGCGCCGAAGAATTGATGCTTTTGAAGTGTGGTGTTGGAGAAGACTCTTGAGAGTCCCTTGGACTGCAAGGAGATCCAACCAGTCCATTCTGAAGGAGATCAGCCCTGGGATTTCTTTGGAAGGAATGATGCTAAAGCTGAAACTCCAGTACTTTGGCCACCTCATGTGAAGAGTTGACTCATTGGAAAAGACTCTGATGCTGGGAGGGATTGGGGGTAAGAGGAGAAGGGGACGACAGAGGATGAGATGGCTGGATGGCATCACTGACTTGATGGACGTGAGTCTCAGTGAACTCTGGGAGTTGGTGATGGACAGGGAGGCCTGGCGTGCTGTGATTCATAGGGTCGCAAAGAGTCGGACACGACTGAGCGACTGACCTAATCTGATCTGATCTGATCTGGTGTGTGCGCTTAGTGTGAGCAGTTAGTGTGTGCATGCTTGTGATTGGGTCAGCTGTGTACAAGTCATATTTCCTGATAAATGATAAGCTGCTTAAGGATGTGCTATGGCATCTTTGTTTGTTTTCTATCTCCACTCTCATCCTCATCCCTGAATACCTCTGACAAGTTCAGGATGTAGTTCCTGATTCCACTTGGACTGCTATGAATGAACATCCCCTTGCCCTTCTGCTCATGATGTGAACCAGAAGCCAGGTTGGGAGGAGTTTAGAGGCAGGATTCCCCAGCAGCCTGACCTGCCTCTTACTTTTCAGCCTGTAGGCCAGTTGTTAACCGGAGAGCACTAAGTAGCCTACCCCGGGGGATTGCTATATTTCACTAGGATCACCAAAAATCAGGGCAGGAGAGCTCGCCAGCAGAACCTCTCCCCGTTTTGCGTGGGCTACAGTCTAAGCGACTGAGGCCAGCGGATGTGGCTGCAGCCCAAAGGAATTAGAATGAAGTCCTGTTCACAGAGGGATTATCAACTTTGTCCTCCATGTTCAGATATACCCTTCCTGTTCTTCCTGGGCAAGGTGGAGTCCTTTCTCTCCTAAGGAGTGCTCTCTGGCAAATCTGACCCAGAGTGAGCTGTGCTGCCCATTTCTGAGCCAGACTTTGTGTATTATCTCACTAGCATTTTCTTGCAGCTATGCTGCCACATTCTGCAGTTTTTCCAGTAAGAGATTTTGTCTTAGCTCTGAAATAGCACTGTACACACATTGGGCAAATATTTCAGGCAAGGGCCTTTGGTTGTGGGAGAAACCCGTTCACATCAGTTTGGTCAGCGGGGAAGGTTTCCATGTGTCGTCTTGGACTTCACAGGATGGGAAGAATAGGATGTCCAGGGCTCAGGGGAGTTGGGCTGAGACACTCAAGGTGCTCTTCTGGGCTCCCTCATCTCTGAGCCTAGCTTGAGGTGTCCTTGATCCTCTTTTCATGCACTTGAACTTGCAAGGTCCAGTCCTGGCTTTTCTGACTTCTAACCTTCCAACCTCCCTGCTAGGGTTCCATCAGAATGACTGGGGGATAGTCTAGGCCAAAATTGGCTTGTTAGAGCCAGATCACCTAAATGTTACGTCCCTGACCTGATGATGGATTAGCTGCCTTAGGTTCAGACCTCCACCCCTGCCCCAGAAGGCTTTGTTGGAAGGGCAGGAGGTTAGGTAGGCCTATGGTACTTGAGGTTGGACAAACCACAGGATAGGCCTTCCTACGTTGCTTGAGTACTTACTAACTAATGAAATGATTTATTCTTTTTGCCAATTCTAATATTTGCTGCTTTGAAATGAAATTTACCTATAAATTCTGTCTTTCCTTGTAAGAAATGTCAATCATTCTGGAATCTATCTTCCTACTGGCCCTTGACCCTGCCCTGCTCTTCAGCCTGCCCTAGGGGTTGGATCCCAGCTGAACTGCATAAGGAAGGCGGTCAGATAGCATTACAGTGCAGCTCTGCCATTCCTGCCAGGAGGAAGACTTTGCAGACTTTGCAAAGATGTGATGCACAGATAGGGCTTAGTCTCCTTCATCCCCTCTCACTAGCTGAATGCAGAGATGTACCAGGCCTCCAGGTCAGGAGGCAATGAGAGGCTCTGCGTACAGCCCAGGAGTGTCCCTTGGGCTCGCGTGGTTCTAAATCGAGAATAAAACTGATTTGCCTTTCCAGTTGCACAAAATGTCCCTGCTTCTCCCACCTTCCTCTCTCTTTTTTTTTTTTCCACCTTCCTCTCTCGAGTAGTGAATGAAAAAGAAATCATCATTCTAAAACGACTGAGAAGAAAAGAATGCGCTTGCCTGATTCACAGAAGTGGGTTTCTGCCTGTGCTGTGCATTGCGGCTCCATCAGACCCCTGTGCTACTTTGGAGTGGCGGGAATAACAGGGCTTACACCTAATCAAGGAACAAAAATTCCAAACAAAAGCCCGGGTGGGGTTTCCTGAGCAGGAGCGAGATATTGTAGTAAATGGGAAGCCAAGCTGGGCCGTCCAATCTCTGGTCTGATTGCACAAATTACAGCAGGGCCCTGTTTTCAAAGGAATGTGACCCGCCCCACCGGGCCCCTCCTGAGCGGGTGTGTCTGTGTTTCCTTAAGCCCTCTCCTGAACAGCTAATGCGTTCACCAGAGGAGCCAGAGAGAGCATTGTGCGGAGTCATTCAGAGGCCCTCCTTAGGGTCTCTGCCAGGGGACCATTTTCCAGGTGAGTTTACCTTACGTCACAGTCCTCCAGGGAGTCCTGTGGCTGAATGCCCCACCCTCTCCTGCAGAAAGTGCACACAGGCTTCTGATATTCCAGGGACAACTGCCTCCATCTCCAAGCACCAGTGAGCCAAACACTTTGTATGGGGTGGAGGAAAATGTTTATATAAAAAAGTCTCTTTTCTTGCAAAAGGGTGCCATTCTCTGTGCTCAGGTCCAGTGGCCTGCTGCTGTCCTCAGTCTGCAGATCAGCTGCCTCATGTTCTAGAATATTCCCAACCCTCTGGCTTGTGGTTTTCCTATTGGGCCAGGTTCCTATCCCCTCTCAAGAACTTCCTGTTTGCAGTATCCCACCACCCCTTCCCCCTTTCTTCTCCTCTCTTCTCAATCTGCAGATTTAAACATCCTCTCCCTTGAGAAGCCTCCCCCTACTCCTCCTTCCTGTGCTGACCCCCCAGTCCCCACCCCTCTGTTAGATGCTGAGGACAGTGTTTTATGAATCTTCAGTTTGGTGATTCCTGCTGCATCCTAGTGGTTTGGATGCATTTGGTCTCCTAATGATATGTTCTCATTTTATTTTTCTCTAGAGCCAATTTAAGCCCATATTACATAAATATGTTTCTGTGATACCCTTGACAACTTCTGATCTTAAAATAGTGTTTTTATTGAAACCACTTTGGTTTGTTTTTACCCATCTGTCTTATCTCTTGTAACTTACATGTGCCAGGAGTGTGGTAACTATGCAGCAAGGGGTTGCTGAGACAGTTGCCTGAGTCCCAATGTCTGGGTTGCAGGACTTTTTTTTTCTTTTTTTTAACTTTTTTTGTATTGGGGTATAGCTGATTAATAATGTTATGATGGTTTCAGGTGGACAACAGATGGACTTAGCCATCCATATACATGGATCCATTCCCCCCAAACTCCTATCCAGGCTGGCACATAACAATGAGCAGGGTTCCTTGTGTTACACAGTAGGTCCTTGTTGGTAATCCAGCTTAAATATAGCAGTGTGTACACATCGATCCCAAACTCCCTAACTATCCCTTCTTCTCATCCTTCCCGTACCTGGCAACCGTAAGTTCTTTCTCTTAGTTTGTGAGTCTCTTTCTGTTTTGTAAGTTCATTTATATCATGTCTTTTTAGATTCTGGATATAAGAAATATTATATGATATTTCTCTTTGTCTTAGTTCTCAGGATGACAGTCTCTGGGTCCATCCCTGTGGGAGTGGTCAGTTGCTCAGTTGTGTCTGATTCTTTGTGACCCCACAGACTGTAGCCCACCAAGCTTCTCTGTCCATGAGATTTTCCAGGCAAGAACCCTGGAGTGGGTTGCCATTTCTTCCTCCAGGGGATCTTCCTGACCCAGGGATCAAACCTGCATCTCCTGCCCTGACAGGTGGATTCTGTACTGCTGAGCTACCTGAGACTCCCTCTAAGTCCATCCATGTTGCTGCAAATGGCATCATTTCTTTCTTTTTTAATAGCTGACTGATCCTCCATTGTATGTATGTGCCACATCTTTATTCATTCTTCTGTCGATGGACATTTAGGTTGCTTCCGTGTCTTGGCTATTGTGAATAGTGCTGGTATGAACATTGAGGTGCGTGTATCCTATATGTACCCCATCTTTATCCATTCTTCTGTTGATGAACATTTAGGTTGCTTCTGTATCTTGGCTATCATGAGTAGTGCTACCATGAACATTGAGGTGTGTGTATCCTTTGGAGCAGTCCTCATTTTTAACTTCTGGTTTGTGATGGTCACTGCAGAATAGTGAGGGTGAAATGCAGTCACGGAGATGGTGGTGCCCAGCTCTCTGACTGCTCCTCCCTCTGTCTGCCCCTGGGTTGGCCTTCCTGAAATGTCCCTTCTGAAACATCATGGCTTTCTGCCCCCTCTTGCACATGATACCCAATTGCCGTGGCCCTGGTCGTTTTCCAGAGCCAGCTCCACCTAGCTCCCATGGGAAGCTCCTTATGAAAAGGTTCCTTCTGGTTCCCCTACCAGTCTACCCCCAGAACACTCTGGATGAACCCCACAGCCCTGCCACTGTGTACCTCATTATGTCCTAGTCCTTTGTATTTGGGTCTTTCCTCCCCTGGATTGGGAGGACAGCTCTATAGCAGAGGCCTGGCATGACCTCTCCTAGGTTCCTATCACCTAACCAAGTGCCATGCAGGCAATTCCTACTTCTTGAGCCAATAAATTAGTTCGTAGGGAACATTAAAAAAAAAAAAAACAATATACACATCTTCAGTGATGGTGTTAGAATTTTTTAAATGATTGCACACACCCTAATACTGTCAGAGGTTGAAGCTGTAAACAGGTCCTGTCCTATTTCACCGGTGAGGAAGGGAGTCTGAGGGCCTCAGAACTGTAGCCACTTGACTTGTAGGAAGCATGATGGTGACGGAGACCTGCGTCTTAAGAGGTTTGCTTGGTGGACTTTTCCCCACTAGGGGAAAGTCCTGTAGACTCAGTGGAAGTCACATTCTAGTAGGAATCAGGCAGCCCAGCTTTCTGGCTTTATTGTGGGGTTGAGAGTCTGGTCTCACAGTAAAAGCAAAGATGATTGGATTGGCTATTTCCCATGATGGCAAACTACTCCCACCCACCCACTTTAATCTCTGAAGATTTCAGACCTAGATGAGAAACTTCTGTGACCACTTCAGGTTTTGCCTAGGTTGGCCCCATCCTGGATTATATGCCTTATAGATTTTCTTACAAATCACACTTGGATGTTGTTTTTCCTGAGCATGTTAATTTCTCAAACTATATAAGATGCTGCATTTTTCCCACTGACACATATGTGCTCAGAATTGCTTATAAATATCCCCTCGTCACCTGTGCAGTTAGCCTTATACAGCAGAGGTGCCTGTCTGACCTGCTAATTGGTGTGTGTCTGCTTACTAGAGCTTCAGCAGCAACCCCAGACAGGCTGCTAATAAGTGTTAAAACACTGCAGGTATGCATTGGGTGAGGTCCCTGCTAACACTCAGGGCACAAACTTCCCCTTGACTTGCCATGGTGAAGAAAGTTCATAAATATCATTTTGAGAAGTGTTCATAATATTCTTTTGGTGCAGTAAAAATTTTCATTAGTTTGGAATAGCAAGAAGTCACCTAACTTAGAATTCTAAGGAAAATTTGAAAGCATTAAAGTATCTTCACAATAAATTGCTTTAGGCTGACAGATGACACGCCTCAAAGAGCTTTTTGAAATATGATCGGCCCCAAATTTAAGACATTATTGCTCAGTAGAGAATTTCAGGGGAATCTGTGCCCAGGGGTATGTGAGCAACAATTAACATACCACTTGTTAATGAAGTGCTTCTGGATTGCTGGAGGGGCACTTTCTGGCAACAGTTGCACCTTTAAATTCCTTACATAGCTGTATATTAATCCCGAATGAACTTGGACCTCTTTTGATTACCCTTGCTATGCTAGTTTTTGTTGTTCAGTTACTAAATTGTGTCCGACTCCTTATAACGCCGTGGGCTGTAGCATGCCAGGCTCCCCTGTTCTTCACCATCTCTCAGAGCTTGCTCACATTCATGTCCATTGAGTTGGTGATGTCATCCAACCATCTTATCCTCTGTAGCTCCCTTCTCCTTTTGCCTTCCATCCTTCTCAGCATCACAGTCTTTTCCAATGAGTCGATTCTTTGCATCAAGTGCCGAAGTATTTGGAGCCTCAGCTTTAGCATCAGTTCTTCCAGTGAATATTCATGGTTGATTTCTTTTAGGATTGACTGGTTTGAGCTCCTTGCAGTCCAAGGGACTCTCAAGAGTCTTCTCCAGTACCATGATTTGAAAGCATCAATTCTGTGCTCAGCCTTCTTTATGCAGAGTAATAAACATGTGGCCTCTTGGAACCTGCATCCCAGTGGGAGACAGGAAGACCACACCAAAAAAAAAGAAAAAAAGGATTATTGTAAGAGGGAGAACACTTTGACCAGATCTCTAAGCATCTTAATAGACAGAAAAAGGCCCTTCTTTCGTTGGGGGAGTTAGTTTCTCCTTAAGAAACTGGGGGAATGTCTTTGCATTTAAAAAGTTACAGTGTAAGTGGCTGACATTAGGTTTCAATTGCTGAGGCATCTGTTTCAAAGACATCCATCTCAGCATCTCAGATGAATCTATTACTGGTTGCATAACAGTTACCAGCTAAACAATCAGACAAAAACTAGGCTACTCCTTCCACTAAGGTCACCTTTTAGAGAGTCCTGGGTAACCTAGGTAACTGACTGCCTGAGTGACCCCATTTTTCTCTTCCTGCACACTAGTTCCTCCTATGTGTTAAATTCACCAATATAGAGTGAACCTTCAAGTACTAGTCACCTTTCCCCTCCACTCCTTTAAAGACAGAACCCACATCTGTACTTCCTCTCTCTTATCTTAGGCATGCCCCTTTATCTTTCAGGACCTGTGACTAATAAACCTTGTATTTGCAGTTTCCCTGGGGGGGGCGGGGGGGGAAGGACGCGCCAGGGTGTGGAGATCTGAGGTGGAGGGTGTAAGGGTGCTTCTAGGAATATGAAGTAATGAGATGTGCCTGGAAGGTGGGGTGCACAGGGTCGGTGGGGGAAGGGGCTGTGGAAGCTGAGGGCCGAAGGTAGCACTCACTTGTGGAGGGTCCTCTGTGTCCTTTTGAACAGCTGCGGCAGCAGTGGGGAGCTCTGGGAGCCTTATCTTTTGTCTTACCTAGGAAGTTCATTTTTCCTCTGCTCTCAACATTGTCATTATAGAAAATGTGTGGCAAAATTAAAAAGTAAAAGAGAAACACCTAGAGCCCCACCACTCAGGAAACACTTGTATTTTGACTGACTGCCTCTCAGATTTCTCTTCCATGGGGTGGGTTGGTTGTGGTCATGCCATAAGTACATTTAGCTTTCTGGTTTTTCTATTTATTAGACAGTAAGCATTTTCTCAAAATCTCATAAACAACATTTTTTTTTCCTAGCTAGGTAATTAATATCCAATCAAGAGAATCAAACCCTGTTAATAACTTAGCCCCTTCTTTTGGAACATAGGGTTGTTTTCAAATTCTTGCTAGGGTGAAGAAGGAAGGTTTATTTCATATATGTCTTCATATACGAAAGCATTTCTGCATGTAAGAGTATTCCGTGATGGTAGATCGCCATCACTGTGATTGCTGGCTCAAGGGACCAGGTATTTCAAAGGTGTCTGAAGTGCACTGTCAGAATGCTTGGTCAAAAGAAAGCACTGACTGAAAAGGTAGTGAAGCTTTGTATGTCCTCGAGATTCCTGGAACTTTGGCAGAGGGTGGATTTGAGCACAGAGAGGCTGGAGTCAGAGCAGTTAGGCCATGTGGGCTCCCGGAGGGCAGTGGCATTGCCGACAGAGTGACGGGACCTTGCTTGAGTGTGAGGTGCCTGCCTTTATGGGGATCATTAACTTTAGCCAGAGCCAATGTCATTTTGTAGGTGAAGATGACAGGTGTTGAGTTAGGACCTCGGGAATTCCCTCTTCTCTGGTCCCCTATGGTTCTTACGACAAAACCGTTTGTTTACACTTCCCTATTCTTGTCTGGATTTTCTCTGAACCCCTGATACCTGGCATGAGCGTTTTTATGTACCTATTATTGTTGAACACCATTAGGTACTGGGGTCAAGGGAAGGGGCCTGGGCCATGGCTGAGGTTCAGGCTGGGAAGAACGGGGACCTTGCCATAGTGGGGCTTAGGCAGGGGGCCCTGGCAGGGAGCACGCTGGAATGGGGTGGGGTGGGCTTAGTACCAGCCTCTTGGATGCAAGGGAGGCAGAGCAGAGTGGCCCAAGGCTGAAGACATGCGCTCTGGAGTCTGCTGCAACTCACAGTTCTGGCTTCTCCCTCAGCTAACCCACAGTATGGGGGCAACCTGCTCAAATCCCCTCAGCTTCAGTGTTCTCAGGAGGTGTACCAATAGGGCCAATGTCTTTTCAGGTGCAACACTAAATGAAAATTTTCAGGCTTCTTAAGTGGCTCAGGGGTAAAGAATCTGCCTGCAATGCAAGAGACTCGAGTTTGATCCCTGGGTTGGGAAGATCGCTTGGAAAAGGAAATGTCAACCCACTGTAGTATTCTTGCCTGGGAAATCCCATAGACAGAGGGCCTGTTGAGTTACAGTCCATAGGGTCGCAAAGAGTCAGATACAACTTAGCAACTAAACAGCAGCAACATATGCAAGAGGTACCAATTTAAAGAAAAGGCAGAAAATGATGCAATCAAAACTCAAAATAAGTAGTAACCTGGGTGGTATGGCCAGTGGGAAGTTCTCAGGAAGTGTCAGGAAAGGTGGTTGATGATGAACAACCCTTCATCTGAGGACCCTCAAGGTGGTGGGTGTTTTTTACACCCCCACCCCCGCCCCCCGCCCAAGTCCCTTTGGGGGGGGTTGTTTCTTGTCAGTGGTGCTCTGCCCATGACAGATGGAATCACTTTCTTGACTTTCTGCAGAGCTCATCCTTTGGAAAACATCCTTGGCCTGGGCTTTCAGGGCTGAAGGCATATCCTCAGCCCTGCCTACCTGAACTTTTCACAAGTTTCAGGCAGAAGCTTCTGGAATATGCCCAGGTGTACCCTGACCTGGCCACTCTGAGATGCTAAGGCTGGCCAGGCCCAGTGCTGGGCCATGGAGTAGCTTCCCAGGACCATGTTAACCAATTACTGCAAGTTGAGTGGCTTATGTATGAAGGAAATATATTTTTTTCTCCGCCCTTCTGAGTTCTCAGCTGAGACCTCCTATAATAAAAGATTGACAGGAGAAAAACAGAAGTTTATTGACATGTATGCCTCATGTGTAATGGGAGATACACGTGGGGTATAATAAGTAACTCTAAGAGGTAGAGGTAGAATTCTGGCTTAAATACCACTTTATGGAGTTCTCTAGGGAAGAATACTGGAGTGGGTTGCCATTTTCTCCTCCAGTGAACCACATTTTGTCAGAACTCTTCACTAGGGCCTGTCCATCTTGGGTGGCCCTGCATGGCATGACTCATAGCTTCATTGAGTTACACAAGCCTCTTTGCCACAACAAGGCTGTGATCCATGAATGGGATCACTGACTCAACGGTCATGAATTTGAGCAAACGCTGGGAGATAGTGAAGAATGGAGGAGCCTGGCGTGCTATAATCCATGGGGTAGCAGAGAATCGGACACAACTTAGTGACTAAACAACATCATCTTAATAGGGAAGGGGGCTGGGGATCTGTTTAATACATGTACTTAATAGGGAAAGAAGCAGGGAGGGTGTATTTCCTCTCCTGGGTGCTGAAACTCCAGGGGTAGGGATTTACAGTCCAGTTGCTTTTGGAGGTTTATCTTGAGGCAAATAAGGGCAGATCACAGAAAGCATCTCCCTGCATTTGCTGTTTCTCCCTTGCCTACAGCTGAAAATAATCATTATACCAAAGCGGCATATTTTGCCACCTTTCATTCACTACAGCAGAAATGTATTCTTTAATAGTTTTGGAGGCCCGAAGTAAAAATCAAGGTGTTGGCCGAGCCATGCTCCTTGGAAGGCTCTGGGGGAGAATCATTCCTGACCTCTTCTCATTTCTTGTGGCCCTGGGCATTCCTTGCCTTGTGGCTACCGCACTCCACACACAGACCTCTGTCTTCTGTGTCTTCTGTTCTGGCTCCTATAAGGACACTTCTTATTGGATTTAGGACTTCCCTGTGTAGTCCAAGGGTCATCTCAGCTCAGTATTGTCAGTATCTATCCGAATGTGTATCTGTAATCTTTTTCCAAATCAGGCCACATTCACAGGTTCCCACAGTTAAGTCACGGACTTATCTTTTGAGAGGCCAGTATTCAGCCCTTTCATGCAGAGGTTGGGTGTGAGTTCTCTTGAAACGACCAAGGGTCTGCTCTGACCTGGCCTCTGCACCCTAAGGTTATGCACTCTTGGGGCAGGGACCTCTGGTCTGACTTTCTGGGTCTGGTGCCTGAGCTCCTTCCCAGAAGTGGGGAGATTGAGAAAGAATCCATCAGAGCCCACATTAGTCCAGGCATGGGAGATTGAGAAAGAACCCATCAGCAGGCATGGGTGCTTGCTGTTGCCAGGATGTCAGAATTGCCATCTCGGGCATACCTTCTGCCCAGACGTTCTTGAATTGGATAGCAGTTGGAATTCATGTGTGGCATTGGTATAGTCTTTAGTCCAAAATCTCTTGGCTTCTCATGTTAGCAGGTGAACTTGGTTGGTAGTAATTATAGCCACAGTTTAATTTTTTAAGTATTTATGTATGTATGTATTTATTTATGACTGTGTCGGGCCTTAGTTGCGGTGTGCAAGGGCTCATCGAGGTGTGCGGGCTTGTCTCTAGTTGTGGTGCTTGGGCTTCGTTGCCCTGCAGCACGTGGGATTTTCCCCAACCAGGGATTGAACCTGCGTCCCTTGCATTGGGAGGTGGATTCTTAACCACTGGACCACCGGGGCAGTTACCACAGTTTAATTTTTGTGCTAAAGGGGCATGAATGGCTGTGAAAAATGAAGCTCTGTGGCCCGTGAGAGAAAATCTGCGATTGTGCCCTTCAGGTGCAGCTGAATTTCAGTTACCAGAAGTATCTATTATATAAACAGGTCACTTATGCAAATGTAAATAATAAAAATCAAACAAGGAGAGAATCTTTGACTAGTCACCATGGAGGTCAGTGTGGGTTGTATTTCTGGGTTTACAATCAAGATACATATATCGTTTCAACTGGCTATAAAACTGCAGTTGATGGAGCGGTAATTAGGTGTGAGTTCTCCTTTCTGTCTCCTTCAGGTCAAAGTGCCGTTAAATTATTTGATAATTGTAGTCCCTCTCCCTTCCCTCTCTGTGTAGTTTTCCTAATTTCACTGCCATTCTTTTTCTGCTTCTCGAAGGTCTCCTGTGCTGTTGAGAATGTTATCAGGGTTGCCCTGTTGATAGGAACTTGTTTCCCAATGGTTTCAAAGGGGTTGCATCCCAAAGCTGAGGTGGTTTTTAGAGACGGCTCATCTGTTAACCATATTATCTCTTCACCACCCATGAGCAAGGATGTCAGACTATTCCTTGGCTCTATTCCAAGTGTGTCAACAGCCAATTGCTTTCCAGTTCACCAAGGGCAGAGTAATCTTGAGTAAACATGGCCGTTGGAAAAGAGCAAATATTGGTCTTGGCAGTTGTAGTCTCTCGAGTGTCTGGTCCCTCTCGTGTTAGTGGACAAAAGAAGAAGAGCTACAGGAGAGGGCATGGCATCAAATACCACATCTGGTTGAAGAACAGTGGTAGAAATATGCAGATACAGAACTTGCAGAAGGCAGTCGCATTCTCCTGCCCTCCCTCCTCTCTGAACAAGTCTGAATCTTCCTTTCACTTTTCATTTTCCTTGTTTAAGCCTGGTCTTCTTAACTTGAGCCCATTGATATTTAGGCCAGATAATTCTTTGTCGTGTGGAGTAGTCCTATACAGGGGAGCATGTTGAGCAGTGGTGTCCTTGGCCTCCACCCATCAAACGCTGGTAGCACCTCTCCCTAGTTAGTTGTGGCAGCTAAAAGTGTCCAATCCAAACAATGCCAAGTGTCCCATTACCTGGGGAAGGGGGACAAAATCACCCGAGGCAGAGAAACACCAGCTTAAGCCGATCCTTTGCAAAGTGATAGCACAAAAGGAGGCTTTCCAGGTGACGCTAGTGGTTAAGAATCTGCTTGCCAATGCAGAAGACACAAGGGACGCAGGTCCAGCCCCTGGATAGGGCCCTGAATTTGATGATGGAAAGGATAAAGGTATGTGTGCGCTGGGTACGGAGGAGTGGTGGTTCAATTCCTCAGCCTTGACCCCTGTTTCTTGCGAGTCCTTTCAGCCTAGTCGTGCTCAATCTGGTCATGAGGTGGGTCTCACACAAGTGAGGCCAGTAGGTCGTTGATCAAATCGACATTATTGACTGTTAGCTTTTAGAGCAGGCTTATTCCCTGACTTGTTGCCATTCCTCTGGTGGCTTTAAGACGGGGATGCCAGTCACATCGAGGATGCCTGACATTTGGCATCTTTCCATTGCTTGATTCCTCACCTGGGCAGCAAAGCATGACAGGAGTCTATTGCCTATCAACGCCTGTGAATCAGTCAAACTTACTTCGTGTCATCGGAGGGGAAGGTGCCGAACTTGGATGTCAAGGTGACACATTGTTTGGGCAGATGTATTTCCTGGATCTTCTCAAGCGTGACTGCCTGTACGTACAGCTGGCTAGTAGTGCTTCCTTAGAAAACTTACAGAAAAGACTGCATCCCTATGAAACTGTTGATCTGCCTCTAAAGCCAGAGGCATTTCTATCATTTAAACATACTTTCAGAATTTTGAGTGTGTTGCAGTATTGTTATCAAAGGAACACAGTTAGGTTACAAACAACGTACTGTGCCTTCATGTAGTGCCTCTCATTTATTTGTTTTTGTTTTTTAATCGGAATTGGAAACATCTACAGAAGCAGAAAGCACAGTAGGAGCTCCACTGTACCCATCCCCCCCTTCAGTGATTATTAATTCCAATCTGTTTTGTTTCATCAAGATCTCCTTCTCCACTCACTTGATTAGTTTAAATACTCCACATTGCATTTCATCTATATATATTTCAGTATGTAACTCTAAAAGATTGAAGCTTTTTTTTTTTTTCTAAACATAATTATCTTCTCTAAAAATAAATGAATCAATGTTAAACCTAAAAGTGCCTTTGTACTAAATATCTGTTGCCTTTGGTTGATATGTTTCCTCGGTCCCTTTTGCTCTGCTCTGGGCTCTTCTTCTGGAGAAGGCAATGGCAACCCACTCCAGTACTCTTGCCTGGAAAATCCCATGGATAGAGGAGACTGGAAGGCTGCAGTCCATGGGGTCGCTGAGAGTCAGACACGACTGAAGTGACTTAGCAGCAGCAGCAGGGCTCTTCTTCATCTAATCATGATATTCAAGGGCAGAACAGATTGGAAACCATCTTTCATTCTCTTTGTTTCCAGTGTATGGATACGTGAAGGTGTTAGGCCTAGTGCCTGGCCTGGCAGAAACATAGTAGGTACCTGCTTGTCTTCAAAGTCTGTGAGTTCTTCCTTTCAGGTTCTCTGGCTTGACATGGGGCACAGTCATTTTCTCAAGGAAGATACTCAGCTGGCAGGTACCTTAAATTGCTCTGTAGCTTCTCCTCAGCACACATGTGCTCTTGGGTGGGCCTGTAAGCCTCCCGTCTCCTCCCCTACACTTAAATGAAGCCTTTCAATCTACTCACTGCCATTTTTTTTTTTTTTAAATTTTTATTTATTTATTGGGCTGCACTGGGTCTTTGTGGCTTTGCTTGGGCTTTCAAGCAAAAGTTGCAGCGAGCAGCAGCCACTCTCTAGTTGTGGTGTGCGGGCTTAGTGCGGTAGCGTCTCTTGTTGCAGAGCACAGGCTCTAGAGTACGGGCTCAGTAGTTGTGGCAGATGGGCTTAGTTGCTCTGTGGCATGCAGGATCTTCCCAGACCAGGGATCGAACCTCTGTCCCCTGCATTAGCAGGCAGATTCTCAACTACAGGACTACCATGGAAGTCCTCTGCCAAACGTTTCTATGCCAGAATGTGTGGTGCAGCCAGAGATCTGGAAGTCCCTGAGAGTGGAGTACCTAGTGACTGAGCAGTTTCTATGAGTGACAAAGCTGAGCCTGGAATGCTGCTTGCTGACACTTTGATTCCAGGCTCTTTCATAGCCCCTGCCTTTCCTTAGTCACTGTTGCCCTGGCAGGACATTCCCAGGACCCCGGGGTCTGGAGGAGGGGTTGACTCCCTGCTACCACCTCCCAGTTGCCCTTCCTGCAAGTCCATCACCTCTTGCTACCATGCCCCTCCTTGCCCAGTGGCTCCTTCCCCACCATGTGCAGTCCCTGGGGCTCAATGCCAGGCATCCCCCAGGAGCTGATCCCCCATGCGTGGGCCTTCCCACCTTCCCAGGCTCCTGCATGGTTGGCAGCTCCAGCCCCCACTGCAGGTGTGCCCTTTAACAACCCAGCTGACCCATGACTGGCTGTCTGTCAAGGCCTTTCCTTCCAGTTTCCATAACCACATCCCAAGGCAGGTGTTGGTTTACCAGATAATATAGCAGCTCTCTTGAGAGTTTCTTTGCACCCTGGTGACACCATGAATCTCCGTTCTTTGACCTCACTGAAACCTCCCTATGGAAACTCCTCCTTTCCTCCCACTCGATTAGAATCCCCTGCTCACACTTCCTCCTTGACTGGGGACCTGAGCTTGGATCCCCATGCCCTTCCCCTGGGGCTTGGAGAATGCAGGCTCCCTCTGGGGACGCCGCTTGAGGCTGGCGCCTGCACACACTGAAATCCACAGCCACTTCTCAGCTTCTTCCCACAGGGGTGTCCTTTTAGGAGCCCCTGGTCCATGCACTCAGGTTCCTCCGGGAAGCACGCAGACCTCACCTTGCTTGAGTCCCCTTACTCCAGCTCCTCCTTGGCATTCACTTTTTTTTTTTTTTAATTTAATTTAATTTTTTAACTTTACAATATTGTATTGGTTTTGCCATATATCAAAATGAATCCGCCACAGGTATACATGTGTTCCCCAGCAAGGTGAAATGGCACTCACTTTTCATAGAGAACACCCCTCCTATCCCACATAGAGCACGGAGCTCCCTGAGGTGCCCCCTGGCCCACTTCCCTCCTCTCCCGGCCAGTGTCCAGTGTGAAGAAAGAGCTCTGGGGCAGAAGCAGCTTCCTTTGCCCCCTCCCCCATAATTCCCTTTCTCCAGGAGTCCCCCTCCTCCTCTGGGCTGTGGCTTCTTTCCTTCCGTCTACAAATTCAAATCCCTGAGTTTTTTAGCATCAGAACCCCATATCCCCATAATCCTGAGGGATATCCGTTATTAACCCTTTTTGCAGATGAGGATACTGAGGTTTAGAGGGGAAGTAATTGGCTGGGCATGAACAGCTGGTGACTACTGGCCATGGGGCGGGTGTGTGGATGCTGACTCCTTGCTCAGCCCTTGACCTTGGGTCACAGACATGGGGAGGACTCAGCCTTCTTAGTAGCCTCTCTGTGGGATGACCCAGTGCTTAGAAATGGAGTCTGAGACTGATTGTAATTGAAGTGACAGTCAGTGCGAGTCATTTGATGCTTAAGCTGCTTAACTCTCTGCTCCTTGATATTTTGGGTACCATCTGTCTTGTCTCACTTGTGAATTCTTTAGAGGCTGCCTCTTCAGTTTTCTGTCCCTCAGAACCTTTTGCATGTGGTTGATGCTTACTAATGAGCTCCTTACTCACCTAAAAATTTTTGGCTTTTAACTTCAACCTAGAAGGCTTTTTGAAAACACCATTACTTGATTTCCGTGCATGTTTAATGAACACTTGACATTTTTGTTCAGTTGAGTTGTAATCATTCCACATATGAACTTTAGTTTGTTTATAATTTAATAGTCAATCAGGACCCATCACTTGCATATCATATCACAAAGTGATTTTTAATCCATGGCATTTTATTTTATTTTTAAAATATATAAATATTTTTAAAGTGCAAACTAAGCTTTAAAATGTATAAAGGTATAATTTATAAGCTATAAAATGTGACTCTTTGCTGAGTCTCAAAAATTTAAATAACAGGCTGTGAACTGAAACGGCTCAGAGTGAGAGACAAGAAAAAATACTACAAATGCATATAGACTAACAAAACAACATTTAGACTAACAAAAGCAATGATACTACTCTAAACGCTTCCAGATAGAAATAGCAGATCTTTTACAAAGAAAGAAGCTTGCCATCAGACTTTTCTGTTTGCAAAAACACAGTTGAAAAATAAATTTTTAAATGCTAAAAGAACTTTTAACTTACAATTTTCCTATCTAGCACAATATCATTTAAATGTTAAAGTGAAAAACAATACAAGGGCAAAATAAAAATAAGTTCAGGTATATGCCCTCAAAATCGTACCACTGAAAGCCAGCATTGAAAATATTTTTGCAGTAGGTATTCAAGTAAAAGAGAAATAATCCCAGAGATGTTGCAGGATAGGTAGAAATTAGGGCTTATCAGTACCTTAGTAAAGTGACTGTTGTTTTAAAACTAAGATCGAAGAACAGGAAAAAAGAACCTCAACATTGTGATAGGATTGGAGAATAATTGGGAAAATAGAAGGCTGAGCACCGAATAATTGATGCTTTTGAATTGTGGTGCTGGAGAAGACTCTTTAGAGTTCCTTGGACAACAAGGAGATTAAACCAGTCAATCTGAAAGGAAATCAACCCTGAACACTTACTGAAGGACTGATGCTGAAGCTGAAGCTCCAATACTTTGACCACCTGATGCGTAAAGCCGACTCACTGCAAAAGACGCTGATGCTGGGAAAGATTGAAGGTAGAAGGAGAAGAGGGTGACAGAGGATGAGAAGGTTGAATGGCATCACTGATTCAATGGACATGGACTTGGGCAACCTCCAGGAGATGGTGAGGGAGTCCTGGCATACTGCAGTCCATGGGATCGCAAAGAGCTGGAGTCTGCACTTTCATTGACTGGGTTTGATTCCTGGTTGGGGAACTAAGATTCTGTAAGCTGCATGGTATAGCCAAAAAAAAAAAAAAAAAAGAAAGAAGAAGAAGAAGCTATAATTGAAGAAAAATGGCACTGTATTGTAGAGGTAAAAATATTACAGAGTTGTTGCAGGAAGAAGGATCCCTTCTGGGGCCTGAAACTGGGCTCTTGTCTAACACTCAGAAATGAATTGTCCGAGGAGACACATGTGCTGATAAAGCATGAGATTTTATTGGGAAAGGGCACCCGGGTGGAAAGCAGTAGGATAAGGGAACCCAGGAGAACAACTTTGCCATGTGGCTCACAGTCTCCGGTTTTATGGTGATGGGATTAGTTTCCAGGTTGTCCTTAGCCAATCATTCTGACTCAGAGTCCTTCCTGGTGGTGCATGCTTTGTTCAGCCAAGATGGACGCCAGAGAGGAGGATTCTGGGAGGTGGTTGACATGTGGTGTCTCCTTTTGATCTTTCCTGAACTCTTCCGGTTGGTGGTGGCTATTAGTTCCGTGTCCCTTACCAGGACCTCCAGTCCTAAGACAACTCATGCAAATGGTTACTATGGTGCCTGGCCAGAGTGGGCGGTTTCAGTCAATGTGCTTCCCCTAACAGTGTTATAGACCCTAATCCTAGCTGTGTATTGGACATAATTCTGCCTTACTCACCCTCTTGTAAGTGGTGGTTTTTCCTTCCCAAAAATGTAGTTTCTGCTCCCTTTCCCCTTCATTACCTTATGCCTCCCAAGTCCTACACATGAAGAATGAGATGATTAGAAAATGAAGGATTCTGGTGGGTTGGTTTAGATTAGTGTTTCTGAAAGGAACCATCATAATTTAATTTATAATTTGTTTTGGGCTGACCGACTTTTGTGTGTCAATAAAAAAATACAATAAAGATGAAATATTTAAAACAGACATAAACTATAAGCACTTTTATTTTTATTACATTCAACCAACATAAATACTTTGTCAGATTACTATAAAACTTTCCAAATGTTTACTCTCGATTTCTGTACTTGCGTTATTGCAGACCAGTCACAAGCTAGTTGTGGGCAGACCACCCTGTGGAGAGTGCTGGGCTAGACAGTGGAGGTTTTACTTTGTTCATCAATTTCCATGGAGTCCAGTTTTTTTGTTAAACTTTTTTGAAATTGCTCCAACTTATTCTGATTTCTGCTGATAACAAAGAAACACAGCTAGGAAGAGCTGTAAAGTCTACTGACCTTCAGAGGTCAGGTAGAATGTTTGACTTTAAAAAAAAAATCACTGTTCAACCCTATGTTTAATCAGATGTTCATTATTTCATCCGTTGAAAACCAGTAGAAGGCAGATAAGCGGCTTTCCTCCTTCACATTTATGGAGTGTACCTAGCTCTCCTTTGTCTTATAGTAGAAATGTGGGTTTGAGTATTTTCTCAGCTGCATACAGTGAAATTCTAATACTCAAGGTCATAACAGCCAGAAGAAATGTTATATTCTGATTGCGAGATAAAAAATAAGGATTGGGAATTGCTTTTTAAATAGCACAGCCTTTAAATGTTTTGACTTGAAGTCTGATGGGGTCTATCTGGTGATTACGTGGTATTTTATGCTCAAGGTAGCTGTGATTGTCTTACTGGAACACTTAAATTAAATATTTAAATGTTAATGGGAATTGGCAAGAAGAACCATTAGGGGAAGTATACAAAATAATTTGAAGGAGAAGTCCAAGTAAATTAATTCTAGCTTTAGGCTTGTATTCAAATAACACCAGTTATGGTGGGTTAACATGAAACCTATTTTTGCTGTTGTGAAAAGGAATTAGAATGTAGAGAAGCACTGTACTAGAAATATTGTACAATGCATGTAATTGTAAATTCTCCAGTAGCCACATTGAAAAAGCTGAAATTAATTTTAATGTTTTATTTCATCAAGTACATATGAAGTGTTAACATTTCAAAATGTAATATGGAATTTACTTGTTTATTTTTAAAAGCATCTTTGCTATAGATTTTTTTTAATGCTATCCATAAGTAACCCATATTATTCTTGAATATTTATTTATTTATTTGGCTGTGGTGGGTCTTAGTTATGACATGTAGGCTCTTATTTGTGGCATGCAAGATCTAGTTCCCTGACCAGGGATTTAAGTTGGGCCCCTTCCACTGGGAACACGGAGTCTTAGCCACTGAACCACTAGGGAAGTCCCAGTACAGAATGTATTAACGAGGTATTTTATATTCTATTTTACTAAGTCTTCAAAATTAGTAGACTTTATACACATTGCACGTCTTGATTTGGATTAGCCGCCAGTCAAGGGCTCATTAGCCATGAATGACTAGTAGTCATGTTACTGGGTAGTGTAGATTGAGAACCGAAGTCCACAGTGAGGGAGATAATTTGCACAATTATGTGAGTAGTTTTATATTTGAATTAGGATTTGGTCCAGAAGAATTTCAAGGGAATTCATAGTTACCTTAGAGGGGATAGTAGGGGGATCTGGGGAGTCACCCCTCCTCCCAAAATGCATCTGGCTATTTGTATCAGTGATTTTTAGCAGGTCATTTCTGTGGACTAGCTGCTTAGTCTCACCCAGGGGCAGGGAGGGAACTCAAGAATTGCTTTTGCTTATTCCATAAGGGCAGAGACCAGAGGAAAGAGTCAAGCAGGACAATGCTTTATTGTTTCTGTTTTTTATTTGAGAGATTTAATTTATATATATATATATAAGGAATGATTTTTTTTTTAATGCAAGGTTATTATGTAGGAAACTTGTTCCTAGAAGAGACTTTGCTATTTAAATACTGTATACTTGCTAATTCTGTTTTTGGCAAAGAGTAGGTAGAGACTAGGTTACTCTGGGTAGTGAAGTTGGTGCTGGGAATGACAAAGAAACATAGAAAAGGGGAAGTTCTAGCTGTGCCCAAGCAGGGGAACTGTGAGCATCAGAGCCCTCCTGTTCTGATTTCCTCCTTGGTAGCAGAGGCCTACAGGGAGGGGCCGTGTGACTGTCCTGCCCACAGTCGCCCAGATAGCTCCTGTGCTGCTGGGAATCAGAACTCAGGCCTGCTGGGTCTGTCTTGAGTCCTCTGTGTCTTGCAGTATGCAGCAGGGACAGAGAAGACGAGATGGCAATAATGTTAATGGATAAGCATAGAATTTTTCTTTTTTCTAAGTGAAAGTGGCTTTTTGTGCATTTTTCAGATTTAAAAATTGTAGTTTTAGAAAATAGTTATATTGAAGTGGGATAATAGCTGGTATTGCTTCAAAATAATCTCCAGTGAGGGAGATTTGCACAAGGAAATAAGAGGGAGTCTGGACAAAATGAAAGTGACTATGAGTTGATAATTGTTGGAGCTGAGTGAAAAAAGTACTTTTGTTGTTATTCAGTCGCTAATTCGTGTCTGACTCTTTGCAACTCCATGAACTTCCCTGTCCTTCAGTACCTCCTGGTGTTTGCTCAGACTCATGTCCGTTGAGTCAGGGATGCCATCCAACCATCTCATCCTCTGTCGCTCCCTTCTCTTCTTGCCTCAATCTTTCACAGCATCAAGGTCTTTTCCATTGAGTTGGCTCTTGGCATCAGGTGACCAAAGTATTGGAGCTTCAGCATTAGTCCTTCCAATGAATATTCAGCGTTGATTTCCTTCAGGATTGAGAGTTTGGTCCGCTTTCTGTCCAAGAGACTCTCAAATCTTCTCCAGCACCACAGGTCAAAAGCGTCAGTTCTTTAGCTGGCGCTCAGCCTTTTTTACGTATGGTTTGACTCTTACATCTATACATGACTAGTGATGATTACTTAGGGATTCATTATTCTCTTTATTAGCTATTTGAAATTGTTAATAGAAAGCTTTAGGTATTTAAATGGTACATGAAGTTGTAAAAAAAAAAAAAAATGCTCTGAAATCCATTATCCAACAGTAACTGCCATTAGCTTGAAAAGCATCTATTGAACATTCCTTTATGTGAAGATGTCTTGAAGAAATACAGGAAAGATGCGAGTCTTGATGTTGCTCTTACAGACATTTTATTCCAGTTCCAGAGCCCAGAGATAACACTTTCAGAGAAAAAAGTCAGTGTTGGTTACAGGTGTTTTTTACCCCAGGCCTTATGCTTATGTGGCCCTTAGGTTGGCTTGTGAAGGAGGTCCTCCTTCTGCCTTTTGTAGAGGAGTGGAGTGAGGCTCGGAGGACCCACACTGCTCTCTGCACTCAACATGGGTGTAAGAGAACCAGGATGCCCCTGGCCGTGGGTGACTGGGCACCAGGCTTTGTGTTGGGCACTTGGGCACCTTACCTGTTGGAATAGTTGGACACCTTATCTATTGGAATCATAGAATCTTGTGGAACCAGAATTGGAAGGAATACAGTATGATATAATGAATGGCCAAATTATGTAGAGAATCTACCAAGACCTGTGAAAACATAGAGAACAGCAAGAGTAGGGGAAACCACATGGAAGGAAGGCTCCTGGGAAAAGGAGGAGCTTGGAATGACAGGTCAGGGAAAGGAGGAGGACACATATGGCTCAGGAGGATTGACATTCGAAATGTGGTAACAAGAAGAGGAAATTTCAGTGGCAAAAGACTGTTTCTTGTGGAGTATTTTGGTTTTGAATGAAATGTACCAAAATGATTATGTATAGGAGAACCATTGTCCAGTGGAACAAAGATCAGAAGGATTCAGCCTTTTGGAAAATGTATCAGGTGGTCATTCATGAAGACCAGATTGCACATAGTAAGAGATATGAGGGCAGCAAAATTACGTTTGAGTGATGAATGATGAGGGATACAATAGCTACTGATCAGTCAAGTGATGACAAGTTCTTATTTATTTTTAAAAAAAGTGTCCCTGATTTCACATTATGTATACCTGAGTAGCTAACTTGTTCTTGATTAGCCAAGCCATCCTCCCAAAAGGCCCCGTGTTCTTGTCTGTAATGCCTATTTAAGTTGCCCAGAAGCTAATGAATTTCCACAATGCACCTTGATTCTTCCTGTTGCTTTTATGGTGCTCACAACACCTGGGCAGCCAGGTTTTAAGGGCTGGAAGAATAAGTGTTTAAACGAATTCATAGGAGTTTAATACTTCTCCTCTATGGGAAGGCCACCTGTTTGCCTAGCCCTGGGATATTCCATCGTTGTTGATGGGTTTTTCATTGGCATGGAAATTTACATAGTTTACCACTTGACAAAGTAGTATTCTCTCTGTGTGTTCTTCAGTTGAATGATTTCAGTACAGAAGAAGTTCTTGAGGAGCTAGTACGGAGGAGTAGCCCACAAGTTAAAGATTGAGGTGGCAGTGAGAATAACTGTGGGGGAGGAGACTTTCTCAGGGTCACTTCTAGCAGGTTGGATCTCCACGTGGGGCAAGTTCAGCCTCACTCCTCTGTGTGCAAGTGCTATCCAGTTGGCCAGGGGAGCCCAGGTCCTCCACCACTGTTTCTGCAGGCCAAGCGCACTTTGTCTCACTCTGAGCCTCTCCCCAGGCTCTGCCATAGGAGTTTCCCTGGCCTCAGTGCTGGGGAAGGGGAGGGGCATCCATGACATCACACCTCACCCTTTTCTTCTTGCTTATTTTATTTTTACTGTCATAGACTTTATTTTTTGAGTACTTTTTGGTTCATAGCAAAATTGGCCAAAAAGTGAGCACAGTTCCTACACGCCCACTCTCCACACACATACATAGCTCCCCCTCCCACCCCATTATCAACATTCCTTCCCAGAGGGTATGTTTGTTACAAATGATGAACCTCCAGTGACAAATCATAACCACCCAAGGTTCATTCTTGGCATTAGGGTCCACTCTTGGTGTTGTATGTTCTGTCAGCTTTGACAAATGTATATTGAATTGTATCCACCACAATAGCTTAACATAGAATGGTTTCACTGCCCTAAAAGTCCTCTGTACTCTGCCCATTCATCCCTTCTGAGCCCACAGCCTCTGGGGACCGCTGAGCTTTTTACTGTCTCCATAGTGTTGCCTTTTCTGTTGTTGAATGCCATTTGGTTGGAATCATGCAGTATATAGCCTTTTTAGATTGGCTTTTCACTTATGATACACATTTAATATTCCTCAGTGTCCTTTCATGATTTGAGAGCTCACTTCTTTTTAGTGTTGAACAGTATTCCACTGTACAGGTGAACCTTTTTGTTCACATTGGTATCGTCTCTCACCTTGCCTTCCTAAAAGAAATGCTCTGCTGGTTTAGGCTAGGGGTAGTAAGTGATGATGGAGAAGGCAATGGCACCCCACTCCAGTACTCTTGCCTGGAAAATCTCATGGATGGAGGAGCCTGGTGAGCTGCAGTCCATGGGGTCACTAAGAGTTAGACATGACTGAGCAACTTCACTTTCACTTTTCACTTTCCTGCATTGGAGAAGGAAATGGCAACCCACTCCAGTGTTCTTGCCTGGACAATCCCAGGGACGGGGGAGCCTGGTGGGCTGCCGTCTATGGGGTCGCACAGAGTCGGGCACGACTAAAGTGACTTAGCAGCAGCAGCAGCAGCAGCAGCAGCCGCTGGTTGATGACTAACACTTGCCTCTCCGTGTGCATCAGTGAAAGGTTGTTGCTGAACCATGCAAAGACTCCGGGATTCTTGGCCTCCTGAGGAGAAGAATTCAATCCGGGGCCAGAGACGAGGCTTGATCACTCAGAGCTTTTGGGTAATAAAGTTTTATTAAAGTATAAAGGAGATAGAGAAAGCTTCTGACATAGGCATCAGAAGGGGGCAGAAAGAGTACCCCCTTGTTAGTGTTAGCAATGGAATTATATACTCTCTAATTAGTTATTACAGTGAATCAAAAGAACGTCTGGAGGTTGTAAAGACCTCACTAGACCTACTCCCATAATTTACATTTTAAGATAACAGGATTAGCCAGAAGGTTTTTTCCAGAGACTGTCCTCAAGCAGGATACATTATTATTATATAATCCTAAGGAATGTAGAGGGGAAAAAAAGTTTGTCCTTTCTTCCTCTTTGAAAATTCCAGACCCCTCTCTCCTTGGGGACCCCCAGACTTCTTATCAACCTGCCTAGAAAATGAGTCTCTCATTAGGTTGCACTGTGGGTCCCTGTGTGACTCTGCTCTCCCACAGGGTCCAAGCTGGAGTGAGCCAACAGACGTTCTTTAGGAGTTAGGATAGGGAATAGCTTAGAGGGGGACATCTTATACCATCCTCTAATCGTTAAATCTCAAAGCCTTTCTTTGCTTTGAGATGGGGGAAAAGGTATAGTTATGAAAAGGTGTAGTTCCCTTATTGATAGGAGGCCAAACAGGAGAGACGCTTACTCAAAGACACTTAGGTTTGTGGCAGGAGAGTGAGTCATCAACCAAAACCCCTGGGACTGAAAAAGGAAAGCGGGGCGGCAGGAGTGGGGGTTTGTTAACAGGAACCTTGACCTTGAAGAAGCAGGAAGGAGGGTCATGGAATGAGGCCGCCCTTCTCTTCAGTGTGAGTGTGCGTATACACATAACACACACGCGCGTGCCTGAGCCCACCCTGACCCTGCTGCTGTAGTACTCCAGTCTCTTAAAGTTTGCCACTCTCATCCCCGGTGTCTCGAGGTTATTAATCATACTACACATGTTCATTCATTCTTCAGATACCTACTGAGCACATAATGGGTGTAAGGAACAGTGCTGTGAGCTGAGGCGGGAGCTCCAGGGGGAGTCATAGCTCCTGTCCTCTGGCAGCTCACTGTCTTGTGTGGACTACAGACACTTAAATAGATTATTTGAACATGATGTGATAAATATCGGAGAAGGCAATGGCACCCCACTCCAGTACTCTTGCCTGGAAAATCCCATGGATGGAGGAGCCTGGAAGGCTGCAGTCCATGGGGTCGCTGAGGGTCAGACACGACTGAGCGACTTCACTTTCACTTTTCACTTTCATGCCTTGGAGAAGGAAATGGCAACCCACTCCAGTGTTCTTGCCTGGACAGTCCCAGGGACGGGGGAGCCTGGTGGGCTGTTGTCTATGGGGTCGCACAGAGTCGGAACACAACTGAAGTGACTTATCATGGTAAATGTAGAAACAAAGATGTGGTCCATCAAGTCTCCCTGAAGTAGGTGGAACTCAATGGGGTGCTGGGTGAGCAGGGGTGTGCAGAGGCCATTTGAGGCATGGAGGTTGGGAGGGCAGAGAGCACTGCAGGGAAGCAGTACAGAGTGCAGGGTTCCAGGTAGAGTGTGGGCACACTGGTGCTGAGGCACTGACTGCCAGGCCAGATGAGGCGGGGGGTGCAGAAAGGGGCCCCGGAGATTTGTGCAGTTGGGAAGCTGAGGATAGCTCAAATGACTTTCTTAGATGGTTTACTCTGGGCTGGAGAAGGGCTGGCATGCTGGTGGCACAGGGCAGGGCTGCTGCAAGAGACGGGACTATAATCCAGCAATCCCACTCTTGGGCATATACCCATAGAAAACCAGAATTCCAAAAGATACATGCACTCCAGTGTTCACTGTAGCACTATTTACAATAGCCAGGACATGGAAGCAACCTAAATGTCCATCAGCAAAGGAATGGACAAAGATGTGGTACATATATACAATGGAATATTGCTCAGCCATAAAAGGAATGAAATTGTACCATTTGCAGAGACATGAATGGACCTAGAGACTGTCATACAGAGTGAAATGAGTCAGAAAGAGAAAAATAGGTATCATATGTTAATGCATATATGTGGAATCTAGAAAAAATGGCGTAGATAATCTTATTTGCAAAGCAGAAATAGAGACACTTGTAGAGAACAAGTGTATGGACAACGAGGTGGAAATGGGAGGGTGGAGTGAATTAGATTAGGATATGCATATATGTAGATATACCATTGATACTATGTATGAAGCAGATCATTATTGAGAACCTCCTGCATATAGCACTGGGAACTCTATTTAGTGCTCTGTGGTGACCTAAATGAGAAGGAAGTTCAAAAAAGAGGGGATACATGTAGGCATATATAGTTGATTCACCTTGCTGTACAGTATAAACTAATGCAACATTGTAAAGCAATGATATTCTAATAACATTAATTTTTAAAAAGTAAAAAAAGAAAAAAAAGGGACTGTAGCCAAACCAAAAGTTGAAAATTGCCAAATAGAAACACGTTGGCGTTAATAGTTTTGTCAGGAATGGGCGAGGGAAAGGTCTCGTCAATTTTTTGAATGATCAAGGAAGAACCAAAACAATTTTTTCCTACTCTTTCCTCCTCATCCCCTTAAAGAAAAAAAATGCATACTTGTTAAAAAAATTTTAATGCATTATCCTATTTTGTTACAGTGAATTTAGTTTAGCAAAAACTTTTAAAATGTATTCTTTTGAATGTGTTGCAAGGGTTATTTTATACATTAAGTTCAGAATATTGAAGTTCTTTCTAATCCAAAAGTCAAAGGAAAAATATCCTTTATTTTAGAGGGGTGGTTTTGTGGGAGGGAATTACAAAGGATGAGAGATATTAGTAGGAATGAAACAGGCAAAACAAACTACTTTTGGGGAAAAAAATAGGAAATTGTTTTACAGTAAGCATTTCAAAATCAATTTAAAGCTGTAGAGCATATATTTTGGCCAGCTCATAAAATGAGTTGATACACTTATATAAGTTTATTTATTCTGTACTTTATTCATAGAGCAGATAAGGAAATGGCCACCCACTCCAGTATTCTTGCTTGGAGAATTTCATGGACGGATAGAGCCTGGCAGGCTACAGTCCATGGGATCGCAAAGAGTCTGACACTACTGAGTGACTAACACTTATTCATAATAGTCAGATATTTGTGGAACATCCTTGTACAAGCTATTCTAGGGCTGGAAGAATAGCTCTATACCAAGAGGAGTCCCTGTTCTTGTGAAAGCTTACATTCTACCTCATGTTACTATTTTAGTTTTACTTACATATAAACGAGAGATGGAGAACAGTGTATTATAATGCAACAGGGAATTCAGGGCATTTCCCAAGTTGTCCAGCTGTGAAAAGCATCTAAAGACTGAAGGAGGTAAAGCAGTGTAATTAGAGCACTTCTCTGACCCTCCTAGTAAACAGAAGTTTCACAGCACTTTGCATTAATATTGTTTGCACTGTGACCTGATCTTTAGGGGCATGGTGCCTGGTCATGTCATTGCGTGTGTAGTGGGGCAGAGTGAGCCTTCAATAGTCATTTGCATAAAAGAACTATTTATAACATTATTTTCCAAACTGTCGACCTGGGCACGTGTACCAAGACATAGACCACAAAAGGTAAAGGAATCTGTATATAGATAAGGTTGGGGCCTCTTATTTATATCCACATTAGCACACTCAACTGTCCAAAATGTTCTGCATTAAAGGAACTCCTTGATTTAAACCAGCATTTCACACATGTATATTGAGAATCTTTTTTCACGCATAACACCTCTTACTTCCTGGTTTGCTGGAAGAGGCATCCAGAGGGATTTGTGGAGCCTTTCTTTCTGCTTGCAGAGATCAAGGTCATCTATCATTCCTTACTTCTGAGGGCCATGAGCATTGCTACTTGGAGCTTGGCTTCACTGAGTTTCCTTTGACCCCCGGACCCAGTCTCTAGCTGGAAAGTCAGCCAAGGAAAGCCATGAAAGAGAATTGTCATTTCCCTCGGAGTCAGATACCTTCTGACACAGTAGAGCTGGACTCTAATTATTGAACTGCGCTTTCAAAGAAAATGTTCTCAAGGTTTCAGAGGAGAAAAAAAAAAAAATCCTTGGCAAGGGGTAGAATTGGAGGAAGTTGGGAAGTTGGAAGAATTTTTTCTTCACAATTTGTCCTCTTTTCTCTCTTTGCTCTTCCTGTCTTTATTTTATGGCTACTGAAACATCACACTTGGTCTCTTTCTTCTTGGATTTTGTTTTTGAGCAATTAGTAATAAATGTGTCAAATGTTAGTGGTAACTTCAAGCTAAGAGTAGTATATTCTGCTCGTGGTTGGCTAAAATCTAGTGGCTGTCCTGCCCCTTTGCTTGGTCTTGCCTTATAAAAGCCCTTTTGCAACTTTGGGCACCAAAAACACTTGGGATGTTGCCCACACAGGCCTATCTTAGTATTTTTATGCTCGTGTAGATGGTACGAGGGTAAAGTTTGAGTGTCCTGTTGCCGTTTTCCATCTTTGATTGGAATATTAGGACAGATGTGTTCTTGGCTCCTATGGGTCAGCCATATACATTGTGCAGGCTCTTCATGGCTTAAAACCCCCTTCAACTTGGCCTTGCATTCCTGTGGGGATTTTGCCAAGTGAGATGTGGAAAACAAAGAGTCCGTAAGACTCTCCTGGTGAAAAAGTGCCTTGTGTAGTCCCAGATTATTTAATATGCGTTTTGCTTCTTTACTGCTGTTCAGATGAATCATTTAAAGATGTACCTTTTACTAGATGCTTACTGGGCTCCATGCACTGTGTTAGGAACTTCACCCATCCGTTTTCATTTTATTTCTGCATCTGAAGTATCTAAGTATTCCTCTCTTTTCTCTGGTAATGAGTGACATGGGACTTGGAGAATTATATCTAAGTTTCCACAAGGAAGTAGGACGTGGTCCAAGATGTGCAAAAAACAAAACCAAACAGTTAGGTACTTCTGTTGGTGACAAGCGTTGTAGCCAGCAGCTTTTCTGCCTTTTCATCACGTCTATAAACACTTCTCAAAATACTCCAGAAAAGGTAGAACATGGGAGCTGCCAAGAGGTTTATCATATGATCCAGAGAAGGCTACTTAAAGGCAGCATTCCTTCAAATAACAGGCTCCTGATACCTTTAGAATAAATTCCTATTTAATTGGAAGGGTCTTATTCATATTTAAAATAAACATTTTGAATAGGTAAGTGTCCTATGTAGAGACATATTCTGTCCTAGGGTTCTCTAGGGACCTTGCTCTGATCAGGCAATGAGTTTCTGCCTGTGGGCAGTGGCCATCTCACTGACCACTGAGCTGGAGGTCAAGCAAGGTCATGTTTGATTCTTGAACTTACCTCATTGTTTTAGATGTATTATTACCTTTAATCCTCACAACAGCCCTTTTCCTGGGCATTATTATTACAGGGGAAGAAACTGAGGTACACCAGAGCCAAATGACTAATTGTTGTCATTTGGCCACTCAGTCATGTCCGACTCTGCGACCCCATGGAACTGCATCATGCTAGGCTTCTCTGTCCTTCATTACTTCCCGGGGTTTGCCCATGTTCACAGATGCATGTTCATTTAGTCAGTGATGCCATCCAACCATCCATCCTCTTTTGGCCTCTTCTCCTCCTACCTTCAATCTTTCCCAGCATCAGGGTCTTTTCCAATGAGTTGGCTCTTTGCATCAGGTGGCCAAAGTATTGAGTTTCAGCTTCAGTATCAGTCCTTCCAATGAATATTCAGGGTTGATTTCCTTTAGGATTGACTGGTTTAATCTCCTTCCTGTCGAAGGGACTCTCAAGAATCTTCTCCAGCACCACAGTTCGAAAGCATCAATTCTTCGGCGCTCAGCCTTCTTTATATAAGGTCCAACTCTCACATCCATATATGACTACTGGAAAAACCATAGCTTTGACTATACGGACATTTGTTGGCAAAGTGATGTCTCTGCTTTTTAATAGGTCTACTAAATGACAGAATCAGGGTCAGTCACTGTAAATCACTGTGCTATTGCTCTTCCCCTAAATGCCATGTTCTGTCTCAAATCCTAATGCATCTCAGCCTCAAATATGGACTTACCTGGTTCCCCCATGTATCTACTTAGAAGGGTGCCCCTACCCTGGGTAGTGGGGTGTGTGCGGTCAGAACAGAGGCCAGCAGTGGGCACTGGGTGGCCTGCGGGTTTGTCTGAGTGATGCCCTGGAGGCACAGATGTTTAAGTTAAACCTTTGATGGCTTGTCTTTGAAATTGGATAGTCCTTTTTCTACTTTCTAGAGAAATTTTTTTGGGGATAGGACCCTTTGGGAGATTGAGGGGGATTAATTAAATTTGTATTTGACATCCAATACACCTCTGAAGGGATTTGTATATTTGTTGCTTTTTAGCCAGGTTTGTAATTACAGTCTTAGGAGGATTCTTGTATTATATGGAACTTCTGAACCTTTAAAGATAGGGCAATGAGAAGAGTAAATTTGTCTGCTGGAGATAAATTGAACATAATGGGCCCATTATGGGAATACATTTCTGTATTTTATAGTCTAAATAGAAAGAAAAAAAAGCTTTTCATATGTAAATATAACCCAATAAAAATAAATCTGCAAAGTGGTTAAAACATGATAATGGAGACTATTTTAACCGTAGAAATAGCCCATCTGGACAAATATGTCCCCTTTGTTTTTATTCTTTTTCAAATGGTCTTTTCATGGGTTCTCATGTTAGTCAGGAAAGAGCTCCTCTATCTCTTGAAGTATTGAATAGTATTTTTGCCTTTGTTATACTAACTTTGAGCTGCCTGCTTCAGTCCCTTTGGCTGTAGGTCATAAACAATACATGGCATTGTGTATAACAAATCTTCATTCATGTGATTACAAGATTTACTGTTCTGTTTTCAAATGGAATGGATAATTGAGAAGGTGGAAAATCAAAAGCAGCACTGTATTACATGGGGTTCCTGTGGTCACAGATAACAAACTCAAGCTAGCTTAAGTAAAAAAAAAAAAAAAAGATTTATAATAAGGATAGAGGTGTGTCTTAGGAACTTAAGGCAAGGATGAAGTGGCCCTCAGGAATGAATAGGAACCAGAGAGAAGGAAGGGACCTCTTTCATCAGTGTTCACAGCAAGCACATGTGTGACACAAACGTTACAAGGAGGAGAGAGAGGTGACGGAGGGAAAGTAGCAATCTATGCAGTGTATTACTTTACACTCAAGCGTGACATTAAAAAACAGCTCCGCTGTGTTCTTTGGGGAAAAAAAAATTCATGCTCATTATATGAAATTCAAACAGTTATAAGAGAAGCAGGAATGCTTTAAAATTCAGATAGGCAATCATTACTGTTTTCATAAACGTCCTTCTAGCATGTATAAGGACATCTAGAAACACTGGCATGCACACGCAGAAATGTAATCATACTTTGCATGGTCATTTACCTGTTTTATTTTATTTTTTAAGTTTTATTTATTTATTTATGGCTGCACTGGGTCTTTGTTGCTGTGCACGGGCTTTCTCTATTTGCGGCGAGCAAGGGCTGCTCTTCAATGCCGTGCGCAGGTCTCATCGTGGTGGCTTTTCCTGTTGTGGAGCATGGGCTCTAGGCACACAGGCTTCAGTGGTTGTAGCACACAGGCTCAGTTGTTCCTCAGCGTGTGGGATCTTCCCCAGACCAGGGATCGAACACGTGTTCCCTGCATTGGCAGGCGGATGCTTATCAACTGTGCCACCAGGGAAGTCTTGCCTGTTTTATTCACTCAGAAGTGTATCACGGCTCTTTTCATACCAATAACTATCATCAATAAATACATGTTTACTTGACATCTCCTATTTGTAAACCTTTAGGATACTTACTCCCTCTGCCTTCAGTGATTATAAACATGTTATGTGTATCCATCTTTCTGCTTTCACAATAACGTATTTTGAGTAGATTCTTAGAGAAAGATTGCTAGATCAAAAGGTATGCCATTTTACATGCTGATATAATTGCCAAAGTGGCTACATCGTGAGCTGTGGCCATAACAACAGCTCCTGTCAGTCTTGGACATCATCACCAATCTGACAGATAAAAGGAGCTCGGTTTTCTGAAGTTGTGTTTTCCTGTTGTTAGTATAATTGAGTATCTCTTCATGCATTTGTTATCGTTCACTGTTCTATTTCTTCTCACGGGAAGTTTATTGATTTGCTTCATCCATTTTGTGCTGGGGTATTAATTTCTTTATTGACTTTTTTAAAAGATTTTTTTTGGATACAGATCATTTTTAAAGACTTGATTGAATTTGTTACAATACTGCTTCTGTTTTTATGTTTTGGTTTTTTAGCCTTGAGGCATGGGGGATCTTAGCTCCCTGACTAGGGATTGAACCCACACCCCGTGTATTGGAAGGTGAAATGTTAACCACTAGACGGCCAGGGAAGTCCGTCCTTTAGTTCTTGTATGAATATTTTACTTAGTTTCTTATTTTACCCAAAGTATCTAAGTTTGTTTGTTTGTTGTCTTTATTTTTTACTTGTTTTTGCCTTTCCTATATTTGAGATTTAAAAAAAAAAATGTTGCGAGCCAAATGTCTCAGTCCTTGAGTTTTACATTTTGATGTCATGTTTAAAAAGGGCCTTTCTATCTTAATATTATAAAACTATTCATCTGTATGTTTTTCTAGTACTCATTTGATTCTATTTTGAATTTATTCTCTTTAAATAGAGAGAGAGAAAGAGCGCGCTAGATTTTTCTCTCCTCCCATACAGCCAGCCAACATCTTTTATTAACTAGTCTCACATACTTACCCAGACTAGATTACATGCACTTGGTCTATTTCATATGAAACCTGTTTCTGTGGCTGCATGTTTATTGTCTGGTTATTTCATATATGTGTTCTCACTCAGGCCATTGTTTAACTATTAACAGCAGTCATTGTTTAATGTTTAATGCTGGCCCATTTTGTTGGCCATAATCTGTGATCTATTATGGTTCTTCTCTCTTTCAAATTGGGTTTGCATGGATAAGGTGCTAAATTCTCGGATATCAAGTGCCTCAGAGAACTGGGAGTAAGATGGAAACAGTGGAAGCAAGACGGGACTGCTTCCCAGACAGGAGGAAAAAGTGAATAAGACAAGAGCTCATGGATGCTGATTTTAAAAACAATCAGTGCAGTGCCTGTGATTTTTGTTTTAAATATAGGTGGGGGCAGGAAGGATAATGTATATATTTGATCTTTGTTTAAATCTAAAGCCATTAAACATTCCCATCACAGGGAAGAAAATAATGTGTTTTGCTTCTTTGCCAACTGGAACGTAATGTTGGTCTCTGAAATAAGTGCCTTGGGACCTCGATTCCCTGTTGGTCAAGAAAATTCCCAGCCCATGTGTTGCAGCGGAAATTCATTGTTTCCTGAGTTATTTCCTTTCGCACTTAGTGTGGGGGAAATGACCAAATGTATAGATTGAGTTTTTTTTTTTTTTTTGGAAAACTGATGTCTATAACATTAGTTGATTCTGATGGTTTTCATAACTGTTTTAGGTATTGCTGCTGAAGGATTCTCAGATGCTTCAGGGAAATCGATTTCACATAAACTGAGAATTTAGGTGAGTCTGTTAAAAAAAACTATTTTATTTTCAATGGGTCACCTTCCTGCACTGATAAAATTTTACAGAGCATTAAAACATTGTCGCTTCATGCTGTCTTGTTTGATTTTTTTTTTTACCACGGTTCTGTGAGATAGGACTGTAGCTGCCTGGTCTTATTACCTCCACTGCTGTGTGATTTTTTTCCGTCTGCTAGTTTGATGGGGGCAGGGTAGGGCTTGGAAAAAGGGGTTAGTAGCTGGTTTTTTACCTTATTGTGTGGACTGTCATTCTCTCACTCAAAATTTACCTTATAATTTTGGAGTTAGGGAGGGAAGTACTGGATGAGAAGTTAATGTGGAACTTTCAGCAGCCTTTTTTGTTTCTTAATTGGAGGATGCTTTACAATATTGTGTTGGTTTCTGCCATACATCAGCATGAATCAGCCAGAGGTATACATGTGTCCCCTCCCTCCTGAACTCCCCTTCCGTCTCTCTCCCCACCCCATCCCTCTAGGTTATCCCAGAGCACTGGGTTGAGCTTCCTGTGTCACACAGCAAATTTCCGCCTGCCATCTCTTTTGCATACAGAGTGTATATGTTTCCATGCTATTCTCTCAATTAGTCCCACACTCTCCTTCCCTTACCGTGTCCACAATTCTGTTCTCTAGGTCTGTCTCCATGGATACAGAGATTGTGTTACATTATACATTGGTACTTCCCTGGTGGCTCAGACGGTAAAGTGTTTGCCTGCAATGCAGAAGACCCGGGTTTAATCCCTGGGTCAGGAAGATCCCCTGGAGAAGGAAATGGCAACCCACTCTAGTACTCTTGCCTGGAAAATTCCATGGATGGAGGAGCCCAGTGGGCTATAGTCCATGGGGTCGCAAAGAGTTGGACACGACTGAGCGACTTCACTCACTCACATACAATGGAATATTACTCAGCTATAAAAAAGAATGTATTTGTGTCAGTCCTAACAAGGTGGAAGAACCTAGGGCCTATTATACAGAGTGAAGAAAGAAAAAGTCAAATATTGTATATTAACTCACGCATATTTATATCTAAGGAGAAGGCAATGGCACCCCACTCCAGTACTCTTGCCTGGGAAATCCCATGGATGGAGGAGCCTGGTAGGCTACAGTCCATGGGGTCGAGAAGAGTCAGACACGACTGAGCGACTTCACTTTCACTTTTCACTTTCATGCACTGGAGAAGGAAATGGCAACCCACTCCAGTATTCTTGCCTGGAGAATCCCAGGGACGGGGGAGCCTGGTGGGCTGCCGTCTATGGGGTCGCACAGAGTTGGACACGACTGAAGCGACTTAGCAGCAGCAGCAGCATGATATCTAAAAAGATACCCTTTTTTTTAGTAATGATGGACCTATTTTCAGTAATCTTTGTGCTGAAACAGTTTAGTGGTTCCTGGAGCCCTCCAGCGATGGGACACAATTGCTACAGTGTGAGATGAAGTATACATTGGTTACAGATTATTGGTTTTCCTCATTTAGTTGTATTTGTTGTGCCTGCTGCTGCTGCTAAGTCGCTTCAGTCGTGTCCAACTCTATGCAACCCCATAAATGGCAGCCCACCAGGTTCTGCCGTACCTGGGATTCTTCAGGCAAGAACACTGGAGTGGGTTGCTGTTTCCTTCTCCAATGCATGAAAGTGAAAAGTGAAAGTGAAGTCGCTCAGTCGTGTCCGACTCTTCGTGACCCCATGGACTGCAGCCTACCAGGCTCCCCCATCCATGGGATTTTCCAGGCAAGAGTACTGGAGTGGGGTGCCATTGCCTTCTCTCTGCTCCCAAGTAGTGTGTATGAAGTGCCCTGGGCAGGGACAAAAGGCGGTCTTCTTCAAGTCTTGGCTGTGACTCAGTTAAAGTCTAACAGGTTAAAAAGGATTGGTTTCTGCTCCAAAACCGTATCATGGCATAACAGATATATTAGTTCTCGACCAGCTGTGCAACTCTAGACGGGTTAATCTCTGCTAGTCTCCAAATCCTTATCTGTAAAATGTAGAGGCTGGCCCAGCCTCATAATTCCCACACTTTTATATTTTGTGAAAGAGGAAAACAGAAAATGAAGATCTATTTTTACTAGATTTTTCAGGCTATACTTAAAGGAAGTTGGTAATTGTTTAAGCTGGATAGTGCATGAGTGTTCTCTATTTATATGCTAATCTCTTTATTTTGTATTTACAATTTTTCATAAATATTTTTCAAAAATAACTAGCATCTGCTAATATCATTTCATGAAAGAAAAATATTTTAATACTGAAAAAGTAGGTGTGTCGTGAATTTGCCTTTTGATTGTGTTTAGCATTGTGAAAACGCTCTTTATTTCCTTCCTCTTTCTTGTTTCTCTGGTGACCACTGACCATTACGCATCAACTAGTGCCGGCCTGGGGACTGAGTTCTGGGAAATACTGGGTGCGTGATTCATAAGAGCTCTTCTACCTCTAAAACTGTATCATTCCTTTAAAGTGGGAAAGAAATATACTCTAGTTATATACATTGGCTATTTTCAGAAAGTACTGTGACAGCTGGCATGGTTGACTTCTCTGACAAGAAGTCAGAGGTGAAAAGACAAGGGATTGTTCTGCTGGGGAACCTAAGTGAAAATGGCTCGTCCATGTGAACATTAAATTTATCTGTGAGCCACCTTGCAGTCAGTGGAAAAATGAAGATGTGACAGTGTGTTGAGTTGTCTGATAAAAGTGTGCAGAATCCTCACTTCACACCACTGTGGGCAGCCTCTGGACACGTGATGTTTGATGGATAAGTGTCTGCCTGCACTATAGGGATGCTGAGAGCTAGGGGTGAGAAGGGCTGAATATCTAACTCTGGACACAATTGCAAATGCCAAGTGCGAGGAATGCAAGGCTGGGAAGGGGTCAAGGACATGGTCAAGAGTTAGGAGCTGAGGGCAGTGGGACCAGACATATACAGGACAGGAAAAAGTAAAGGAGCCATCCTGCCCTGAGATCTTCTGGGTGTCTTGACACGGATGTTGTCTTCTGAGGATGTGCAGACAGCACTAGGTGGCCAGTCTCAGTGAAGGGCTGGGCACAGTGGACAGGAAACACATCAGATATACCATTGTTGTTCGGTCGCTCAGTTGTGTCCAACTCTCTGCGACCCCATGGACTGTAGCGTGCCAGGCTTCCCCCTGTCCTTCACCATCTCCCGGAGCTTGCTCAAAGTCGTGTCCATTGAGTCGGTGATGCCTTCCAGCCATCTCATCCTCCGTCACCCCCTTCCCCTTCTGTCTTCAGTCTTTCCCAGCATCAGATATATGGCTTTCCCATCAATTTCAGATCCAAAACCAGTGTGCCAGATGTGTTCTTATGCCCTGGGTCTGTAGAGAACGGAAGAGTACGGTTCTTGCTTACTTCTCCTTGGAGATGTGGGGATGTGTTGGAGGGGTGGGATGGGTGGAGGACACAGGCAATAATGGACTGAGTATGAGGACAGTGAGATAGTGTGAGGGAGGAGCAGTAGTTAACACATGGTTCACGATGCCGCATGCCCAACCCTGATTGCTTCAGGATGCTGTGTTGTTAACTATGGTCTTTGTTGATTGCAACATGGTGATTCAAGTCCTTTTAAACTCTTTCCCCCAGTGATGTCTGGCTTTCTTGTGTTTTAATATTCCTAGTTTCTGGGAAACTTAAATGAAATCTGACAGACTTATCTGGTTGTTTCCCCTTCTGTCAGCCTGACACTTGGTTTACTGCCTGGTTTGTATGCTTCAGTTGGGTTGCTTCCACCCCAGGGATATTTATTTTACTGCCCACCCCACACCACCCCCTCCCTTTCTTTAAAGGGAAAAGCTGTATCAAACAATGATGACAATAACAGAAACATTTCTCTTAAATGTATAGGAATAAGAGAGATGATCTGAAATGTTGACGTTTCTGGAAGTGTCTGAAGTCATGAATAAATGCTAGAGGCACTTTTATTTTGACATAATGAGAGGAAGTAGAATTGTAGGGATCTGGGCCAGTCCTACTCTGAATAAAATTTAAAGAATGAGCAATGTTATCAATCAGTCATGTTGTGAGCCTCTCAGAAGGCAAGGCCATGCTGGGTGAGATGTTGTAGCGATAAGCTATTAAATGTGAGACAACCATGCTTCACAAGAATAAACGGGATGCTTTAAAGCATTGCAAGCAAGTGAGAGAGATGAGAGAGATTGATGGAGAGTAGATGGACGAGAGCATGTGATAAATGATTTGTTTAGTGTTTAACTTAATGACTCATGGTATATTCCAGATTTGAGAATAGATGCAATAATCTGAACTTATCTCCATGTTCCCTGCAGGCTAGTAAGAAAAAATATTTTAAAACTGAGTTTAAATGAAAAACATTGTTTTTGGCGCTTGGGGAATTTTTAGTTCCCAGAGCTGTTTAGGAGAGGATTGAATCTGTAAAATTCAAGGCAGGATCTACATAGCTATTTGTTACTCTGTATCAGTCACTTAATCAGCTATGTCAGAAAAGATAAGTTGTTCCTGTGCTTGCTTTTCTTCATTAAAAATGTAATCTGTTATGCACTTCTGTCTTCCTGCCATCTCCATTAGCTGGTTTTTCCTGAGGTGACTCTGCTTGTCGACTGTAGGCATTGCCCCTTATCACCCGCTGTGGGCTCCCCGAGTGGCTGAGAGTCCTAATTAGCATTATCTCCTTGATCAGGATTTCCAGACTTGTGATGGAGTCCTTCCTCTGCTGTCTGTATTTGCTAAATGTTGTGCAACAACAACAAAATAGCCATTTCCAGATCGTTTTCGTAATTAAACTTAATCCATGGGTGTTGTAGAATATGCTGTTTCTTAAGCTTTTTGGCTAATTATGCTCATCAGTTAATTTCTTTCAAAGTTTAAAAGCCTTCCTGGAGAACTCAAGATTTGAGCCTTTGCTGTCTAAGAATTGATTGTATTTCATGGACTCCAAGGCTCTGAATACTTGTGCCTATTGAACATATATCTTGAAAATGACTCTCTTGTTTTCTTAGCTGTGAAGCCCCATTTTCTGACAATCTAAAATGACCATCAAAGCCTTTCTATTCTGTTTACAACAAACCAGAATTGGACAGCTTTCCAGAACTGTAAAATGCCTACTGCACTTGTAGAGTTTAAACATGACTTCGTTAAGATTAAAATAAAGTAAACACAGCGTAAAGCCAGCTGCAGTCTTCTCAACACACCAAGGTCAGGCCTGGTAGAAGTTGAGAAGAATCCTCCTGCTATGGTCTAAACAATGGTCTTATAGAAGATCTTTCATTAAAAAAAAAAAAAATTTAAGTCAAAGTAATGTATGCAAATGGATAAAAACAGAAAATGCTACAGAAAAGCTTCTCATGGAAAGGAACAAGTATCTCACCCTCTCTCTTCCTCCACTTACCAGCTTTACTTCTTAGAAGTAACCACTCTCCGCTGTCCCGCCACCCCCACCCACACGGATCATTTTTCCTGCTTGTTCGGTGATTTCCACATATATAAATATTATGCTTGCAGCACCATTTCTCCCTTTATCAGTTTTAAAAGGCAGGTTTTTGGTATCTTGTGATGGCTGTTTAGCTCTTTCTGACCTCCCCACCTCTCTTCCTTCTATGGCTGATTCATGCTTTGAATCCTCCCTCTGTGCCCTTGGATGACACGTGCAGCCCCTTCCAGTCTTAGAGGCACTGTTTCTGGGTCCTCGAGTCACTGTTTCTTGTCTACCATCCTTCCTCCACTCAGCCTTTCCATTTTGGGCAGCTGTACCTTTGACTTTTATATTCTCGGAGTTGGTAATAATTATATTCTTTCATCCCTGCAAAGGTTTCCATGAGTTACCTATAACTTGACTCCAAATGTTAAAACCAAGAAGCAACCTTTGACTCTATCATCACTAGGTAGCTGCTGCTCCCATGGCAGTCAGATTACGGAGTGGTTATATCTCTTCCTCTCTGAGCCTGATGTCCTCACGCCTAGGCCCTGCGATGGAGCACATGTGAGTGGATCCTCCCTTGCACACAGCCCCAGCGGTCTTGAGTCTTTTTCTAGACTCTGCCTTCTCATCCCTACTGGGATGTGAGTGGAGGTCTCACTGGCACAGGCTTTAGCAAGAACTGATTTCTGGGTGTGCTACCTGCCTGTGAGCTAGTGCTGATGGCAGGAGAAGTTGTTGTTGTTGTTTTCTGCTGTTGGAAAAGTAGCTTCAGACTCTGGTGTCTATAAAGGGACCGTAGCCTGGTCTTTGACATTGTTGTTGTTTAAACACTAAGTCATGTCTGACTCTTTTGCGAGACCATGGACTGTAGCTTGCCAGGCTTCTCTGTCCGTGAGATTTTCCAGGCAAGAAAACTGGAGTGGGTTGCCATTTCATCTCCAGGGGATCTTCCTGAACCAGAGATTGAACCCACATCTCCTGTCTAGGCAGGCAAATTCTTCACCACTGAGTCACCAGTGAAGCCCAATTGATCTTTGACCTTAACCACCATCTAATGAGGACCTGATGTGTTAGACACCTCGGTACTAGAGGCCTGGTGTCTATGGAAATCTTCACACCAGCCCCATGAAACAGATGTTACCCTTGACGTTTTGTATACCGTGAAGTTGAGAATCTCAATGACAGCTATCCAAGGTCTCCACTGGGAAGTGCTTCTTAGATTCTGGCACAGGCTGGGGGCATGGTGGCAGCTGTAATTTTATAGATTAGAAAAAACTTCTGTCTCTTGCATGATTTCTTCAACAAACCTCTTATCTTCCCCCGAAAAATTCCTGCTGCTCTAGTAGAATCAGCTCTGTTTTAATTCCCATCTTCAACCTTGTGGCTGCAGTGTGTGATCAGGGACTCCTTATACAGAATGACTGGAAATTGGAAAGTACTTACCTGCTTAATGTCCCTTTTGTGAATTCAAAGTAATAAAGAGGGCTTTATACTCTTTGTCGTGCTGGCAAACTGGAAAGGTGCTTTATCAATGGTGGTTATTGATCTAAGGGTTTTCTTAGACCTTCAAGTATCTGTGTGTGAGTTAGGTGCATTTAGCCACTGGACCACCAGGGGAATTCTCTGATTATCTTAATATAAGGTGTGTTTTGGTAGTTATTTTAGAAAGATTGGAGAGACAATCAAGTTGTACTTTGAACACACTTTACTTTCTCTCATGAATGGACTGGTCGGAGTAAATCGTCTGGCTTAACTGTGTTTAGTGAGTTAGTGTTATGACAGTGACCAGATGGATGGCTGTTGGGTCCACACAGTGTTGTCCTTCTCCCTTCTCTGGGATGCTTGCCTTACTTACTAAGTAGACCCAGGTGGAGCTTTAATAGTGGAACCAGCAGTCTCTCCACTGTCTACCATGGAGCCTGTCATCTGCTTTCTGTGTCATAGCCCATTGAGGTGTCAGAGGCCACAGATGGAGTTCCTCTTTGTCTCCTCTGCTAGGTCAAGGTGGTGGCATTAACATGGGGTCCTCAGTGCAAATAGTGCTTATTCTCCAAACATCTTGACCTATTTTGTGCATGTTCCCGAAATAAGCATGAAAGAGATGTCTTTAGACAATGCCTGGGCATGGCAACCCTCTTCAGTGTTCTTGCCTGGAAAATCCCATGGACAGAGGAGCCTGGTGGGCTACAGTCCTTAGGGTCACACAGAGTTGGACACGACTGAACGACTTAGCATGCATGCACGCTTGTTTGTTTATAGAGGAACTATCTGAGTTTAGTGAAATTGAGACTGAATGAATAGAGAGGGGTCAGTATTTCCTTTGTTGAAGTGGTGATCAGAGGTGAATTCTCACATTTCAATTAGATAATGATTAGTCCAAGGTGACCTTGCCATCATCTTGCAAAGATAAATTCTGACTTGGCAATTTGTTATTTATCTGTCAATTGATGGGTTGTCAGGGTAGCAAAGTGTGCTAAATGAACAGAGTTGTAATACACGTGAGACAATTTTGGCTCCGTTTTACAAAGATCATTGATCTTCAGTTTTATATTCAAGTGATACTTGAGCAAAAGTGATTTGGCGGAAAAGTCTCCTAGGATAATTTAAATCTTGGTTAAGGTTTTATCCCATGCCTATAAACATAGCTTCTAGAAGACTGGGATAGAACCCAACCCCTGAGCAAGAGAGGGAAATAAGTGATATTTAAGAAGTCTTTTTTATTAGTCTTTTATTACCTGATCCTGAACATTCCCCAGGAATGTTCAAATGTTCAAATCCCTGAACATTTTATAGTTGTCCATTTATTTACCTCTAAGGAGTGAAGAATGACTCTATCTCTGCTGCAGGAGAGCATTTGGCTTAGGCATCTGGGTCACACAGGATTCTTGGTTCCTTTTTCTGTCCCACTGGAGAGTTTAACACAGGCCTGGGGGATAAGCTGTGTGGAGCAAGGCCCTTTGTCCTCTCTGGTGGCCACTGTTCACAGAAACTCAGATTCAGAGGAGGCACAGTCAATGCTCTGAGCTAGGAAGGACAGAAATAAGAATTGGCCCTGGAGCACGCAATGACATCGTCGTGTTTGGTCTGCAAGTTTCCAGGAAGAAAGAAATTCCAGGAAGAGTGCAGAGGCATCAGTGACAAATGTGCAGGAAGAGAGTCAGTTCAGAGAAAGAAGTGGCTATTTCTTGTAGGCTAGAACAGCCTTCCAAGAGAAAGAAGAATTTATTTCTGGCTTAATTGGTATAAGTTTTGCTGTGCATGGTGGAACAGACTATAAATCCTGATAGGTTAAACAAGATAGAAGTTTATTTTCTCTTACCTAGGATGATGATTTGAGGTAGGCTGGGCAGCTCACAGAGCTTGGGTTCCTTCCAGGATGAGGAAAATTTGATACCTTACTTGGAGGCGAACGTCTGTATCCAGGACTTAGGCAAAAATCCTTTATAGACAAATTTGCCCTAGAATATCCCTTAGGCAGATGCCACCTTAGATGCCAGAATTCTAGCGCCCACTCAGCCCAACACAAGTTTTCTCCCAGCACTGAAAGAACTTGCAGCTAAGCAGTTGGCTCCTGTGTCTAAGGGCTGTGTCGTAAACAATATGATTACTTTCAGCATCCCAGTAGGACCCCAGGAGGCATTTAGAAACTGGACAGACCTGGGGAACTACAGATTCTTACATCCCTCTGCTGGTCATTCTGGAGCTTATGTGCTCTGTGAGGACTGGGACTGAAATTACCTGCCAGATTGATTTATTCATACCTCTGTATTATGGAGACTTTCTTAACCTCTGCACCACCACAGAAGCCCTGATGGAGACTTTCAAACATATCCAGAAGTTAAGAGAATTGTATGGTGAGCTACATGCCCATCACTCAAGTTCAATGATGATTAATTCTTAGCTGGTCTTACATCACGTATACCTTCCTATCTCCCACCAGTTACTTGGAGGTACTGCTTTGCTATTTAATTTTTTCCTCTGTCAGTATTTTATTACATGTCCCTAATCGATAAGACTTAAAAACATATCTACAAAACCTTATCACACCAAAAACATAGAAATTACCAATGCTTCCTTAATATCATTAAATATCAAATTAATGTTCAAATTTCTTTGACTGTTTTTTTTTAATTTCTTTGAATCAGGATCCAAATAAGGTTTATACATTGCAATTGGGGGCTTCCCTAATGGTCCAGTAGCTAAAACTCCTCACTACCAATGCAGGGGGTCCAGGTTCGATCCCTTGGTCAAGGAACTAGGCCCCACATGCCGCAACTAAGGCCTGGTGCAGCCAAATAAGTAAATAAATAAATAGTTTTTAAAAAATACATTGTAGTCGATTGACATGTTTCTAATCTCCATTTGATCTACAGGTTACCCTTCCATCTTTTCCCACCCTTGTGATTTATTGGAGAAACTGGCTGTTTATCCTTGACAGCAGAGATTCTCCACCTGGGATGATCTCCTCTCTTCATTTGGCACTGCCTAGAGACAGTTCTTATTGTCACTGCTCGGAGGTGCTGCTGACATCTAGTGGGTAGAGGCGAAGGGTCCTGCTAAACAACCCACAGTACACAGACAGCCCCTCACAACAAAGGATTATGTGGCCCAAAACGTCAGCAGTGCTGAGGTTGAGAAACTGTGCTGTAGAAATTTTCACAATCTGGATTTTCATCATTGATTCCCCATAGTGCCATTTAACATGTTCCTCTGTTCCTTGTGTTTGCTGTAATTTATTCACTGAATCTCGAGTTTTGGTCAGCTTCATATACAGACTTTTGTTTTATTTGGCAAGACTATATCATAGGCAGGTTGTGTATTTTCATTAAGAAATACATAGTAAACGGTGGTCTTATTTTGTGATACTGTTGATCATTGATGCCTATTACCTATGTCTTTTAATTCATTAGTGATTGCAAAATAGTGATATGCCAATTCTGTCATTCCTTCCTTGTTTATAAATGAGAATACATATATAAAAAGAAATTCAGGGAGTTCCCGGGTGGTCCACTGGTTGGAACTCAGTGCTTTCACTGCTGGGGCCCAGGTTCAATTCCTGATCAGGGAACTAAGATCCTGCAAGCAGTGTGGTGTGGCCAAAAAAAATAGGAAGGAAGGAAGAAAGACATTTAATCACAACTGTTTGTTTACCCTGAGATTCACAGAGAAATGTCAGGATAGATGCTTGATGCTTTGACTCTGTTGAAAAAGCAATGAGTTCTCTTTTGTAGGGTTATCTAAAAGTTAACATTGAGGGTGTTTTGTTTTTTGTTTTTGGCTGTTTTTTTTCTTTTTCTTTTTTTCAGTATAAATGTTACTGATGTCTTTCAATTTAATATTCTTATTGATACTCAAATTGTCCCATATTTAACCAGTGGAAAGTACTGACCAAGTCATTTTGGCATAATTTGTGTTTTTGTGTCCTTTCTTGTATGACAAAATGTTATTGGTTTTTCTTATCCATTTTGTACCCCAAACTTGGATCCACTGCTTCTCTAAAAAACCATAGTTCTTTTGAGTATTTAGAAGGTACAATGTAGAAACTAGGAATATTTATTACTACTGGACTTAGTGTTATTCCTGGATCCTCTCAGTGAACTGAACTAGGGAGTAGGTACTGATGAATGTGTGTCTGTGTGTATGTGTACATACACAGAGATAAAACTCATTATTAATTAATACTAATACTTCTGAGTGCAATTCAGATATACAGGATTTTTACCTAGCTTTATCAACTTTGTATTTTTTCACTCACCCAGATTTCTGTTTCACTAACGGTGTTATATGTTTCGTCTGCTTTATACCATGCTATGTGCACAATAGAGTATTTTAAAGACATTTGGAATAGTTCTTCTCTGTCATTATACCACCAACTGGATATATAGTTAGGTTCATTGCTTTCTTCCTTCCTTTTTTTTTTTTTTTTTTTGCTTTTAGGAAATTCTTTTTTTCAGTTTCAGTTTAAATAATTTTGCACAACATGGTCAAGTTTTCCATGTCTCATCCATAAAATAAGGTGTATATGTTCAGAGGTGTTTGCTCAGGCAAACACCCTTTTCCATCCTGGGTTTCCCAGATGTGATAGTGATAAAGAACCCTCTAGCCAATACAGAAGACATAAGAGATAAGGGTTCAGTCCTGGGCTGGGACAATCCCCCGGAGAAGGGCATGGCAACCCACTTCAGTATTCTTGCCTGGAGAATCGTTTGGTCAGAGAAGATTGACTGACTACAGTCTGTAGGGTTGCACAGAGTCAGACACGCCTGAGCAACTGAACACACATGCATTTCCATCCTCCCTCCCCTTATGTAGTGATTGAAAAAGATGGGACTTCTCCTTGCACCTTTGAAAAAACAAATCTCAGCAAATGGTTGTATGTTTTCATATTAATATTTATATCTCACCCCCTTCTTAGGCAAATAGTAGTATGCTGTGCACACTTCCCTCCACCTTGCTTTTTCTCATTTACTCTCTCCTGGCTCTTGTTCTGTTGTGGTCATAGTGGTGTAATGTAGTGGTCATAGTGATGAAGTTCACCCCTTGGCACAGCTGTTCCATCCTCCATTGTGTGAATTGCCTTGACCTTGTTCACCCTGCCCAACTGGTGTACATTAGGATATTTTTCATCTTTTACTACTGTAAATAGTGCTATGGAGAATACCTTTGGGCACTTTAAAAATGACTTTTCTTTTTTAACCTCATGGAATATAAATCTGTATGATCTCACTTTTTATGGAGAAAGAGAAGGATATCTAAAAGCTATTGGGGTGTGGGGGGAATTCCCTAGTGGTACAGGGAAATCCTAACGGGACTTGGTGCTTTCTCTTCCCTGTCCCAGGTTTAGTCTCTGGTTGAGGAACTATTAATAAGATCTTATAGCCAAGTGGCTAAATAAATAAAATAAGAGCAATAATAATAAATTTTAGGAAAAAACTTAAAAGCTGTTGGAATTAAGTGGAGCTTTGGAAAAGGCAATGAAGGAAAAGGAGTTAAGTTGGGGACAAATGGAGAAGAGCATTTCAGTGAAGTAGATGTTATGTCTTCAAATAAACGAAAATAAGGCTTAGGAAGGTTGGTTAGATCCAAGTTTCCATGACCTGCACTGCCAGGCCAAGAGCTATGGATGCTACACCCCAAGCTAGGAGTTGGCAATCATTTACCATAAAGGACTAGGCTGTAAATATTTTAAGTTACCATCTCTCTTGTAACTAGTCAACTCTGCTGCTGGAATCAAAATCAGCCATAGACAATTCATAAATAAATGAGTGTTTCAATAAAACTATATTTATGGACACTGAAATTTGTTTCACAGTTTTCACATGTCACAAAGTGTAATTCTTCTTTTAATTTTTTTCAACCATTCAAAAATGTAAAAACCATTCTTTGTTTGTGGGCCGCAGTTTGCAAACCTTTGCTCTCATTGTTGGGGAGCCAGAGGAAGTTCTCCAACACAGCAGGACCTATTGAAAAGGATTGTTGATAATGGGCTTAAAGAGGGCTTCGTCAGAGGGAAGAAACCCAAGCCTGAGAGGCTATTGATGGTCAAGTGTGGATGTAGTTGGTAAGTAGCTACGAGAGTAGAAGTGGATTTCTTCTTTATAACCTGAGATTGGAGAATTACTGGGATGAGTGGATGCATTATGTTATTTGGAAAGCATTACATTATTTGATATGAAATCATGCTGCTGCTAAGTCGCTTCAGTCGTGTCCGACTCTGTGCGACCCCAGAGACGGCAGCCCACCAGGCTCCCCCATCCCTGGGATTTTCCAGGCAAGAACACTGGAGTGGGTTGCCATTTCCTTCTCCAATGCATAAAAGTGAAAAGTGAAAGTGAAGTCGCTCAGTCGTGTCCGACCCTCAGCGACCCCATGGACTGCAGCCTTCCAGGCTCCTCCGTCCATGGGATTTTCCAGGCAAGAGTACTGGAGTGGGGTGCCATTGCCCACATTTACTGTTTAAAGCTGTGCTCTCTAATTTGCCACAGGTTATACAACAAGAGAGCCAAACCCACCATCCCATATTATGTGGACTTGGCCAAAGTTGCCTCATTCTTTGCCTCTTCCTCCTCCAGCCACCCTCATCCCCCACCAAAAAACTGAGCCCAATTCACTGTGGAACGTTTTGTATCAGCTGTCCTGTACATCTTGTTTCCCATGACATTTGTAGGCTAACCGTTGAAAAAACACAGTATTTTGTTTGTGGGAGGAAAATCAAAGATGATGTAAATGAAAAATGCATTTTCATATAATGGAAATTATTAGAGCAACTTTTAAAATGTCACTGCAGATTAATGCAGACAAGAAGGAGCTGAATATATTAGAAAGTAGGTCAAGTTATCTCATGTTTATGAATGAGGTGAATTACAGTGTAGGTTCAGGTTTATAAAATGGTGTGATACGATGGTGTATAAGCATTACCCTGGCCCAAATGATATTGTACCAAAATATAATGAAAATAGATTGAGTTTGTTTCTTTATCCTTTGTGGTTAAGTATTTTATACCTAATATTTTGCAAATTTAATAAAGTAGTAGAAGTGATGAGCTTCTTCTTATTGCTCACATTTCCTGTATTAGACACAGAATCTCCTCCAGGGAGTTAGAGCTGAAGTAGGTTTAAGCCTGGAGGCGAATGCTTCCAGGATCCTTCGAAGGTTTGGAGGAGTGAGTTTTAGGCTAAGCCCCCAGCATACACCGCACCCCACCTTTAGGATCCTCATCTCCTGCCAGAATCTGGAAAGCTGCCCTGGCTGCTGCTGTGGGAAGGTCTTTAATGAGGAACCCAGTAAGTACTGGGTGAACGGTAGATACTCAAGTGAATGGCTGGCTCCTGCTCTGTGCCTCCTGTGAAAAGAAATGGCTTCTGAAGAGATTCATGGACTTAGAAAGAGAACGAACTTGTGATTGCTGGGGAAGGTGCGGAAGAAGGAATAGTTAGGAAGTTTGGGATAGACCTGAACACACTGCTATATTTAAAATGGGTAACCAGCAAGGACCTACAGTATAGCACAGGGAATTCTGCTCAGTGTTATGTGGCAGCGTGAATGGGAGGGGAGTTTGGGGGAGAATGGATCCATATACATGGACGGCTGAGTCCCTTGGCTGTCCACCTGAAACTGTCATAACATTGTTAATCGGTTATACCCCAGTACTTTATGTGAGAGTTGGACTGTAAAAAAGGCTGAGCACTGAAGAATTGATGCTTTTGAACTGTGGTGTTGGAGAAGACTCTTGAGAGTCCCTTGGACTGCAAGGAGATCAAACCAGTCAATCCTAAAGGAAATCAACCCTGAATATTCATTGGAAGGACTGATGCTGAAGCTCCAATATTTTGACCACCTGATGCAAAGAACTGACTGATTTGAAAAGACCCTGTTGCTGGGAAAGATTGAAGGCAGGAAGAGAAGGGGATGACAGAGGACGAGATGGTTGGATAGCGTCACTGGCTCAATGGACATGAGTTTGAGAAAACTCTGGGAGATGGTGAAGGACGGGGAAGCCTGGTGTGCTGCAGTCCCATGGGATCACAGAGTCAGACACTACTGAGCAACTGAACAACGAGCCCAATATAAAATAAAAAGTTTTTATTTTTTTTTAAATAAGAAGTTTTAAAAGAGTCTTCTCAGGATGCATACACATTCTGCCTCTTTTCACCATGCCTTAGTTCCAAAGGGAAGTCACCTGTGAAGCTGTCTCATTGGCAGAGTCTATGGGCCGTTGGGCCCCACAGTGGCAAGAGAGCCTGGGCATCATGTTAGCTTTGCAGCCTCTCTGTACAAGTGAGCCAATTGCTGTATTTGCCACAGTTCCAAACTGCAGGAAATGCCTCTTCAGATACATATGCCACCACTGCTAGGTGTAAAAGAACAGAATATCTGATTTTCCCTTCCTTGGCTACATGTGGTCTGTTTGGATAGACTTGCATAGTGATCACAGTAACTAGCGTTACTAGTGTTGCACCAGAGTTCCTAGTTGTTAGTTTTAGTAGTAGTGTAAGTCATATTGCTGGTGACTGATAAAACTTAGGCAATATCTGCCATGTCACAAAGATTTTTTTTAGCTTGAAATTATCCCTGGTGGCTCAGATGGTAAAGTGTCTGCCTGCAATGCAGGAGACCTGGGTTTGATCCCTGGGTTGGGAAGATCCCCTGGAGAAGGAAATGGCAATCCACTCCAGTACACTTACCTGGAAAATTCCATGGACAGAGGAGGCTTTAGACTACAGTCCATGGGGTCACATAGAGTTGGACATGACTGAGGGACTTCACTTCACTTCATTAATATTTTGAGTAATATAAGGAAAGGAACAGCTATCATTCAACAGGGAGAAGTTCAGTGATGGTGGAATCCAGGCCTAGAGGACAGTATTTCATTTTCCCCATGAAGGATGGTAAATTAAAGTATTGTCTTGTTCATCCATTACTTTAGCATTGGTTGTTCTAACCTGAACATAAGATCAGTGAAGCAGGATGATTTTACACCATGCTTTGGCTGGCTAGCTTCCTCACTACCAGATTCTTCTGTGAGTGTTTTAACCCGACACTCCCTTTCTTCTTCTGGATAAGAATAGTCATTTATACGGGAGTAACTAGACATGGTACTTCAAAAAGAAGGTCATTATTTGGAAGTTGGGCAGATTTCGGGTCAAGTCTTCATTTCACCATTTGCCTGATTTACATATTGGGTGGAATTGACCTTTCTGCTATGAAGAATGGAATTAATAGTATCCTCCCCACAACATTTGTTGTAAGATACTGTTCAGCTGGCCCACAGCCAGCACCCTGTGGTGGGCTGCAGCTGTTGGTGTGGTGGCATCACCAGTACCAGCAGGGCCTGAAGGGTCCTCGGTCTTCTCATCTCCTGATTTTCTCACCTGTGGTCCTGGGTCCCACAAACGTTGCTTCCTTTTTGTGCTTTTGGGCTTTCTCCTGCCCTTCAAGTGTTCTTGGACTCTTCATAGACTATCTTTCCTCTCAGGGAAAGATCTCTGTGAATGGTTAGTAGGCATCAGAGCCATCCTGGGGTCACTAGAAGTCATGATAGCTTTTTATTTGTCATCTAGACATCAAGTGCTCTTTCTGAGGCTGGAAAGGTTGGTGGCACTCCCCACCCCTTAATTAGATTACTGATTCCATTTCAATTATGGTTTTTAGCTAAACTTGCCTTAATTCCGTTGCATTTGTTTTCTTTTTCTTGACTTCATGTTTCCTTTGACTCCCAGCAGTACCTAAATTAAAGTGAGTGACCCTAGCTGGGACCATATTATTAATAGCCTCTCTTTTTAGTGACACCTCTAGAATGGCCAAATTTTAGTGGAGTTTTAGGGTAAATATAAGAAATAATAAATGAAAGATCATTCCATACCATTGTGTGTCATGTGAGTTTCTATAAATGTTCCTCATTTGGTTTTTGGTTGTCATTTGTTCTTTCTTTCTTAGAGTTTATTTGACCCCTATGTGCAGCAGACCTGACTTTCCCCAGCCCTTGGTTTGTGTGTGTGTGTGTGTGTGTGTATCTGGGTCTGTCTGTCTGTCCCTGGGCAAGCCCACTGCCCCACTATATTTGAGTTTACTATTAGTACACCATGGGCAGTGTGCCCCACACCTTAAATAAAGTGGCATCAATTCCTATTGTGGCATGTGATAGAGGGAACCACTTTGTACTTGATTGTAAGCAACTGTGTTTCCCTTCTTCCACTTTAATATCTAACCTCAAGGACCTTGACCTTGAACTGCTAATTACTTTGTGCAGACCCTCTCTGACATTTTGAAGCATTTGCCAGGGGTTTTAGTCACATGCTTAACACTTCTGTACATCTGAAGATTTGAGTCTGTCAGATAATAGGTTGGTCTATTGTCCCCTCATCTAACTGATACATTCGTTCATTCAGTAAGCACTCATTGACTGTCTGTAGAGTACTCGGCATTCTGCTGGATGCTGGCAGCAGGACTGTTGGCAGGCTGAGGATGGAAAATGTAATATAATTGGTGCAGAGGATTAAAGATAGAGATGACAAAGATATCTTTAATGTCTAGTAAGGAGTTTGGATGTTTCTTAAAAACAGGGATTAAAGGATTTAAGATGAGTGGGATCTTTAGGACGTGGAGTATGTGTTTAGGGGCAGTAAGAACAGAAGTGAGAAGCCCAGTTGGGATGATTTTGGACTAATTTGGGCAGAAGACGATTGTATTCTAGAGCTGGAGAAGAGGACAGTGTTGAGAGACACTTAGGAGCTGAAGTTTTCAGTCGTCAGGTGAGTGGATGTGACAGCAGAGGACAGGTGCCTGTCAAGGATGACTTTCACTTCCGACTTTGACAGCTGGGTGGTTGCTGGCGCCACTGGCATACTGAGTGCGGCACTTTCACAGCATCCTCTTTTAGGACTTGAAAAAGCTCAGCTGGAATTCCATCACCTCCACTAGCTTTGTTCACAGTGATGCTTCCTAAGGCCCACTTGACTTCACACTCTAGGATTTCTGGCTCTAGGTGAGTGATCACACCATTGTGGTTATCTGGGTCATGAAGATCTTTTTTGTATTGCTCTTCTGTGTATTCTTCCCACCTCTTCTTAATATCTTCTGCTTCTGTTAGGTCCATACCATTTCTGTCCTTTATTGTGCCCATCTTTGCATGAAATGTTCCCTTGGTATTTCTGATTTTCTTGAAGAGATCTCTAGTCTTTCCCATTCTGTTGTTTTCCTCTGTTTCTTTGCATTGGTCACTGAGGAAGGCTTTCTTCTCTCTCCTTGCTATTCTTTGAAACTCTGCATTCAGATGAGTATATCTTTCCTTTTCTCCTTTGCCTTTAACTTCTCTTCTTTTCTCAGCTATTTTTGAGGCCTCTCCAGACAGCCATTTTGCCTTTGTGCATTCATTTTTCTTAGGGATGATCTTGATCCCTGTCCCCTGTACAGTGTCATGAACCTCCATCCATTGTTCTTCAGGCACTCTATCTATCAGATCTAATCCCTTGAATCTGTTTGTCACTTCCACTGTATAATCATAAGGGATTTGATTAGGTCATACCTGAATGGTCCAGTGGTTTTCCCTACTTTCTTCAATTTCAGTCTGAATTTGGCAATAAGGAGTTCATGGTCTGAGCCACAGTCAGCTCCTGGTCTTGTTTTTGATGACTGTATAGAGCTCCTCCATCTTTGGCTGCAAAGCATATAATCAGCCTGATTTCGGTGTTGACCATCTGGTGATGTCTATGTAGAGCTGTCTCATATGTTGTTGGAAGAGGGTGTTTGCTATGACCAGTGCATTCTCTTGGCTACAGTCTGTTAGCCTTTGCCCTGCTACATTTTGTGCTTTAAGGCCTAACTTGCTTGTTACTCCAGGTATCTCTTGACTTCCTACTTTTGCATTCCAGTCCCCTCTGATGAAAAGGACATCTTTTTTTTTTGGTATTAGTTCTAGAAGGTCTTGTAGGTCATCATAAAACTATTCAACTTCAGCTTCTTCAGCATTACTGGTTGGCGCATAGACTTGGATGACTGTGATATTGAATGGTTTGCCTTGGAAATGAACAGAGATCATTCTGTCATTTTTGAGATTGCACCCAAGTACTGTATTTCAGACTCTCTTGTTGACTATGAGGGCTACTCCATTTCTTCTGAGGGATTCTTGCCCACAATAGTAGATATTATGGTCATCTGAATTAAATTCCGGAGAAGGCAATGGCACCCCACTGCAGTACTCTTGCCTGGAAAATCCCATGGGCAGAGGAGCCTGGTAGGCTGCAGTCCATGGGGTCGCTAAGAGTCGGACACGACTGAGCGACTTCACTTTCACTTTTCACTTTCATGCATTGGAGAAGGAAGTGGCAACCCACTCCAGTGTTCTTGCCTGGAGAATCCCAGGGACGGGGGAGCCTGGTGGGCTGCCATCTATGGGGTCGCACAGAGTTGGACACAACTGAAGTGACTTAGCATCAGAATTAAATTCACCCATTCCAGTCCATTTTAGTTCACTGATTCCTAAAATGTCAATGTTCACTCTTGCCATCTCCTGTTTGACCACTTCCAATTTACCTTGACTCATGGATCTAATATTCCAGCTGATCTATTTCAAGTAGCAAAAGATGATGCTGTGAAAGTGCTGCACTCAATATGCCAGCAAATCTGGAAAACTCAGCAGTGGCCACAGGACTGGAAAAGGTCAGTTTTCATTCCAATCCCAAAGAAAGGCAATGCCAAAGAATGCTCAAACTACGGCACAATTGCACTCATCTCACATGCTAGCCAAGCCAGGCTTCAAAAGTATGCAAACCGAGAACTTCCAGATGTTCAAGCTGGATTTAGAAAAGGCAGAGGAACCAGAGATCAAATTGCCAACATCCGTTGGATCATAGAAAAACAAGAGAGTTCCAGAAAAACATCTACTTCTGCTTTATTGACTATGCCAAAGCCGTTGACTGTGTGGATCACAACAAGCTGTGGAAAATTCTTAAGGAGATGAGAATACCAGATGACCTGACTTGCCTCTTGAGAAATCTGAATGCAGGTCAAGAAGCATCAGTTAGAACTGGACATGAAACAACAGACTGGTTCCAAATTGGGGAAAGAATATGTCAAGGCTGTATATGTCACCCTGTATTTAATGTATATGCAGAGTACATCATGCAAAATGCCAGGCTGGATGAGGCACAAGTTGGAATCAAGATTGCTGGGAGAAATATCAATAACCTCAGCTTTGCAGATGACACCACCCTTAAGGCAGAAAGCTTAGAGGAACCAAAGAGCTTCCTGATGAAAGTGAAAGAGGAGAGTGAAAAAGTTGGCTTAAAACTCAACATTCAGAAAACTAAAATCATGGCATCCAGCCCCATCACTTTATGGCAAATAGATGGGGGAACAGTGGAAACAGTGACAGACTTTATATTTTTGGGCTCCAAAATCACTGAAGATCGTGTCTGCAGCCATGAAATTAAAAGACGCTTGTTCCTTGGAAGAAAAGCTATGACCAACCTAGACAGCATTTAAAAAACAGAGACATTAATTTGCCAACAAAGGTCTGTCTAGTCAAAGCTATGGTTTTTCCAGTAGTTGGGTATGGATGTGAGAGCTGGATGATAAAGAAAGCTGAGTGCCAAAGAATTGATACTTTTGAACTGTGGTGTTAGAGAAGACTCTTGAAAGTCCCTTGCACTGCAAAGAGATCAAACCAGTCAATCCTAAATGAAATCAGTCGTGAATATTCATTGGAAGGAGTGATGCTGAAGCTGAACCTCCAACCCTTTGGCCACCTGAAGTGAAGAACTGACTCATTGGAAAAGACCCTGATGCTGGGAAAGATTGAAAGCAGGAGGAGAAGAAGATGACAGAGGATGAGATGATTGGATGGCATGACCGACTCGATGGATGTGAGTTTGAGCAAGCTCCGGGAGTTGGTGATAGATGAGGAGGCCTGGCATGTTGCCATTCATGTGGCCACAGAGTCGGACATGACTGAGCAACTGAACTGAATTGCTGCCAGTGAGATCAGAAACCCAGGGGCGGGGGGTAGCATAAATGTTGGTGGTTTTGTTGATAGCATCAATTTGATATGGTGAAAGATCTTGGGGAAATGTGATGACATCATGGATCAGGAGAACACAGGGAGGCCTGGCCTCTCTCTATAGATCTGGTGATTTCAAGTCCTAAGAGCAGATAAGATCCACCAGGCAAAGGTGTGGAAGAGGAGGAGGAGGAAGAGGAGACTCAAGGATCATGAGGTTTAGGCAAGGTAGAGAGCCTCCAGAGGAGACGGAGAGGGAGGAGGTCAGAGGTGGGAGGTCCAGTAGAGCACCCACTGGTGTCCAGCGCTGTGCAGGGGGGCAGACTGGACAGGGAAGGCCTATGTTATCAGCAGGGAAGAGATGTGAAAAGTGGCCAGAATGGGTTCCGGTGGAGTACTGGGCAGAAACCAGAAGATGAGCAATTAGAGGTCTTTCAGTGTACCCTGAGAACCCTTGCAGGGACTGTGCCTGTTGGGGGAGGACAGAGGCAGTGTGGGAGCCCTGAGGGTTTGTGAGCATGCAGTAGTGGGGCGGTGGGGGCGGGTGTTTCTTTGCTTTAGAGGTGGAGGAAAAGTTAGTAGAAAGGAATGCTCATCTGGACTAGCTTCCTTTCTGAGCTTACTGCAAAAAAAAAAAAAAAAACTTTGTAATTTTTTAGAAACAATCACAAACTTAAAGAAATACTTGAAAGTACAGCACAAAGAATGATTCCCTGAACCATCTGATTTTAAGTTGCCTACCTAATGCAGAGTCATCTCCGGTTACTTTTATTTGAGCAGGTGTTTCCTAGAAAAGGCCATCTTTGAACTAACCACAGTGCAGTCATCACAATTACTGCCATCTAATCCTCAGATGCCCTTCAAGTTGCACCACAAATGTCCCTTTCACGTTCTTTATAGCAAGAGAACCAAACGCAGAATCATTCATTGTGACTACTTGTCACGTGTCTTTTATGTGTCCTTTGTCTTCCTTAGTTTCAATGGTCCATGAGCCTCTTCTGGACTTTGATGACTGTGACACTATTGCAGCTGAAAAGACTATTAGTTTGTAGCTTATCTTTCAATGTTACGGTCTTATCTCATGGATTAATTGAAGTTGTGCATCTTTGGTCAAGAATATCACAAGAATGATGCTGTTCGTTTTGTGTCCTGTCACTGGACTTCCCAGGTGGCTCAGTGGTAAAGAACCTGCCTGCCAGTGCAGGAGATGTAGGAGACTCAAGTTCGATTCCTGTGTTGGGAAGATCCTGGAGAAGGGAATGGCAACCCACTCCAGTATTCTTGCCTGGGAAATGCTATGGACAGAGGAGCCTGGTGGGCTACAGTTCATGGGGTCGCAAAGGTTTGGACACGACTGAGCACACACACATGTGGTACACAATCTAGTTTTGTCCCATTACTGATGATGTTCGTGTCATCACATGATTGAGGTTGTGTTGGCTAGATTTTACTCCTGTAAAGGTTTTGATTGTTGTTTTGTTTTTCTCTGTTCTATTCAAAGTCGATGAATAACGACTTTGTTGGGAGATACTTGGAAACTGTGTAACTATTCCACTTCTTATCAAATTTTCATTTTGTTTATTCATTTATTTTGGTAGGGACTAATGTTTCATATTTTATTCAGCAAGACATAATCTGTAACTATTATTTTTCTGTTCACATTGTTCTTGATGTGACCAGTGGGAGCCCATTCGAATTTGTTCCTGTGGCCTTTTCATGCATCATCGTTCTTTGAGCAATTCTTTACTTTCTAATAGAAAAAGAAATGCCGGGTTCATCTTATATTTCCCCTTTTCCAGCCATTTCTCCAAGGAGCTTTGGTAGCTTTTATTAGCAAAAAGGTGATTTGAAGCCAATATCTGGGCATTGAGAGTGCTCTTTGCTACTGGGGTATCATCCATCCCAGGCTTCCTCAGTGGTTCTTGATATTTACAGTATTGTGATTTATAAAGCCAGAGTGAACATAGAATTAGCAAATACTGAACCATTGCTCCTTGGGGAAATACAGGGTTGAGTTCTTGCCAGCCTCAGGTCACAACATCTTTGTTAAGTAATCTGTATGTAACCATGTATTTGTGTGTTTCTGTTTAAAGACAATGTATTTAATATATATTGTTGATTCATTTACACTGAACTCTTGGCCAACAGCAGTTTTCCCCATGAGGCACATTGCAGCATCCATGTGCTTAGGAACACAAGACAGGTCATCACTACGCTTGGGGCCGTTTTAAGCAGTGTAAATACCAAGCAAACCACAGAAAATGCAAAGAACATGGCACTAAATAGACCACAATAAGGACATGTTCACAGTGTGAGAGCTGAAACAAGACGGCGGGGCACTGCCTTCTTGAATCTCAGCTGGGAAAATGTATATCATGTCACTCAGAGTTTTTCCTACTCTACATGTGTCCAAGAATAACCAGGAAACTGCTGCAGGTATCAAGTTTAGGGTTACAAGTAAACTTTCCTGAGTAAATGGATTCAGAAATATGGAATCAGTAAAGGGTGAAGAGTGTGTGTGTGTGTGTGTGTACGTATATTCGCTTTGCCAGTACTACGGCTTTGTGTGTCTGTGTATTACAGACATACAGAAAAGTATATCTGTCTGCCTGTCTGTCTTGAAAACCTGCCTGTCTATCTTGAAAACTGACACTTGTGCTTTAAATTCCAGTGTAACACCATGAGGTTCCTTCTAGTTTCCCTTTGTTCTGAGCGCCATGGTACCCCCTCCCATACCCATTACTGGCACGTGTTTTGTTCTTTCACACCTAATGAGTTTAAGGCCGAATTTTTCAGAAAGGAAAGGGTGAGTGGTATGATTGCATCTTATGATCACATGTATAATATATTATGTCACTTTAGGATAGGCTGATATTGAATGAAATAATGTCATTTGCAACAACATGGATGGACCCTGGAGATTATCATACTAAGCGAAATAAGTCAGAGAAAGATAAATATCATATTTCATTCATACGTGGAAGCTAATTTTTTTTAAAAAATAAAAGAAATGCACTTATTTACAAAACAGAAACAGGCTTATAGATATCGAAAACAAACTTATGGTTACCAAGGGGGAATATGGTGGGGCTGGGGGAAGGAATAAATCAGAACCTTGGGATGAACACACAGATATACTATTATATATAAGATACATAACCAACAAGGACCTACTGCATATCACATGGAACTCTACTCAGAATCCTGGGATAACCTATATGAGAAAAGAATCTGAAAAAGAATGAAAGTATATATATCTATAGCTGAATCTCTTTGCTGTACAAATGAAACTGACACAACATTCTAAATCAACTATTCTCTAAAAAACAATAGGCTGATATTAAAATATTTATAAAGCCTCCTTGTTTTCTCATAATTTGAAATAACGCAAGTATCATCCAGTTTAAGGACAGATTAAAGTTTCAAAGCTGTTGAGTCCCAGGAAATGAAAACTGACTTTATGCTATTGATTTGTGGCAGTGCCATGCTATCTGGTAAACAGAGCACTCACTGTTGTTTTTTAGATCGGGTGTAAATGATGGGGCTTTGCCAAGTGTGCCAGACCCTCAGGAGTATGTCCCTGCCTGGTAGATTCACCCTCGTGGAGGTGTGTGCCTCTCTTGATAAACATTGAGTCCCTGGAGAGCATGGATCAGGTCTGAGTTTCTCATCACTGTCACCAGAGTTTGGCATATATGAAGTGAGTGGTGAATGTTTGTGTTTGACCACATGCTACCAACTGGCTGCCCACTGTAATGTTCTTGCCCCCTTTTCTTCAGTCTCTCTGCCATGACTTTCCTTCCTACAGGAGGCCTTCCAGGCCTTCACTAACCAGAGGGATCATTCTTGCAAGAGTTTCTGAAGGCTCTGGAGAGTTTTTATAACCTAGTAACTGAACATCAGCTTTGGAGTCAAACAGAGCTGCACTGATTCCTGACTATACCACTTACCAGCTACATGGGTAGATGCAAGTAGCGAAACTTTCCCCAATCCGTTTAATGATCTATAAAATGGAGGTGAGCAATGCCTGCCTCATGTGATTCTTCGTAGGAGTAAAGGAGGCAGCATTTTGGGAGGACTTGACGTGTGGCTGCACTTAGTGTGAGCAAAGGTGTGCGTCATGGTTGTTTCCGGGGCATAGGCACTTTCCCCAAGTGCTTGATAAACTGCAGCCTGGCATAGAGACCCCCCTTCTGTTTCTGCCTTCTTTTTTAAACAAATATTTATTTATTTTCAGTTGTGCTGGGTCTTTGTTGCTGTGCACAGGCTTTCTCTAGTTGTGGTGAGCTGCTCTTTGTTGTGGGGCATGGTGTCTCATTTCATGACTTCTCTTGTTGCAGAGCACAGGCTCTAGGCCACAGGCTTAAGTAGTTGCAGCTCATGGGCTTAGTAATCATGGTTCAGGGACCAGTTACTCCGTGACATGTGGAATCTTCCCGGACCAGGGATCAAACCCATGTGCCTTATGTTGGCAGGCAGATTCTTATCCACTGTACCACCAGGAAAGTCCCTGTTTCCTACTTCTTGTTTGTGTCTAACTACTGCCTAACGTCCTATCCCCCAACCCCAGCAGCATGCTGTGCACTCAGTAGGTATTAAAAATCCAATTTGTCATCGAACAATCCTCCTTCTCTTGAAGACCCTTTTACCCGGAGTTAATCTCTGTAGTAGAACTGTTTCCTTTTGTTGTGTCAGTACTGGGGAGATGCTGATTATTTTTTCTAACCTTTCTTTTCCTTTTGATGATGAATCAAAATTCTCTATCACATGGTCGATATCACAGTCTGCCGCTGCTAGAAAGGGCCGTTTTCCTTGCTTTCTCTTTAATGCAGCTACTGTCCTCAATCCCTGCTGGACTCCTAGGCTCTCCTTAGACAAAGAAGTGGCTGTACAATTACCCTCTGTTTTCACCCATTAGAATAATGGCTACAAATGCCAGGAAGTTCTTAAAATACAACACATTGCTGACCTGGTTATCTTCCAGCCCTGGGTCTTTATGGTCAGGCCTTTCAGTAACAGGACAGCAGTCTGACACACAGTGGCTAATGAGTCTGTCTGCTCAGGAGGTTTTATTTATTTATTTATTTTCTTTTTTTCTTCTTTGCACCAGAAAAGCACTGTTACAAAGTAAGCCATGTTCCTTGAAATAATACTTTCTCACAGCTTAGGACCAACTTTTGCATTTACTCGGTGAGGTGCTGGACTGAATTAATCAATATCCACTCTGTCATTGCTGTGCTGATTTTATATTATGTAGAAATGTTGGTATTGTAAGAATTGAGCATTTGTTCTGCTCAAAATAATATTCCAGGGCTTCTTTCTCAATCTGTTCCTGAAAGACTTGAAATCAGTTGTTTCTGAGGTAGAACTGAAAAGAAATATTAGGAATCATTCATAGCTTTGTAAAATAAAAAACTGAGGGGCTTTCCTGGTGGTCCAGTGGCTAAGACACCATACTTGCAATGCAGGGGGCCTGGGTTCGATCCCTAGTCAGGGAGCTAGATCCCACATGCCACAACTAAAGATCTTGCATGCCACAACTAAGACCCAGCACAGCTAAATAAATAAGTACTAAAAAAGATGAATAGCCAACGTTCAGGAATGTGTAGATGATAGCTAGGGATTCCGGGATACAGATAGTAGTTAAGAGCTAAAGCTCAGTGCTCAGATTTCTGAGTTCAGATTCTGACTCTGCCATTCATTAGCTCTGTGATCATGTATAATTTATTTGTTGTCTTTTCCCCATACTTAAATCACTTATAAGATGGGTTTAATGGTTTAACTTTAGTCCTTGGCTTATTAGGGCTTTCTAGGTGGCAGTGGCACCCCACTCCAGTACTTTTTGCCTGGAAAATCCCGTGGATGGAGGAGCCTGGTGGGCTGCTGTCTATGGGGTTGCACAGAGTCAGACACGACTGAGCAACTTCACTTTCACTTTTCACTTTCATGCATTGGAGAAGGAAATGGCAACCCACTCCAGTGTTCTTGCCTGGAGAATCCCGGGGATGGGGGAGCCTGGTGGGCTGTCGTCTCTGGGGTCGCACAGAGTCGGACACGACTGAAGCGACTTAGCAGCAGCAGCAGCAGCAGGTGGCAGTAGCAGTAAAGAACCCGCTTGCCAGTGCAGGAGATGTAAGAGACACAGGTTCAGTCACTGGGTCAGGAAGATCCTGGAGAGGAGGGCATGGCAACCCATGTTAGTATTCTTGCCTGGAGCATCCCATGGACAGAGGAGCCTGGTGGGCTATAGTCCATAGGGGTCTCAAAGATTTGAACACGACTGAAGTGACTTAGCACGCACACACACTTAGCTTTGTCGGGTCATAGAGTATTTACAAGATGGAATGCATAGAATCAAGCATGTGGTAAACACTCAATAGATGTATATTGTTATCAATGTACTTTTTTTTTCATTATCATCTGTGTTATAGGGAGAGGGTAGAAATTAAAAATTCCCACTCATAATTAATTAGGATGGTCACCTAATACTCTAATGCCTTAAAAGTAGACTCAGCTGTGTATAGTGTGTATTTCATAAACAAGGGGTCCCGTGTCCTACAAAACATACATACAGCTGACATGGAGCAGGTGGGACTCATACACATTAAGGGTAGGAATGTGAAATGGTACAACTCTTTGGAAAACATTTGGCAGTTTCTTCAGCTTCCCATGTCTTATGCTCTAGTTTTTTAAAATCTCTATCAATTCCTATAAATGTTATTGTCATGTATAGTATCAATTATGATCTAGCTTTTTAAAATCAAATAAAAATTTGCCCAGCATCACTTTTTGAACAAACATAGCACCTATCATATGTCCTAGACATTCTACTCCTTTGGATTCACCCAAGAGAAATACGTAGGCTATGTTCTTACAAAGACTTGTACACAGATGTCACAGGCCGGGCAGTAGACACATGCACCCAGTACTGTCAACTCCCAAATTGAAAATGAACCAAATGTCCGTCCATGTGTGAAGAGATCAGGTGGTGGTGTTTAGTCACTAAGTTGTGTTCACCTATTTTGTGACTCCTTGGACTGTAGCCTGTTAGGCTCCTCTGTCCATAGATTTCCCAGGCAAGGAGATTGGAGTGGGTTGCCCTTTCCTTCTCCAGGGGATCTTCCAGACCCAGAGATCGAACCTGCATCTCCTGCACTGGCAGATGGATTCTTTACAACTGAGCCACCAGGGAAGCCCAGATATTTAAATATACAAATACATAATAAATACGACTGACTTGAACAGGTTTCAGAACAGACAGACTCGTGTCGGCACACTACTCCCTAGTGGGTATAGCCACCAAAGAGTAGCTTTGAGTCAAGAGTTAAGTTGATTATGAGAATGTCTACTGTATATGCACATTGTAGGAAATCAAAACATGGCCAACTATAATCATTTACAAACCAGAATTTGAAGATAATAAAATTTATTATTACATAATTTAAAATAAATGTAGGAAGATTTTCTTTTAGTCTTTGTGCAGTATGAATGTGTAATTTGTAATAGTTTTTATCATGGTTATGAAAGGAGTGAAAAATGTTCTCAAACCTAAAAACTGCCTATCTTTATTTATCTCCTTTAAATATCTACAAAGGAAGTTAGCAGCCTAAAGAATGTGACCGCCATATTTATAATCTTTAAATACTATGGCCATACTGTCTGTGCCCCTTAAGTGTACCTCCTATAGAGAGAAGTGTGTATTTCACTGTATTTCCTGCCAACTTGATGAGTGTTCAGATACCTCCTAACATGATAGTTAGAGAATGTCTTATTTGGATTTGTACTTTAAACATGTTATTAAGGATGAACTTTCCCCCCATTTTATTTCCTTCCCATTTTTTTTTTAATTTGTTACTGTTCTTTAACCATTTTGCATTAGGGTATTTGTTTTATTTTCTTAATTATTTTTTGCCAGCCCTCACTAGTATCTCTCAGATAGGTAGTAATACTCTGTAAGCATATTTTCAAAGTTGATTACTTATCTTCTGGGTTTATTTTATAATGTTTTTACTATTTATATTGTGAAATCCCTTTGTGATTTCTTCTCTTGTGTTGTTTTTACTTAGAAAGACCTTGCCATTCCGACTGAGATAAATTGCATAGATCTTTCTGTTTTATGTTTTCTTTTTTAAAAGAATCTAACTTTTAATTGATGTAAATTTTATGGCCTACAGTATGAAGTATGATCTTTTTTTTTTTTTTCAAATTAAACAATTTTCATAGCACCACTTTTTAAGTACTGTTTGCTCATGGAATTTTGGTGACACTTTTATCACATATGAACATTATATCGTGTCTAATTTATCTGTGAGTCTTCTACCACTGTGAGGATGTAGTTATTTCAACTTTATTGTCATTTTAGAATCTGGTGAGTAAGTTTTCATTTTTTTGCAACATTTTTTATTGCTTTCATTATGATTTTTCTCAAAATAACTGTTCTAGATAGATGCAGTCAAAGCTCTTAAGGGGTGTGGCAAGTTTCTCCCCAGTCTTCATCTTATATAGGGAATTTCATAGGGAATCTTGTGTGCTGCTACTACTAAGTCGCTTCAGTCATGTCTGACTCTGCGGCCCTATGGACCGTAGCCCCGCAGGCTCGTCCATCTATGGGATTCTCCAGGCAAGAATACTGGAGTGGGTTGCATTTCCTCCTCCAGGGGATCTTCCTGACCCAGGGATCAAACTCATGTCTCTTATTATCATCTCCTGCATTGGCGGGTGGGTTCTTAACCACTAGCGCCACAGGGAATTTCACAGGGAATCTTGTGTGAGTCTGAGGCTTTTGCTATCTCCCCAAAACATTTGTTTCTTAAATTCTTAACATGATTATACTCTAGTCGTGTCCAACTCTTTGCAACCCCACGGCCGGTAGCCTGCCAGGCTCCTCTGTCCGTGGAATTCTCCAGGCAAGAATCCTGGAGGGGGTAGCCACCGGTACACTTCAGTAATTAAGGTGCTTTTGCTATTGCCTTTTCATCTAGTTTCTGGATTGTCTCATTAATCTCATTTTCTTCAGTTCAGTTCAGTTCAGTTGCTCAGTTGTGTCCGACTCTTCGCGACCCCATGAATCGCAGCATGCCAGGCCTCCCTTTCCATCACCAACTCCTGGAGTTCACTCAGACTCACATCCATTGAGTCAGTGATGCCATCCAGCCATCTCATCCTCTGTCGTCCCCTTCTCCTCATGCCCCCAATCCCTCCCAGCATCAGAGTCTTTTCCAATGAGTCAACCCTTTGCATGAGGTGGCCAAAGTACTGGAGTTTCAGCTTCAGCATCATTCCCTCCAAAGAAACCCCAGGGCTGATCTCCTTCAGAATGGACTGGTTGGATCTCCTTGCAGTCCAAGAGACTCTCAAGAGTCTTCTCTAACACCACAGTTCAAAAGCATCAATTCTTCGGCATTCAGCCTTCTTCACAGTCCAACTCTCACATCCATACATGACCACAGGAAAAACCATAGCCTTGACTAGACGAACCTTTGTTGGCAAAATAATGTCTCTGCTTTTGAATATGCTATGTAGGTTGGTCATAACTTTCCTTCCAAGGAGTAAGCATCTTTTAATTTCATGGCTGCAGTCACCATCTGCAGTGATTTTGGAGCCCCAAAAAATAAAGTCTGACACTGTTTCCACTGTTTCCCCATCTATTTCCCATGAAGTGATGGGACTCATTTTCTTAGAAAGCACTTAATAAATAATGACTTTTTCAGAAGAGCAGTGCAGAAGTGACATGTTCCTCTCTGTGGCCTGTATGGCCCGTGCCATCTGGACTGGGTCTGGCAGGTGAGAAGGTGTCACCCCAGTGTGCATCTTCAGGAAGGTTTTAAAGTTTTTGTTGTTGTTTTATGTAGACCATTTCTCAAGTCTTTATTGAATTTGTTACAAGATTGCTTCTGTTTTATGTTTTGGTTTTTTTTAGCTACCCAACCAGGGATCAAACCCACACTCTCCTGCATTGGAAGGCAAAGTCTTAGCCGCAGAAGAGTCCCCTCAGGAAGGTTTTTTAACCTAAGAGGACAAGGCTGTGGTATGCCACATGCCCATAAAATGTCCTGACTGGAGTTGGGATTTAACTGTAAGGCTTCATGGGCTCAGATTGTTTGGACTGTGAGTTTATACATCACAGTGCACAGGCATTCTCTGGAGTGAGGTCAGCGCCTTACTTCCATCCTGTCAGCTTTATGAATGTAAAGGAAACAGTGCAGGGGCTGCAACGTGTCCGGGCAGGAGGCAGAAGTTAGCCCGGCCAAGCCCACTTGCTGCGTCTGAGTTAGGCTGAGTGCAGGGCTCCACCTGACGCTGTTGGCAGTGATGCGATGGCCATCCTTGATGTGCTGTCCCTCGAGGGCCATCCTTTGAAGGCCTCTCGTCGATCACTTCCTGGTGTTGGCTTCACAGTCTGCTCTCTCTCCCTGAGCTGAGTGACGCCGACGCTTCACCTCCCTGATCTAATATGCTGAGGTATCCACTTACCATCGATTGCACATTTATAAAGACCTATTAGCAGAGCTGCAGAGAGAAGAAACACAACCGAAACAGAAGCAGGAGATACACTCGCTGCTCTGCCTTTGTCACGCCTCTGTGAGCAGCCTGGCGTGGGCTGTCACACCTGAGTCCCGGAGGCCGCCTGGCACGGCCATGGCCCTCGAAGCCTCCTCACACCTCTGACTGCTGAACTGTTTGAAGTGCCTGTCACTCTGAGTGGTGCTCCTTTGAGGTTTCTGTTCATTGCGGTTTTAGCAACATCTAAATCAGGGGCATAGAGGAGGGAGAAAGATTGTAGTGCTGAAGATGTAAAGGAAGAAATGTATACCTTTTGCTATCGAGTGAAAACAGATGCTGTCGCATTTAAAGTATGGACTAGGAAGCAGGCTTTGTCATCAGCCGGATGAAAAGTCCTTTCTTAAAAGAAAGGAGAATCGTAAAGGAGGTTGATGATCCATGCTGGTTCATCTCTCCGTTGCTGTTTAAGATACACATTTCCTCCTTCAGTAACAGCAGAGAGGGCCATAGTCACCCAAGACCTGGGCAAATAGTTCTACAGAGTTTCATTGAATTTGAACTGGAATTTGAACGTTTTCTCCTATTCCTTTATTCCACCTTTTGTTTAGATACTCTGATAGGTCTATGTCCGTCTTCATCAATGATTTCTTGGTACAAGATTTGAAAAGTTTTCTTTTTTTTTTTTTTTTTTTAAATTTCCTGCTCACTGACAATTTTTTTTTTCAGATATATTCAGACATGTACATTGATTATCACATTCCTGCATACTTTTTTTTTTTTTGGCACACAGCATGTGGGATCTTAGTTCCCCAGCCAGGGGTCGAACCCCCATCCTCTGCAGTGTAAGCATGAAGTCTTAATCACTAGACCACCAGGGAAGTCTTGGGAAAGTTTTTATTCCATTCTTCTCATCCCTCTTTCCAGTCTTCCCTGCTACTCCCAGGGCACAAAGGGAGGCTCTCAGACATTGGAGCCTGTTACTGTGAGGTGATTACTGAGACCATGGACCCTAGTGTTGACGGAAGACCCTGTAGGAACTCCCAGCTAGAGGACTGGGAGTGACTGTTCCGAACTGGTTGTGTATTAAAATACTCCCGTGTGCTCTAAAGAGGGGCTCAGAGGCATAGACTCTCCCACTGTAGCCAGGGTACTGGCTCGCCAGGACTGCATGTTGAAGGCAGCCCAAGTCTCTGTCCACCCGCAGGAGGAACCAGGGAGAGCAGCAAGCTTGGAGAATTAGTCATTCAACAGTCTTCCTCTTGGAAACACTTTTATGGTACAATGAAGGTGGTTATTCCTGAAAACTGGAGAGCTTGCAATGGTGAAGGAGTTTCCTGAAGCTTCCTAGATTGTTTCTCCTGATGTGTTAGTTTTCAGAGTGAAATGTAATGCTGAAGATGTTGAACACCTTTTCCAGCTTTATATGTAGAGAATAAAGTTTCAGTTAGAAAATATGCATTGTTAAAATGACTTCTATTCTAAAGTTTCTATTAATCCTACAAGTTAGACTCACAGCATAGAAGCTAGTTTAGAGGATTGAACAACTGTGCTTTTTAATTTTTGCAGAGCAACTTGGAGAAGCAAAGGAAGCATTTCTAACTGGCCTATACTGTGCTGTGCTTTCTTTTTCCAAGTTTGGATTAAGTTATGTTGCTTGGATGCTGAGATGTTTGATTCTTAGATGAGGGTAGCAATGAGTCTAGGTGAGAGTGTGGTGTGTATTGTCCACAGTCTTCCTTGGGTTGGAGGCGGAGAAGGAAGCAGAGCTGCAGTGTTTTTCTTCCCCCTGAAAAATGTCATATAATTTCCACATTTGGCTCTGACGACACAGCTCTCTATCCCCTTAAAGAAGAGTGAGAGAGAAGTATGGAAGCTCTTGGTGTGGGCTTACTCATAGTTGTGGCTTTTCTTAGCTTAACTTCAGTTTATCTCCTTCGATGAGTCACTCACATACCCTATTATCCAGCTCTAATGGCTTTAAATATAGTCTTTGTTTTCCTATTTCTGCAGAACGCGTCTTTATTAATGTATTTCTTTATTTGGCTGCATCGGGTCTTAGTTGTGCCATGCAGGGGCTTCTGCTGTGGTGCTCAGACTCTCTAGTTGTGGTGTGAGCTTGGTTGCTCCACGGCATGTGGGATCTTAGTTCATTGACCAGGGATCAGACCCTTGTCCCCTGCATTATAAACCAGATTCTTAACCATTGGACCACCAGGGAAGTCCCAGAAAGTATTATTTTTATATCAAGCTAATCCTTGCCATAGGAGTCCAACTGGACTTTTCATTAATAACTGTAGTGGGTTGAATAATATCCCCTCCAAATTCATGTCTACCTGAAACCCCAGTATGGGACCCAGTTTGGAAATATTCAGTGTAGATACAATTGCTTAAAGATAGAGGTGTGATTGTACTGGGTTAGTCTGATGACTGGCATCCTTATATAAAGAGGAGAGGACACAGAGAGATACACAGAGAAGGGTGACTTATGTGGAGATGGAACCTTCGGAAAGCTCCAAGAAATAAGGAGTGATTCTCCCTAGAGTCAGCTTGGGCTTTCCTGGTGACTCAGATGGTAAAGAATCTGCCTGCAATGCAGGAGATCCAGGCTTGATTCCTGGATTGGAAAGATCCCCTGGAGAAGGGAATGACTACCCACTCCAATATTCTTCCCTGGAAAAATCCATGGATAGAGGAGCTTGGCAGGCTGTATGTATAGTCCATAGGGTTGCAAAGAGTGGGACACCACTGTGCAAATAACACTCCCTAGAGTCATCCTGAAGAGGGTGACCCGCCAGAGACTCTTGATTCCAGACCTCTGGCTTCTGTAGCTATAAGAAAATAAAGTCCAGTTGTTTGCAGACACCCATTGTATGGTAATTGTGAAGAGTCAGACACTGAAGTGACTGAGCCCACATGCATGCACATGGCAGCTCTAGGGAATTAATGTAACAGCCGCTACAAAATGGCATAGTTTGAAGGCCATCCTCTTACTGACCTTCAGCTTGAGGTGCTGTGAGGTGAGCAAGGTTTTAAATTGTGATTATACTCAGTGTTTATACTCAGTGCAGTGAAATTTTCCATGTGCAGGAAGCTGCTGTGTCTGGTAAGCCTTCCATTTTAATTTGGTCAATGTGTTGTAAAAGGCGACTTACTGGAATCCTGTGCCACTTGAAGGAGCTCCCGTGGACTTTTTAAATCTTAATTTGTAGGAAGTGGTCTGTGGGGCTAGATGGCTGTTGCCTTTGCTTTTCCACCACGGTGATTTTTCAAATTCCTTAAACCTGCTTGTGTAGCAAGTTGGGACTTAAGGAATAAGAAATCGATTGTGTCTTTTAAGGATGTATTTGTTCACACCTTCAGTGCTCAAGGACTGGGGTTGGGGTGTCAACAAACAAGAGGGAAACGCTACAAAGGATGCAAGATTGCCCTCTGTGACGGGATCCTCTTGAATGTCCACTGGGAAGCACAGCATTGGGAGCACAATCTGCTGCCCCACATGTTATCATCAGGAGAAAGGGAAGTCGATATGCAGTTACTGAAAACAGTGTCTTTGAAGGGAGTTGTGACTCTTGATCAATAGAGATAAAAATGCAGTATCTTGAGGACATTGATTCAGCCTCCCTGTGTGTGGTACCCCTAGGCCCGTATTCCCAAGTGTGTTCTGGAAGCATAAATCAAGGTGAGTCAAGTCCTCAGGCTGCGGAACTCGATTGTGCAGCAGTAATATGTTCCCCTGGAGTGGTGATGGAAGTGGCAAAGTGTCTGAGAAACATCCCCAAGAGCCTGCAGCCTTGCGCTTCCACGTGATGTTCTTTGGCTTGATTTCTTGCAACAGGAGCCCTCTCATTTGCTCTGAAGGGCTCCCTGACCATTAAGAATTGGCCCAATGGAAAAGTCTCTCTTATTTTCATTATCGGATGCTCAAAAGGAAGGGCAAACTCCAGAGATTTCCCCACACAGAATTTCTAGTGATCCTACTAAGAGAGCCTCCCAACTCAGACAAGCTCAGGACATGAAGCCAATTTGGATTGGAAAATCACTCTGCTAGCTTTAGATGTCATGTATGCACATTCACGAAAACCTGGCTGCTCTCCAGAAGAAAGCATTTGCTGTCATCCTTCCCGGGAGGTGCTCCACGTGAGCCAAGCTTTTCTGGAACTGACAGGGCTAAGTGCTAGAAGGGTTGGAGAGCAAAGGGAAGGATAATAATGTCTTTCTAATATGAACTCTACTGGGCATTACTTACTCAATTTAGTCTTTAGGGTGTTCCTGTGGTTTGTAGACATTTCTTAATGTGAAAATGATTTTTAGTCTTAATTTGGAAATTGAGGACCACAAAGTTAAAATGATTCACTCCAGGTTATACAGTTAAGTAATTATTAATAGTAGAGACTTCTTTTGGGAGCACAGAAGAAAAGAAATGGGAAAAGTATAAGTGAGTATGTATATGTATGTGTAAATACAGGGACATTTTTTTACTGATGATTTCTGATTTCAACTATTTAATTGCAACTTAGGAAGGACTCTTTCGGGTCTAGAAGGATGCAACAGGCTCCATTCAGTCTAAGGTGTAAGGTGAAGACTGCAGTGTGATATATTATACCCGTACTTATTAAGCATGTACCCCTTACATGCACAAAAGGATGCAGAGAAAGCCCCAGCTTCTTGTTCTTCCCTTGGACCATGCAATTAAATGCAGTTAATCTGCATTAAACAATGCAGATTAAATAACATAGAATTGAATAATCTATAATTGTGTCTACTAAGGAATTTTATATATTCTGTTCTTCATTTAAAAGAAAACAGACAAGTAGCGTTTTGTAATTTGTTTTACACACATGCTCATGAGTTTTTATTTAATATATGAATTGATTTTTTGTGTGTGTCAGTGATAAAAGGGACAAAACCTTAGCCCTGCACTGTGTCATGGAAAATCCAACTTTATCTTAATGAAAGGAGATGGACTTTGGGTTTCTCTCGGGCCAGTTCTCTACCCTTAATAACCCCATAAGCTGTTCACATGACATCCATCACTGCCTAGTCCGCTGGCTCAGAGGCCATCGATGTTGCTCATTGTCTTGGTCTGTGTACCCTGCGCAGCTGGCCCTTAGCGCCAGCCAGTCTTCCTTACCCTAGCTGACAGTGCTAATCAGGATGATCAATATGACCTCCCCTCCAAATGGCACATCACTAAGTGGATTTTCTTTACTTAATATCCATACGGAGTGACTGTTTGAATGGACAGTGGAGATTTTAGCAAGCCTTCTGCTAATAAACCTGTGCTACAGTAGAAAGGAATTAAACATGACCATACCAGTGGGAGCAGAGCTGTTTGGGAAAGGGGGTCCCAAACCAGGTGAGTTTAGGTAAATAGTCTAGCATTTTAGAATTACTTTCCATGTGTTTTTCCACAACTAAGCATGAAGGGGGCTAATGGTTTGAACCTATGTGGAAAATCATTTGTTCTATTTTCCTCGAAAATCTCAGAGCTTTAAGTCAAAGGAAAAGTGAGCACCTCTTATATAGTTCATCCAGGGATCTAGTGATGGTTCTGTTTACCAAAACCAAGTATGAATTTGTGAATGAGTTTTTGCTGACTGTGTTGATAAGATAGCAGTCATAAGCTCATTCTGTAGTTCATGCATGAAATACATTTATAGAATATAAATGTATCTTACCTTAAATTTAAATCATAGCTAATCCATGCCAGCACCAGCTGAGGTCACTGTGCAGTATAGGTAATCAGCTCTATGGCTACTGCTAATATGAATGTGGACAAGAATTCAAAGTATAAGTTGTCTTCTAAGACTTTGCTTCTTAGTAAGTTGACTGTTATCATTAGGCAGTTTTTCATTTGACATAAGACCTTTGATTTGGGTTTTTTTTTTTTTTTTTGTAAGTTCATGTATTTCATTTGGGGCTGGATAAGGCTGAAAAGAGTAAAGTATGTGGGGACGTGTTTGCATTCATAAGAACTGTTGATTGGCCATTTCATTGAACAGGAACCCATCAAGTTCACTACTCTTGTTAGAGCTACCCTTAATTGGTTTTTTGGCTTGCGGTATTATTATTTTTCCTTTGCTGTCAACTGTATGATGGCTGAGGTCCAGGATTTCCACTGTTCCCCTAAATACAGAGGAGAGTGAGGGATTTGATATATCTGCAGGGCCCAAGAATATACGTTAAGGGTCCTACTCCAAATGGTTTCACAGTAAAGCTATGAGTTTTCTACTCAGAAGTAATACATTGCTGCTGGTTTTCAATGGCTGGTTTAACATTCCTTAGATCCAGGAAGATTTACACCATTGAACCTCCAATGCTTGCTCTTTGCAAATGGTCACTTTTCCATGTTTGTTCCCAAGTTTGAAAAACTTAGTGTTAGATAGTTTCTGATGGATTTAAAAGTTACTGTGACACTCAGGAAATTCTTTGCTTCTCACCAGATAGAGTAAGCCACCTCTGGCCTTCTGAACAAATCTTCTTGTCTGTAGCCCCAAAAAGGGTGTAGAGTGTTTTGATCCTGGAGAACCTAGAAGTGGGAAGGTCTCAAATGACACAGGGCATGGGAGAGTGCTATTTTGTAGCTTAGGCTCAGAAATTGGGCTGTCGAAAGGTGTAAGATTTTCTCTTTGGAGGGCAGAGAGAGGGGGAAAAAAAAAAAAACAACTATCACAGTAATGAGGGAAAAACCAAAGAAATGGATAAGCTTTGACAGTTTTCTGCTGCTGCTTTGTCAGATTGTCTTCAAGAGCTTAGAGTACTGACTTAATCCCTTAACAATCCTTTCTGTTATGTCAAAAGTGTGTGGTTGTGTGTGTGCATGTCTGTGTATGTACAGTTACATAATAAGCATAAGTGCATGATGGAGTAAAGGCAAGAAGACAGCTTACTTTTTATTTTATTTTTAAATGTAAGTATGAAAGCTAAAAACACCACATTAATGTGACATCTGTTGACCAAATAGGAAAAAAGCATCGCAACTAAGCAAGATCAGGCCTGTCTTAATTAGAAGTTGTTGCCTGGGACAGCTGGAGCATGGTGACCAGAAAATTGTTTGTACCAATAACATCTAGATGACTTGTTTTTCCTGCCACCTAAGGGAAGTGTTGTTGGGCTTTGGGGATAACTGGAAGACGCAGGAGTGTGTCTTGTCATTGTGCTGGTCAAGGCTGATGTGGGAGTATTGGGGGCAGTAGCAGGAGGATCCAACTGCAGATAGCATTGCTTGCATCCTGCAAACCATCCAGAACTCTGGGGCTTGGCTTTGCTAGCCAACATGCATATAAGCCTTCAGACTGTAACTCAGGCCTCTGACCTACTTTTCTGGTTGCGCCTGCCTAAGTGAACCCATTAGGAGAACTCTTCCTAGTTGGAACCGTGCTGATCACAACTAAAACCTTTCAAAGCGTAGGGTTGTAGTGGAGCCCCCTACACTGGGTATGGTTGGGCTTTGATGGCTGCAGTGTGAGTTGGGGATATTTCACTGTCAGAGATCATAATTGGGTGAAAGGGAAGTGGATGTAGGCCGTGGTTAAGTCTAAGAGTCTGAGAAAATGCCTTTTGCCATAAGCTGGTCTTTAGCATCCGTTCTGTTAGTACACGGTGGTGAGCCAAGAGGAAGCCACCAACTGCTGGGAACAGCTAGGCTCCTGTGCCCTGGCAAGGGCAGGGAGAGGACAGGAACTGCCACAGCATATGTTCAGGGGATTAAGAGGGAGCATGGGCTGAAGCTGATGGGCAAGGAGGAATCTTAAATGGAGCCAGTTGTCTTTTTATACCATAAGATTCTTCTTTCAGATCCAGGCAATCTGGGCTTCCGTGTCACCAGCCTGGCTTGTGGACTGCACTCTGGTGATGTTATTTTGCTGGAGAAAGCAGAGATGAATGAGCAGATGGGAATGGATGCTGGACGATTATGGGCTGCTCCTGTGTGATTGTGCAGCACAGGGAGTCAGGGGATGTGGAGGCTATTGGGAGGATAGGTCTGCATTCCCCATAAAATCCATTCTCATTCTTTTCTGAAAAGTGAGCAGAGTCCACATTCTCCCATGTGCCACAAGGCGAGTTGGACAGCATGTGTCTTCCTACAGCCCTCAACCTCGAACCATTCCTCCTAATGATTTTTTGAGCATTTGGGTGATAGCACAGAAGGGTACGTGTGAGACGTTAGCACTTGTAAATACACATAAGACATTTTAATAGGAGCTGATCATGCATTTGAAGCTTTCAAAATTACTGACATTCAGATTTTCAGAGTGATAGTTCTACCTTGTATCTGCTAGAATTGTGTTCTGTAGCTTATGAAAATATGAACGATTATTTTTGTTGATTGTCATCCATTTGAACAAGCAAAAACATCAAAAATAGGGGTTTGCTGCTGCTGCTAAGTCGCTTCAGTCATGTCCGACTCTGTGCAAACCCATAGATGGCAGCCCACCAGACTCCCCCGTCCCTGGGATTCTCCAGGCAAGAACACTGGAGTGGGTTGCCATTTCCTTCTCCGAAATAGGGGTTTATTGTTCCCCTTTGCTGGAGTAATAACATAAATAGCTTGCTGACATCATCCTAAATAGGTCTCTTGCCCTAAGATGTCTGCAGTCAAAAGCCCAGGTCAAAGCACTATTGACTGAGGTGTAGGAAAAAAACAAATGTGCTCACTACTGGCTTTTAAAATTTTCTTTCCTAATTTCAAATCCTGAGTCTTTTGAGATAAATGAACTCAAGGATCCAAGACTGACATTAGCTTTCTCCCTGATAGGGGTGAGCCAACAGGAATGATGTGCACCCAGACGTATGGCATTAGATGCTGGCAGTCCACTCTTACGATCACCACTTATTACATGAGGAAAGTGGGAATCAAATTGATAAATGCCTTGTCCAAGGACACTCAGCTCTTTGAGGCCTGTATATTGCTATGCTATATGGGAAGTTACAAAGCAGAGCTTTAAGTTGGACCAGGTGTCTGTGGTTACTAGTGTGAAGTTGACATATAGATGAAACTAAAGATGTCACGAGTCATGTTTGGTACTGAATGGTGGACATAGAGGGGAAAAAAGCTTGAGTGTGGGATGAGGACAGATATTAGTGTTTTTCCTCTTGGCAGATGTTCAGTTATATTAACATAAGTATTTTAAACCCTTCCCTACTAAAATAGAACTGTGTGTTTATTATTTTGAGGGTTGAAAGGAAGGACTAAGGTAAGTGCTGGTGGTTAAAGAAGCAAGGAATGACTTGCTTTATGCCTGCTTATTCCAGCCACGCCTTTATTACACATGCCTTTTAAAATTTCATCATCACCAAAGGCTAATGCAGTGCTAGTAGGTAGACCATTTTGTTTCTTGGCAAAAGAGAATTCTTAAGGGGCTGATCCATTCTCTTGGATGTGCAGAAAGATTTGATATTAAATTCTCTACCCTGCCAAAGGCAGAATGATATAGAATCATATCCCAGATACCTCAGTCGCTTTCATCATGAGGAGCCTTAATAGATATTTCCCATTCTGTCTTGCTGTCTCTTTGTCCCTCCTGATGGAGGGAGTTGGTGAATTTTGGGAACCAGCCAAAGAGGGAATTAGGTAAGCTAAGTCTTCATTTCTGCTATTAACTTGTATTCATAGAATAATATTTAATAGCTGCAATTATCCTTGAGATAAGTGAAGAGGTTCGTCATGCAGAGAATCATATTGTGAAACATTGATTTGTGCTTTTTAGAGGCTAACACAGAAATTGAACTGCTGTGTGTCAGAGGCATTATTTTAAAAATAGAGCCATACTGAATGCATGCTAAGGGTTTTGTCTCTTAGCTGTACCAGAATTACCTCTACTTATTTGCGTTTAAAAAATTGGTTATAACATCATTACAGTATCATTGTGCAGTACATGAATTTTCTTTGCCTTTTCTAATTTCTCCAGCGTTGGGTTCTTTAAGAAACCATCTTGTAAAAACTTCCAGAATGAATGATTCTTATTTTCAGCTTGCTGGTTTTGTCTTCTCAGTTCTTTCCAGGTAGGGGTTGTGTTGTTTGCTCTGCCTTGTCATGTGGAGTTTTGAAGCACTGGAATTTCTTCATTCATTAAGATTCTGGTTGAACTATGACTTGAGTTTCCAATAGGGAAAATTATGAACAGGATGAAATCACACATGGACTGTCAATGTGGAAAGTGGATGTTCTCCTTTTCTATAGTTGCGATACAGAATCAGAACTTCATCATTGTACTAGCGACCTAAGATTCTTTGCATTGAGAAACTGAAGATTAACAGTGATGTTAATTGTTAGTCATTGCTCTATTTAAACCTCATGCTGCAGTTATTTAGTCTTGGTAAGAAGCTGAGGGCTATAATTTTCATTCTTCTTTACTAATAACTCACTGTATAATTCTGGCATAAGATTAAATGATCGTAGTTTTGAAACTGTTCTTACACCCGCCAAGGCTTCCTTGGCGTTTTAAAGGAACAACTTCAGGTTCTACTTCATGGTTTTCCTGGAGGGCCTTGTACAGGCAAAATCCCAATTAGACAGTTCCATTGCAACAGGAGCAAAAGTTGAAATAATATTATCACTTAAAACATTGTATACAGTAGAATCTTTAAGAAACATTTGTTGAATTAAATGGATTTATTGTTAAGTATGTCTGAGTTATAGTGGAGACCATATTGCTTTCTCTAACCTTGTCTTAAAACAGAGACATTTTTCAAAGGAAGGTCTGGATATTAAGTCTTGATAATTAATCCTCATAATTAAGATCTAGAATTAGAAGAAAGTTCGGATGTTTCTGTATACCAAGTATGGGGAAAGACAGTCTGACAGTAAATGGAAAATTGAGCCTTCTTTTCATAAAGCCCTATTCATCAGAGTTAAGTAGATGTTAAGTGATGGAGGAGGTCTCCTATTTCAAGGAGACATCTTGAGAGGACTTTTAATTTGGAAGCTGCTAGGAGGACCCATCTACTCACTAAAGCAAAAAGTTGCTTGTAGCTTATAGAATCAGAGCAGGGAGTTCTGGGTGGCCTTGCAGCAGTCAGTCATGTGGTAATCATATTCAGCTACATTTTGCTCTACTCCAATAATTTCCTATCCTGCTAACCTGCTGCTGCTGCTGCTGCTAAATCGCTTCAGTCACGTCCGACTCTGTGCGACCCCATAGATGGCAGCCCGCCAGGCTCCCCGTCCCTGGGAATCTCCAGGCAAGAACACTGGAGTGGGTTGCCATTTCCTTCTCCAATGCGTGAAAGTGAAAAGTGAAAGTGAAGTTGCTGAGTCTAGTCCGACTCTTAGTGACCCCATGGACTGCGGCCCACCAGGCTCCTCCATCCATGGGATTTTCCAGGCAAGAGTACTGGAGTGGGGTGCCATTGCCTTCTTCTGGTGACTTACCTATTTGGTGGTGAAACTATCAATTTTCCATTTTTTGTATCAGTCCTTATGCTGGTAGACCAAAACTTAGGTAGGTATCATCTAGGCTCCATCACTTCCTTGGTGTCACCAATTTTATGTGGTCCCTGGATGGTGTAGGTCAGATAATCATTATATGTCTGCTGCATAATGGATTATCATAAATGGTGAGCCCATCTCTGTGTGAGATGTAACTTCAATGTCACTCTTACATGACACTTTCCAAGACTGTCCAGTTTCTAAGTTGATTCTTCTTTTCTGTGGTGATTCAGAGAGGAACTCTGAGCCGAGCATCAGAAGGTATCTCAGTGATAACCTGTTATTTTTGTTTTTAAAATTTCTTATTTCTGGCCTGTCTTTCTCCATGGGTATCTGTTAGTTTTATGGATGGCTTTCTCTCTAATGAGGCACTTTCTGAAGTTTTCTTGACGTTCTCAGGTAGGTCCCTGTGAGGCTAAGCCATGAGCTATCAGAGGGAGACAGTTTTCTTTTGATTGCAAGTGCCTGGCTCAGAGAAGCTCTTATGAAACATTTGTTCCCTTGAGAATGATGGGTATATTGATCTTATGTATTTTCTACTCATCTTCCTACATATTTCTAAACATGGTTTTGAATACATTTTCCTTTTTTTCCACTTTCTTTGTGTTTGTGAGACCCAATAAAAGGCAAATATTAAGCTATTTAAAAAATTTAAAGACTCAGTTAAACCAAGTTCTAATCCATTTAAGCCTTGAAAAAATCTCTTTTGAATACATGAACATTTATTCTAAAGGTAATTGAAGATGCAGAGGCCATTTTAATACCTTCTTCCCATCATTCTCTATTTAGAGAATCTCTTCTATCTGTGTCTTCAAAATCAGGAAATTTTCTTTCCTTTTTTTTTTTTGTTTATTTGATGAAATGGTTGTCCACTGTCTAATACTCAATAAAAAAGTTAAAGAGTTGTTGGAATGGTTATCAACAAGATTATAAAATCTTGTTTTTACAAAATCCTTGTGCCCCTGTTTGAATATTTCACCAGCCCTGTTGATGTGAGCAAATAGGATATATCTCCTAAAAGGAATTTGACCCCTTTTTTTCCTCCAAAGGCTTACATAATTGAACTACTTCACTCATTGAAATTGAACTACTTCCTGGAAAACCAGCGTTATTTCACAAGCTTAGCCATTAGGGTAAGTGACTGTGAGTTACATATATTTATATGTATACTATACCTTAGGGGCTAGCAGTGTGCAGGGTATATTACTGTTATCCATTAATTTTATTTATTTTGTTGGTTTCACATGGTATCCCTTAAAAGTGAAGTCTTCTTTTTACTTGGCTGGTCATTGGAAAATCACAGAGCACTGAGCTTCACCTCAATGCTTGAAATACTGGATTTCTACAATTACTGAAGGTGATTTCAGACTCTTCAGGAAAAATTCAGTTGCTGTCTTCTCTTCTTATTCATAAATTAATTTTGGACTTGGAAATAGCTATTCTTTCTCCCTACGTCCACTATTCAGTGAAAGTTAGAAGAAAGCTATTTCTTAGTTTTAAAAGCTGATAGGGAAGAAGTGAAATTGGACTCCTGTCTCATACCATATATAAAAAATTAGCTCAAAGTAGATCAAAGGTCCAAATGTAAGACGTAAAACTATAAAACTCTTAGAAGAAAGCATTGGTGTAATGCTTTATGACCTTGAATCAGGAAACAGCTTCTTAACTATTATACCATTAGCACAAGCAGCAAAAGAAAAACAAGTAATAAACTGAACTACATATGGCCAGTAGGCACATGAAAAGATGCCCAGCATCACTAATTATTAGAGAAATCTAAACGAAAACTGTAAGGTACTACCTCACACTGGTCAGAATGGCCATCATTAAAAAGTCTATAAGGAGAGGGTGTGGAGCATAAGGGACCCTCCTATGCTGTTGGGAATGTAAGTTGGTACATCAACTGTGGAAGACAGTGTGGAAGTTCTTCAGAAAACTAAAAATAAATTTACCATATGATCCAGCAATCACACTCCTGGGCATATACCCAGATAAAACTATAAGTCAAAAAGATACATGCATCCTTATGTTCATAGCAGCACTGTTCATAATAGTCGAGATACAGAAACAACCTAAATGTCCATCGACACGTGAATGAACAAAGACGATGTGGTACGGATATATGATGGAATACTACTCAGCCATCAAAAGGAGTGAAATAATACCGTTTGCAGCACCAGCAGGCAAGCAGAGATGATCATACTAAGTGAAGGGAAGTTAGAAAGAGAACGACAGATACCCTATGAGATCACTTACATGGGGAATCTAAAATATGGCACAGGTGAACCTATCTACAAAACAGAAACAAATTCTCAGACAGAGAGACCAGACTTGTGCTTGCTAAAACGGGGGGCAGTAACAGGAGGAAGGGACTGGGAGTTTGGGGTTAGCAGCTATAAACTGTTGTATATAGGATGGTTAAACAGTAAGGTTCTGCTGTATAGCACAGGGATATTCAATATGTCCTAAATCAAAATGGAAAAAATATAAAAAGGACTGTCTATATATGTGTAACGGAGTCACTTTCTACAGCAGAGATTGGCACAACATTGTAAATCAACTGTGCTTCAATAAAAAATACATATATCTAAAAAATTATATATATATGTATATAATATATATAAAGGGGCTTCCCCTGTGGCTCAGCTGGTAAAGAATCCGCCTGCAATGCGGGAGACCTGGGTTTGCTCCCTGGGTTGGGAAGATCCCCTGGAGAAGGGAAAGGCTACCCACTCTAGTATTTTGGTCTAGAGAATTCCATGGACTGTATAGTCCATGGGGTCGCAAAGAGTCGGACATGACTGAGCGACTTTCACTTTCGTATGTATAAAGAAGTCAGATAGTCCAACAATAAAAAGGCAAATAATCCAGTTTTTAAAATGGAGTAAAGGTTTATCATAAGGAAGGCTGTGCCCCAAAGGATTGATGCTTTTGAGCTGTGGTGTTGGAGAAGACTCTTGAGAGTCCTTTAGACTGTAAGGAGATCAAACCAGTCAATCCTAAAGGAAATCAGTCCTGAATATTCATTGGAAGGACTGATGCTAAAGCTGAAGCTCCAGTACTTTGGCCACTTGATCTGAAGAGCTGACTCATTAGAAAAGACTGATGCTGGCAACGACTGGAGGCAGGAGGAGAAGGGGACGACAGAGGATGAGATGGTTGGATGGCATCACTGATTCCTTGGACATGAGTTTGAGCAAGCTCCAGGAGATGGTGAAGGACTAAGAAGCCTGGTGTGCTGCAGTCCATGGGATCGAAAAGAGTCATACGTGACTGAGCAACTGAACAACAGCAAAAGGTTTAGAATAACTCTTTCTCCAAAGAAGATAAACAGATGGTCAATAATCACATGAAAATGTTCTCAGCATCATTAGTCATCCGGGAGATGCAAATCAAAACCACAGTAAGATAGCACTTTACCTGTTAGAATGGCTATGATCAAAAAGACAGTAAGTGTTGGGGAGAACATGTAGAATCCTCATTCATGTCTGGTGAGGAATGTAAATGGTGTGGCTGATTCAGAATAGCAGGCAGTTTCTCAAAAAATTAAAGAATTATGTTTAGATATATACCTAGGTATATACAGTTCTAGGTATAGACCCAAGAAAAGAGAATTTTGAGAATTTTATCTAAGAGGAAAACAATTTTTTATAAGATTTCATTATTTTAAGAGAACTTTTAGATTTACAATATAAAATTGAGAAGAAAGTATAGAAAGTCCCCATATATCCCCTGCTTCCACATATGCAAAACCTCCCCAATTATCAACATCACTCAACAGAGTAAAAGAAGAAAAAAAGGTTTTAAACCAAGGATGAATCTATATTGACCCCAAATCTATTATCAAAGTTCATAGTTTACCTAAAGATTCACTCTTGATGTGGTACATTCAATGGGTTTGGACAAATGCATATAGGGACACCTATTCATCCTTATAATATGACACACAGTTGCTTTCACTGCCCTAAAAATCCTCTGAGCTCTACTTAACTCCACCCCTAACCCTCAAATCACTGATCTCTTTATTGTTTCCATAGTTCTGCATTTTCCAGAATGTCACATAGTTGAAAGTACACATTACATAGCCTTTTCAGATAGGTTTCTTTCATTCTGTAATATGCATTTAAGGTTTCCCCATGTCCTTTCCTGGCTTGATAGCTCATATTTTTTTTTTTTTTTTACCACTGAGTAATACCCTCTCCAGTATTCTTGACTAGAGAATCCCATGGACAGAGGAGCCTAGTGTGCTTCAGTCCATGGCATCACAAAGAATTGGACACAGCTGAGCACGCACACACACTACTCCTTTGTCTAGAGGGACCACAGTTTATTAATTCATTCACCTATTGAAGGACGGGCTTCCCTCATAGCTCAGTCGGTAAAGAATCTGCGTGCAATGTAGGCGACCTGGGTTTGATTCCTCATTTGAGAAGATCCCCTGGAGCAGGAAATGGCAACCCACTCCAGTATTCTTGCCTGAAGAATCCCATGGATGGAGAAGCCTGGCAGACTACAGTCCATGGGGTCGCAAGAGCTGGACACAACTTAGCAACTAAACCACATTGAAAGATAGCTTGATTGCTTCCAAGTTTTGACAGTTATGAATAAAGCTTCTATAAACATCCATGTGCAGGTTTTTATATGGACATAAATTTTCAGCTCCTTTGGATAAATACCAAGGAGTACAGTTACTGGATTGTATGGTAAGAGATCATCACATTCTCTCCCAAAGTGGCTGTTTTATTTTGCATTCCCAGTAGCAATGGATGAGAGTTATTGTTGCCCCATATGCTCACCAACAGCGTTTGGTATTGTCAGTGTTCCAGATTTTGGCTACCCTAATAGGCATATCAGAGAAGGCAATGGCACCCCACTCCAATACTCTTGCCTAGAAAATCCCATGGACAGAGGAGCCTGGTAGGCTGCAGTCCATGGGGTCGCGAAGAGTAGGACACGACTGAGTGACTTAATTTTCACTTTTCACTTTCATGCATTGGAGAAGGAAATGGCAACCCACTCCAGTGTTCTTGCCTGGAGAATCCCAGGGACGGGAGAGCCTGGCGGGCTGCCATCTATGGGGTCGCACAGAGTCGGACACGACTGAATCGACTTAGCAGCAGCAGCAGAAATAGGCATATAGGTAGGTATCTCATTTTGCTTTACATCTCCCTGATGACACATCACGTGCACCATCTTCTCATATGCTCACTTGCCACCTGCATGTCTTTGGCAAGATGTCTCTAAAGGTCTTTGGCCCACTTTCTAACCAAGTGGTTTGTTTTCTTATTGTTGACTTTAAAAGTTGTTTTTATGTTTTGGATAATAGTCCTTTATCAGACATGCCTTCTGCAAATATTTTCTCTTGATACTGTTTTTCACAGGGCAGAAGTTTTAAATTTTTACCTTTTGCAGCTTATCAATAGATTCTTTTCATGCATGATGTGCTTGGTGTTATGTTTTAAAAAGCATGGTTGTATCCCAGGTATTCCAAGTTTTCTCCTGTGTTATTTTCTTAGGAATTTTACACTTTTATTTTAAATTCATATTCCTGATCCATTTAGAGTTAATTTTTGTATAGGATGTAAGCTTGTCTAGATTTATTTTTTGTGTGTGATTGTCTAGTTGTTCCAGGACCATTCGTTAAGAGACTTTATTTGTTCCATTGTATTGTCTTTGCTTCTTTGTCAAAGATCAACTGATTGAATCTGTGGGGATCTATTTCTGAAGTTTCTCTTTTGTTCCATTGGTCCATTGGTTTATTCTTCTGCCAATACCACTCTGTCTTGATTGCTGTAGCTTTGTAGTAAGTCTGTTTTTCCCCAGCTTTACTGAGGTATAATTGACAAATGAAACTGCCAACGTGATGATTTGCTACTCTATAGACACTGTGAAAGGATCTCATCATTGAGTTATGAAGATATCCATTATCTCACATATTTACCCTTTTGGGGGGGCAGGGGCTAAGAACATCTAGTTCTCTCTCAGCAATCTTTAGTTTTACAGTGCAGTATCAACTATAGTCACAATGTTTTACACTACATTCTCAGGCCTTACTCATCTTATATCTAAAAGTTTGTACCATTTTACTAACCTGTCCATATTTTCCCTACCCCTCGGTCCCCTAGCAACTACCTGTTTACTGTTTCTACAAGGTTTTTTTTTTTTTTTAATTGGAGAAAAATTGCTTTACAGTGTTGTGTTGGTTTCTGCTGCACAATAACACATCAGTCATAATTTTATATATATATCTCCCCTCTCTCTTGATGCTCCCTCCCCTCCCTCATCCCACCCCTCTGGTTGTCAGAGTGCCAGGCTGGGCTCCCTGTGCTGTATAGCAACTTCCCCGCAGCGATCTGTTTTACACTTGATAGTGTTTATATGTCAATGCTACTTTCTCAGTTCCTCCCACTCTTCCTTCCCTCACTGTGTCCACAAGTCTTTACTCTACATCTGTGTCTCCATTCCTTCCCTGCAGATGGGTTCTTCAGTACCATAGATTCTATGTATTTGCATGAATATACAATATTTGTTTTTCTCTTTCTTACTCTATATGAACAGGCTCTAGGTTTATCCACCCCACTAGAACTGACTCAAATCCATTCCTTTTTTATGGCCGAGTAATATTCCTTTATAAACATACCACAACTTCTTTATCCATTCATCTGTCACTGGACATCTAGGTTGTTTCCATGTCCTGGCTATTGTAAATATTGCTGAAGTGAGCACTGGGGTACTTGTGTCTTTTAGAATTGTAGTTTTCTCGGGGAATATTCCCAGTAGTGGAATTGCTGGGTTATATGGTAGATTTATTCCTAGTTTTTAAAGGAATCTCCATATTGTTCTCCATCGTGGCTGTGGCAGTTTACATTCATTGTAATTTGATTTGCACTTCTCTAATAATGAGCAATGTTGAGCATCTTTCTGTTTCTACAAGTTTGGCTTCTTTTTTTTTTTTAGGATTCCGTATATAGGTGATACCATGTAGTATTCATCTTTCTCTGTCCAGCTTATTAGCATAATGTCTGCCAGTTTCATTCATATTGTCACAAATGACAAGATTTCCTTCCTTTTTTAAGGCTGAACTATTCCACAGTATATGCATACATGTGTGTATATATATATCATACTACCTTTATCTACCTATCTGTCAACAGATACTTAGGTTATTTCCATACCTTGGCTACTGTGGATAATACAATTGTAAATAAGTCTTAAAATGAGTATCCTCAGCCGTCCAACTGTTATTTCCTTCTATGTCATGTTGGTTATTCGGGGAGTTTTATCACTCCATATAAACTTAAAAAAATTATTCAAATCATTCGCTTTTTTTTTTTTTTTTTTGATATTTATTTATTTGGCTGCACTGGGTCTTAGTTGCAGCCTGAGGATCTTTTCGTCATAGCATGTGAACTTATTTGCAGCACGTGGGATCTTGTCCCTTGACCAGGAATGGGACCCAGGCCCACTGCATTGGGAGTGCAGAATCTTAGCCATGGGACTACCATGGAAATCCATATAAATTTTAAAATCACTTCATTGATACCCATAAAATATCTCATTGGGATATTGACATGGGTTGATTGAATGTATGGATCAAGTTGGAAGAACCGGCATCTTGACAGTATCATGTGTTCCTCTCTGTGAACATGGGATAGCCCTTCATTTATTTGCTTCTTTAATTTTCTTTATCTAGATTTTGTAGTTTTCCACATAGAGATTTTATACGTGTTTTGTTAGACTTATATTAATACCTAAATATTTTATTTTGGGAGGAACTGATGTAAATGGAATTTTTAATTTTAAATTCCTTTTGATCATTGTTTCTGTATAGGAAAGAAATTCAGTTTTACATATTAACTTGAATGTTCCAAATGTGCATTATAATCAATTATTACTTCAAGGGTTTTCATTTTTTTTGTCAACTTTTTTGGATTTTCTACATAGAGAATCATGTCATCCTCTTTAATTTCTTTTCTCCCAGTCTGTATACCTTTTATTTCTTTCTCTTGCTTATTGTATTAGCAAGGACTCCCTGAGTGATGTTAAAGTGGTTAGAGGGAATATCCTTGCTTTTTACCTGATCTTAGTGAAAAAGCTTTAAGTTTCTCACCTTTTTAAGTATAATGTTAGCTTTAGATTTTTCATAGATAATCTTTGTGAAGTTGAGAAAATTCTTTTCTATTTTTTGTTTAGTGAGAGTTTCTATCATTAATGAGTGTTGGATTTTGTCAAATGCTGTCTCTGCATCTATTAACATGATTGCGTGATATTTTTTTAAAAACCTGTTGATGTGATAGATTACACTAATTGATTTTTGAAGAAAAAATTTTCAGTCAAGCTGATAGAGCTAGTTGATAAAGTTAATTGACAATACAGTGGGGCATCTTTCTTGAGTTGGAAAAGCTGTGCAGATATCACACTTATTAATCATCAGTTCAGTTCAGTCTCCCAGGTGTGTCTGACTCTTTGCGACCCCATGAATCGCAGCACACCAGGCCTCCCTGTCCATCACCAACTCCCGGAGTTCACTCAGACTCACAGCCATCGAGTCAGTGATGCCATCCAGCCATCTCATCCTCTGTCGTCCCCTATTCCTCCTGCCCCCAATCCCTCCCAGCATCAGAGTCTTTTCCAATGAGTCAACTCTTCACATGAGGTGGCCAAAGTACTGGAGTTTCAGCTTCAGCATCATTCCCTCCAAAGAAATCCCAGGGCTGATCTCCTTCAGAATGGACTGGTTGGATCTCCTTGCAATCCAAGGGACTCTCAAGAGTCTTCTCCAACACCACAGTTCAAAGGCATCAATTCTTTGGCGATCAGCTTTCTTCACAGTCCAACTCTCACATCCATACATGACCACAGGAAGAACCATAGCCTTGACTAGACGGACCTTTGTTGGCAAAGTAATGTCTCTGCTTTTGAATATGCTATCTAGGTTGGTCATAACTTTCCTTCCAAGGAGTAAGTGTCTTTTAATCTCATGGCTGCAGTCACCATAATCCTTGCTTATTCCAAGTTGACTATCACTTATGAAGATGACTGTCATGCTGGTAGAACCCAATTTGGGGTTTCATAAGAGGGACCCAGAAAACAGACCTGAGACTTTAGAAGACATGAGGTCTAATAGAGGTCAAGAAAACTGAGGTTCAGTTCAGGTCAGTTTGTTCAGTTGTGTCTGACTCTTTGCGACCCCATAGACTGCAGCACGCCAGGCTTCCCTGTCCTTCACCATCTCCTGCTGCTAAGTCACTTCAGTTGTGTCCAACTCTGTGTGACCCCATAGACAGCAGCCCACCAGGCTCCCCCATCCCTGGGATTCTCCAGGCAAGAATACCGGAGTGGGTTGCCATTTCCTTCTCCAATGCATGAAAGTGAAAAGTAAAAGTGAAGTCGCTCAGTCGTGTCGGACTCCTAGCGACCCCATGGACTGCAGCCTACCAGGCTCCTCCATCCATGGGATTTTCCAGGCAAGAGTACTGGAGTGGGTTGCCATTGCCTTCTCCTCACCATCTCCTGGAGCTTGCTCAAACTCATGTCCATTGAGTCAGTGATGCCATCCAACCATCTTATCCTCTGTCATCCCCTTCTCCTCCTGCTTTCAATCCTTCCCAGCATCAGGGTCTTTTCCAATGAGTCAGTTCTTCGCATCAGGTGGCCAAAGTATTGGAGCTTCAGCTTCAGCATCAGTCCTTCCAATGAATATTTAGGACTGATTTCCTTTAGGATGGACTCGTTTGATCTCCTTGCAGTCCAAGGGACTCTCAAGAGTCTTCTCCAACACCACACCTCAAAAGCATCAATTCTTCAACACTCAGCTTTCTTTATGGTCCAACTCTCACATCTGTACAGGACTGCTGGAAAAACCATAGCTTTGACTATATGGACCTTTGTCAGCAAAGTAATGTCTCTGCTCTTTAATATACTGTCTAGGTTTGTCATAGCTTTTCTTCCAAGGAGCAAGTGTGTTTTAATATCATGACTGCGGTCACCATCTGCAGTGATTTGGGAGTCTAAGAAAATAAAGTCTCTCACTGTTCCCATTGTTTCCCCATCTATTTGCTGTGAAGTGATATGACCTGATGCCATGATCTTCATTTTCTGAATGAGTTTTAAGCCAGCCTTTTCACTCTCCTCTTTCACTTTCATTCACCAACAGGCTTTTTAGTTCCTCTTCACTTTCCCAAAATATTTTTAGAGCTGAATGAAGACTTGATATCCCCCCTGCATTTCCACTCTTTCTCACTGGCCCTTCAGTCAGCTGGTGAAAATTAGCCCTCGAGAGCATGTATATTGGAGCAGGAATTCCACAGACTTGGACAGTCTCGTCACAGAAGGAGGTACTTGAGCAGCCAATCTCCAATGGCCCGAGGCTGGGTTTTTTTTGACATTGATTTCTTGTTTCTGGTACCTCTCTGGGGATATATCACAGAGAGATTTAATGAATATTATTTTTGGTCTCCATTTATTTGATGCATGACCTAGTGACTTGCATTCTGTTACTTTTTTTTTTTTTTGCTTTCTGATTATTATGTACTGCATACCTAAATCAATAAAGAGAAGAATGAAGAAATTGCTCTGTTTAACATTTCAGGAGTGATGGAGTAATGTTATCTATAAATATTTATATTTTCCTGAGAAGATGCCTTTTTCTTTTGACATTTAGACTGGCTCACAGAGATAGCCACCACTAGGGCAGGGGGCAGAGAATGAAGAGAGTTTTTCTCAGTCAACTTTATACATGCCTTTCAAGGGTGTACATGGGAAAACTCGAAAGGATTTTTCATTATAATTTTTTTTTTCTGGGGCATTGAAATATTTAGCCAACCCCTTCTCACTTGAGATAGTAACAATCAGGGGAAGCTTGGATTATAATTATGCTCCCCAAAAGCAAAATAGATGAGTTTGACTGACAATTTCCCATGTGTCCCCCAGCTTTCTTCCCATCAGCTTCCCATCCTTTTCTGGTTCTGGTCCCTCTGGCTTCCCTAATGTGTCCTTTCTCCCAGTCCTGGCTTCAGTCCTTCCTGGATTGTCATTCTGTCGTGCCTGGTCCAGCAGCCACCATAAAGTGTGGAGACCCTCAGAGCAGCCCCGAGCCCAATCCCAGTAGGTGCTCACCTACCTTTCTTGAGGAAGGTAGAAGCCTGAGAAGGAGCTTGAAGCAAAGCCATGCCTCTTTGCTTGGAAGGCCCTTGAGCATGCTTTCTGCATTTTGAAAATCCTGAAGGCAGGCAGGTGAGCACAGGGAAAGCCTAGCTCTTTTACTTGGTTTGAGTTCCTGCACCCCAGTGTAGAGAAGGTGGTTATGCTTTTTGATCAGGGTTAAGTCTTTGGTGACCAGAAAGTGGAGGGTTGATTATTATAAATGTATGTAGTTTAGAGAGTACATAAAATCTTTTTGATACATGGAGCCATGGAATTTTAAAATCAGAACCAATCCAGAGAAAGTTGAGATCCACTGAAATAATAGAGCAGACTGGAGCAGGACTCTTATGTCTGGGGCCCTTAAGACTGTCTTTGATGAGGGACCCAGAGTTAAAGGCTGTAGTCCCTTGAGGACTTGATGATAAACAATTGAATTTTCAAGAAGCCTTGCTCAGTGAATTCACTTGTGTGTCAGGATACCTTCTGTAACACAAATAACCATCTATCATTCTTTTTAAGCGTGAGAGTTTGATAGTAGTATTTTAATAGTCATATTTTTATATATGAAATGTTGGTAATGATAAAACCTGTCAGTTGCAGCTTCATTGGGAGCCATGGTGATGTAAGCCCATGAGAATAACAATGGATGATGCCATCAGGCCACCAGTAAAACACAGTAGTCACATAAGTACTGATGAGAAGTTGTTTTCTCCCCTCCTCACAGCTTTTGAGATAACCCCAGCAGCTATTTTTAGGCCTTTAATCATAAGGCCTAAAAGGGCAGAATTTTGTGAAAATAACTCAGTTGAGGGATGGACTATTTAATGGAATTGCCTGACATAAAAAGGCCTGGGGAGCTTCCTGTCTCTTTGTGGCTATCTCTGTGTCAGTCTAAATGTCAAAAGAAAAAGGCATCTTCTCAGGAAAATATAAATATTTATAGATAACATTACTCCATCACTCCTGTGTGTGTTAGTTGCTCAGTTGTATCCACCTCTTTGCAACCCCATGGAGTGTAGTCCACCAAGTTCCTCTGTCCATGGGTATTCTCTAGGCAAGAATACTGAAGTGGGTTGCCATTTCCTTATTCAGGGGGTCTTCCCAATTGAGATCCAACTCAGGCCTCCTGCATTAACAGGCGGATTCTTTACCTCTGAGCTACCAGGAAAGCCCACATCATTCAAAAAGGACACAGTGTCCTGCTGAGGACTTGTGCCACTCTGTGGGGCAGTGCTGTCCGGGGGGTCAGTTCTTGCCTGCCTGTACTATAGACCATTGCCATTCTAACTGAAGCACCCCCAGTTAAATTTCGCCTGCCAAGGACTCAGACTAATCTTAGAGCTCTTCAGGAGCCTCAAGGACTCACAACCACTTAGAGCCCTTACTCCATCCTACAGTCACTTAAACACTGAGAGGACTTTCTTGATCAGAGTGACATCAGTTCTTATTCGAGACTCATCACCCTGTATTGCTTGTTGGGACTCTCTTTGTCCATGGAGGAGCATCTGGTCTAGTAAATGGCACTCAGTGAGTCTATGTGGGTGAATAAGTGGATGAATGCTTCTTTAAGGATCGAGCATTTTGTACACCATTCAGTTGCAGTAGTTGGCTTCCTGCCATAGTGAGGAGCAGATCCAGGGCTGAAACTTGGTTGTCTCTCTTTTTAAATTAGTTCTATGTAAGATTTAAGGACTAGAGTATCCATGATGCCACCCTGCCTTGTCTAAAAATTTTCTGCATCTGAAACCTATCTGAGTCATAAAATTATCCCACAGACTACCTTTTAGGTAAGGGGGAGAAAGAATCACTCAAACAGGGTGTAGTAAGTTAATTCTTATCGAGGAGCCATTACCCTTCCTACCCTGTCCACCAGCCAAATAACTATAAATTATCTGTCTTTGCATCTCTTTTGGAGGTGGGATAACTTTTAGAATTCCACATTTTTTTAATCCAAATAGCATATTAGGTATTAATAGTAATAATAGTAGCAGCTAATACTGTGGTTAGACTTTTCCAACAACAAGATCTTTATTATTTCAAGTGAGTTTTGTGTGAACTGAGACTCGGTGTGCATTTTAACTCTGGAAACACACAGGCCCTAAATGGTGGTACTGCCATCAAAACCCATGTGTTCTAACTCCAAGACCAAATTTGTTTTCTCCATAACATGGTTTGTCTCAATATTAGTCAAGACAGTGGAGGGGATATGCTTGAATTTGGCTGAAAGATGGTTATTTTAAATCTGAAGGAACTGGCCTAATTTTTAACAGAACTATAAATTCTTTCTGATGTTTGTTCCTCTGGGATAAAAAGGAAATCATATGGAGGAATTGCCGCCGACTATTTATCAAAGAGTTCTGAAAGTCTGCCCAGTGCTGTGGATAACGCGTAATTATGGGCCCTCCAGGAGCTCATCATAGTGTGTGAAAAGTAGGCTCAGAAACAGTCATTCAGTGTTCAGTCTTTATGAAATATGTACTCATCTCCCAGGCTCTGTGCTGGGCCCTGGAGGCATGGTGGTCACTAAGTCCTGGGAGGTGAGTACAGTCTGAGAGAGGAGTAGGAGGGGGAGACAAGCTGAATCTTGACCGAAGAGTCGAATTTCCTCTGGGGTTAAAGGGTAGCTTCTCCTAACACCATCTGGAGGGCTATTTTTCTCTCTCATCTACTCAAATCCTCTCCCTTATCTACTCAGATCCTGTTCTTTGCTTAAGGCTAAGTTCACATCTCACCCTCAGCCTAATACGATTCTCAGCGGACTCTTCCCAGAGTCCTGTCTTCATCCAGTGGGTACTTCTGGTCCGCTTGTCATTGCCTGACATAAAAAGGCCTGGGGAGCTTCCTGTCTCTTTGTACACTGGATGGGATGATCTTAGAAGGAAGAGAGCCATTCCCTTTCATCAAGATTAGAGTAATTGAAAGTGTTGTTTTGTTGTAGTTGAACTTATTTAAATTCATGAAAAAGTGTATAACTAAAGGAGAAAAAGAAGTCCCACTCAAAAAATATGATTTTATCACTCCAATAAGACACATAGTTTCTCCCATATTTTTGTCTAAGAATTCCAAGTTCTACTTGTCTTCAATCATACTGTCCTTTCCACATTACAATCTAGATGTGTTGGGTGGTATTATGGCAAGGCCTTGGAGGTAGGTATGTCCAGGTTAGAGCCCCTACCCCTCTTGTGACCCCCATCCCCTGCCATCACTTGCTACTCTTGTGACTTTACACGGAACGTATCCATGTCCATGAGCCGCTGCATAGGGCAGTAGCTGCATCCGTGCCTTCCTTTGTTGTTCTTGTTTAGTTACTAAGTTGTGTCCGACTTCTTTTGCAGCCCCATGGACTCCTCTGTCCATGGGATTTTCTAAGCAAGAATACCGGGGTGGGTTTCCATTTCCTTCTCTAGAGAATCTTCCCGACCCAGGGATCAAACCTGCATCTCCTGCATTGGCAGGTGAGTTCTTTACCACTGAGCTACCCGGAAAGCCTATGCCTACCTTTACATGTTCATAAAGAAAACATGTATTTACTACACGTTAGTCAGTTTGTGTCAAAACTGTACTAATTTCCTGTATTTAGGAAAATGCTACTAGTTGAAATCTGAATTGAACCATAATTCTCTGTAAGTGTATGAGTTTGCTGAATCTGCCGTAACAAAGAAGCCACAACTAGGTGGCTTAAACAGCAGAAATTGACTGCTTCACCATTCCGAAAACTGGAAGTCCAAGATCAAGGTGTCCTTCTGAGGGCTAGAGAGGAAGGATCTTTTCCAGGCCTCTCTCCATGGCTTGTAGATGCCTGTCTCCCTGTGTGTATTCACATTAGTTTCCCTCTATCCATGTCTCTGTGTTCAAATTTTCCCTTTTTATAAGCATACCTGTTATTTTGGATTAGAGCCTGCTCTAGCAACCTCATTTTAACCTGAATTATATTTATAAATACCCCATCTCCAAATAAAGTCATATTCTGAGATTCTTAGGATTGGAACTTTAATACGTGAGTTTTAAGAATGGGGAGAGGTGGGAACACAATTTAACCCATAAACATATGTTAGGTATTGAGTTGGAGGACAGGATGAGTATCAGGTTTATAAGCCAATACTGATAGATGACAGGATTTGTATCATAATTCCTGTTGATGAAGCACTCTCACTTTCAAAGCCAGAACACACTTCAGTCCTGCCATTTCTTTAGAGATGCTTAGCCTTGGTTTCCCTCTCTCTTGACTGGTCTCTCTATTTTCTTCTGTTGTGTATCCCCCTTTAGCTTAAGTTCTGTATATGTTCTCAGAATTGTTTTCCAAATAGTCTAGGTTATAGAGAACTATAACACTATCTTACAATCATAATTTAAAATACTATGGTATGCTTACCCATGCTGTCAAGAGTTCATCATTTCATGTCATAACCCCGGGGACGTGTTTCTTTCTTTTTCATGCTCTTAATGAAGTAATATTTATGTACACAGGCTTAAAATTAGATTTAGTTTTGTCATTTGGAAATGTAATGTAAATGTAAATCTTATCCATCACTCACTGATGTAATTGGCAAGACTTTTGATTTGGCTTTATTTTATTAAGTATAGGAAAATGGTGCTCCATCATACTGCTTCGGTTTTGTTAATATCTTTCTTGTAATTCTGATTCTGTCTACCGGATGGTTTTAGAAACCTGGGCTTACAGAAAGCAGAACGTTGATATTGACCATGCACATCCATGCTATTTCATTTAGTAAAGTCTAATTATTTCTTTTGTCTGTTATTTCCACTGCTCACAATATATTTCTAAATGTGTGTTAAGCATCCATCTTTCCTCCGCCTCTTTTCTGTAAAACTAGTTCATTGCCCATGCCAGCTGTTTTCCCCCCATTCATGCCTTTTGTCTACTTTGTCTTTGGATAGAGTCCTTTGCACCCTGAGCCCTTGCTAGCCGAATCATTCTGTGCGATGGACTGCATCATAAAAATCTAAATTGATTTCTGGCTTTTCCTGTTGTTAATGCATATTCACTTAGCTAATCCATAAATCAAACCACCAATATCTGTACATTCAGATTTCATTTTTCCTTCTTACCTTAACATCTTCTGGGTTGCATTTTAAAAACATTGATGATTCCTTTAAAGAGAAACCTAGCCTAAGAAAGTCTGAAATAAAGAACAAGAGTTTCTAAATAGAAAAATCTTTTCACAGCCTTATTCATAATAGCAAAAACAGGTAGCTGATGTACACAAAAATGAAGATAGAGCAAAGTAAATCAGGATGCCTTGCATTGCAATGTTACACATCTATTTAAACAGTGTTCCTAAAAACTTTGCAATACTGTGGAAAATGATTGTGTAATTAAAATGGGGGGAGCATTGGAATGCAGAATTCCAACCTACATAAAGTTATGCATAAACAAAGAAAGGAGGTGTGTCAAAATGTTAGCAGTGCTCATCTTTGGGTAAGGCAGGGCCGACAGAAAGTCTACATTCAACCTCCCCTCGCACCTCTGTGAGCCTGTTGCTTAGGAGACATAGCCTCTTAAGCCTGATTTTCCAAGGTAAATAAGGACTCTCTCTCACTGACTAAGTCAAGTGCTTAGTTCAGTGTATGACATGTAATACTACAACCAGTAAAAAGCCAGTTGTTAGTAAAAAACAAAATACACAGCTCATGCATTGTACTACTCTTCTAACACAAGCACTGCATTTATTTTTCCCTGTTTCTCTCTGTTTTAAAAGCACACAGTTGGAGGCAGTGCCCTCAGCAGTGGCCTCTGTCAAGCCACGGAACCACTGTGTCCTGGTTGTCTTCCCTGGGTGAAGCCTAAATTCCTTAGCTTGGGGTCACGGCAAAGATTCAGTGATTATGAAAAGGGCTTGGAACCAGTGCCAGACACATAATTGCTTCTATGTTCCTTGCTATTCTCTTTGATTTAAGAAATTTAAAAAATAAATGAAGGTAAGGAATTCAGAAGAATGGGAAAGTTAGAGCAAAGATTTATGTATTTTGTAGAGAGCTGAGCTGAATGACGTCTAAGGCTGAGATTTGGGATACCACAGGCTATATTAAGTGTAACTGAAACATTGCAATTTTTAGTTATAAAACAAGGGTGATCTTGGAATGAATAACCATAGAAAATGGAGATCCTTTGGAAAATCTAGTCTCATGAGTAAATGCTGAGATTGGTACTCTGATAATATGCTGATGGACTTTGACTCTCCAGAAATGTAAATTTTAGTCACATCCCTTGGTTTGTTTCCATTCTCCACGTAAGTGCCAGATTTTTAAGTCTGGGCTCTAACACAAATGCACTGCTGATTTATGGTTAATGGATTAACATAAAGAAATAGAAATAATATGTTTTTAATACTCCTTTTTCTTCAGAATCCATCCTTGCCAAAACCACGCACTATTACCTTTTTGAATGATGGATGATGCTGGGGGTTTGTGGCCAGGAATTCATTGGTCTGAGGTCATCGGTGAAAACCCTGTCAGTGAAAGAAAATGGAGCTAGGAGTTGGGAGATTTTCCTCAGTTTCTTAAGTGAAACCAAGCATGATGGCCTGTGTTGTCACTTCACACGTGAAGTGCACACTTGGCAGCTACCTTCAGTCAGGTGTATGCTATTTTAGCATTAAATTCGGCACAAGCTTGAGAAAGATGACCTGAGGGGGAACTTGTGTGCAGTTCCTTTCATGCATTCTTCCAGGTTCAGTCAGAAACACACTGAATATATATTTTTTCCGTATCATTGTAGAAGAAAGCCCTCTCCTTTTTTCCTCCCAAGTGAAAGGTATTCTATCTGTACCCACGCCAGGGGTGTGTTCCTTTAGTGACAAAGCTTGTGTTTGTCAACATCAGCAGTAGCCTCAAGAATCCCTTTCTTAGGCTTTTACAGGCTTGTCACTAGGGTCAGAAGAAATAATAGGATGTGTTTATTCCCAGTTAGCCAAATGAATAGTAAATAATTCATAGTTCTCCTGGTCTTGACCTTCACTTTTGTTTTTCTTCTATTTTTTTTTCTTAGACCCGACCTTTCATTTCTCTGTCCTATTTCTGTAAACAGCTTCAAATCATTTGTATGAGTTAGGATATAAAAGAATTCAAAATCAGAGTTAAATGTGGAGCCTTCTAGGGACTTCCCTGGTGGTCTGGTGGCTAAGACTCTGAGCTCTCAATGCAGGGGGCCTGGGTTTGATCCCTGGTCGGGGAACTAGATTCCACATGCCACAACTAACAAGTTCTCATGCTGCAACTAAAGCTCCTGTGTGCTGCAACTGAGAGCCTGTGCAGCCAAATAAATACAGAGAAATATTTTGTTTAAATGTCGAGCTTTCTTCCTTACTTGTCAGAGGAAAGACTGATAGGTAACGTGCAAAGGGACTGAGATTCGTAGATGATTTATTCAACTGTCTTGGTGAGCATAGGTGGACTAGAGGGATTACTGGAAAACCAGCACTGCCTTCTTAGTAGTCTGATGGGAGACAGCAGTATATGCCACACACAGGCCAGGAATTCACTACCCTCCCAGACCCTCTGTCTCCATCTGTGAAATGCAAAGCAAAACCAAACTCGTTTTCCTTTGTAACCTGTTGAGCACATCATGTGAAAGGACACCTGTGAAAGTGCCATTGACTGCTCCATGCCTAACGGACACAAGCGTAGCGTCTCATGGTTGTTCCAATACGGACTCCGCACCCCACCTACCCCCCAATCCCCCTCCACCCCCCTGCCCCGAGAGGGCTACTGATGAGAATTCTGAGAGCCTAGGAGAGGAGAGGGTTTCTGCCAACTGGAAAGACTACAGTTTCTAGTTTCTGGAAAGACTAGTTTCTAAAAACAAAGCTTTTTATTTTTTAAAAAAAGATTCATTTCTTTGGCTGCGTCAGGTCTTGGTTGTATCACGCGAGGTCTTTCGCTGCAGTGCGCGGATTCTCTAGTAGTGGTGTGCGCGATCTTTCGCTGCAGTGCGCGGATTCTCTAGCGGTGGCGTGCGAGGTCTTTCGCTGCAGTGCGCGGATTCTCTAGCGGTGGCGTGCGAGGTCTTGCGCTGCAGTGCACGGATTCTCTAGCGGTGGCGTGCGAGGTCTTTCGCTGCAGTGCACAGATTCTCTAGTAGTGGTGTGCGAGGTCTTTCGCTGCAGTGCGCGGATTCTCTAGTAGTGGTGTGCAGGCTTCAGTAGCAGCTGTGGCACACGGACTCTCTAGTTGTGGTGCATAGTGCCTTGTACGGGCTTAGTTGCCCCTCTGCATGTGGCATCATAGTTCCCCGACCAGGGATCGAACCCATGTCCCCTGAATTGCAAGGCGAATTCTTAAGCACCAGACCACCAAGGAAGTCCCCTTAAAAGCAAAGCTTGATGCTGGTGAATAACCAGGAAGAATGGAGAAGCATGGTGGTGCATGTTTAGACAGATGTATACCACAAGGCGAAAATAATTGAGTTATCCGGGGATTGAAAATACATTTGTTCTGTTAAAATGAAGAGTTCTTACAATGTGAGTAGGGGTGCAAATGGGTGAATGAGGGGCCCAGACCTTTGAGCTAAGCAGTTTGAGCCTGACTACTCATATAGTTCAAAATGTTGTATGTATTAAAAATGGCCTCTAAGCAAATTAGAACTCTGTGAACAGGTAGGTGTTTGTTTTCCTTCCTTTTAGTGGGTCTTCCTGTGCTTCTCTGCTCATTGACCTTTTTCAACAGTGTCAGGTTCTGGATTGATTTGCACTAACCTATCCCTCCCTCCTCAGAATTTCCTGGTAATTAGGAATCATCTTTAATAATGAGCAGCTCTCATCTCCTTTACTTGAGAGGTTCTGAAATGTAGCTTTTTAATACAGTGATAAATGTAGGTGTCTGCTTTTACAGCAGAGTTTAACTGGACACAAATCATTATGACCAACCATGTACTTAATGATGGAGTTTCAGGTGCCAGGAGCCATCTGGGAATTGGAGGGTAATTGGAGGGATCCTCGGAGAACTCTGACCATACCATGTACATAACCAGCTCTGTTCATTGTGGTAACGTGAGGAGCTCTGCTTTGTGCTTTGCTATCAATGTGACCTTGAGAAGATTTCTTGGTCTCAAGATTATAGTGTCTTCATCTAAACATGGAAAATAATCTCAAAGATTTTTTCTCATCCTTCTGAATTTCCCATTGTAGGCATTCTTTGGTTCTCTTGGTGAAATTAAAAATGCTGACTTGTATCTCCAACCGTGCATTAAATAAACAGGTATTGAGCCTTCCTTTCTGGCAGGTACGTGAGAAGGGATCCCCAGGGATCTTCCAACTGTTGTGGATTTGGTTCTTTCTTTGTTTCTCATTTTCTAAAATGGAGAACTTCATCTTGTGAGCCATGGAGGTTAAGTTTCTGTGGTCAGTGTAAACATTTGTGGATGAATAGGAATATTTGGGTCTGCTGGGATGTTTGCCCTCTGTTCATCCTTGAGTCATGCTGTGAGTGTGAATAATTCCTAATGACTAATTTAGAAAAAACATCTGTCTTTCCATGGTGTACCTATTAATTCCACAAACATTTATCAAACATACTTGTGGGTACTGTGCTATGACCTTGAGAGGCATAGGTGGCCATAATGATATAGACACTTGTGTATGCCTGGCAGGCTCACTATATGGGGTCTGAATGTTCAAGGCGAGCCCTAAGGTACCTAACAGCCCAGGAGAACAGGTGAAGTATAAGACCCTGGCTTTTGCTTTGGAGGCACCTCTGGGTAGCTATGACTACCCAGATGGGTTCGTTCTTGTCAGATGAGCTTTCCTCCTTCCTCCCTTGCAGGAGGAGGAGGTAAGGGGTGGAGAGAAGGGGAAGCTCTTTCCAGGGCATTTCTTTGAGAGCAGAATCATTCATAGGGGATATAAATACAGATGAATGGTAGCTTTTGTATAGGCCCACATTTTATGCTAATTATGTGATGCATGCTGTTACTAAACAGAATTGTATTTTGCCTGCTGAGAGAGGAGCAGAACCACAGAGCGGGTGAGGTGCAGCAATCATAATTGGGTACAGCAGGCCTCCAGTGGGTCAGAATGGAGTCCGTGGCTGGAGGAAGAGGCTGTGATTGGTGGTTAGCTCTTATTCTTTTTCATATCCAGGACTCCATTGAGGCGTGGTGGCCTGGCCTTGTGGTCCTGCCAGCTGAGTGCCACTCCTCTACTGTCTAGCAGAGTGCAGAGCCAGTGGCACCTCATATAGGTCACTCTGGGCAGAGGACATTGATGAGCCCTAGGACATGGGCCTACTGTGGTGCCAACCCTGCTCCAGAGGGTGAGATTCTTTTCCCTTTGGGCTCTTGGTATGAGGGAATTCAACCAACATCTAAGAGCAACAGTCCAGGTACTAGCAGTTATCTGATGCACAAAAATGTTCAGCATCACAGTTCATCCCAGGATAGTTCTGCATTTCAAAAAATCATGTTATATGATTTGAATAAAGATGAACAAGTTTACTAGACAGTAAGTTCTAACTAGGCAGGAATGTCTGTCTTTGCTTCCCTAATGCCTGTAAAAGTATTATTGCTGCTGCTGCTGCTAAGTCGCTTCAGTCGTGTCCGCCATCCCTGGGATTTTCCAGGCAAAAACACTGGAGTGGGTTGCCATTTCCTTCTCCAATGCATGAAAGTGAAAGTGAAGTCGCTCAGTTGTGTCCGAGTCTTAGCGACCCCATGGACTGCAGCCCACCAGGCTCCTCCGTCCATGGGATTTTCCAGGCAAGAGTACTGGAGTGGGGTGCCATTGCCTTCTCCGAAAGTATTATTAGGTTGGTGCAAATGTAGTTGTGGTTTCAGATCGTGACTTTTAAATCATTATAACTAGGCTCAGATACATCTTTATTAATCAAAATAGGAACCATTACAGTCAACAAATTTTTGCCAATGAGAAATAAGTTTGTTTATTCCTATAGCATAAAAATTCATTTTTCAGGATTCATTGAACTCTTGGAAAGCATTTTCTGCCTCCTTCTGGTGGTGAAAGCATTTTCCCTGCAAAAAGTTGTCAAGATGCTTGAAGAAGTGGTAGTCAGTGGGCAAGAAGTCAGGTGAATATGGCAGATGAGGCAAAACTTTGTAGCCCAATCCTTTCAACTTTTGAAGCCTTTGTCGTGTGATGTGCAGTTGGGCCTTGTCATGGAGGAGAATTGGGCCCTTTCTCTTCACCAGCGCTCACTGCAGGTGTTGCAGCTTTTGGTGCATCTCATCAGTTTGCTGAGCATGCTTCTCAGATGTGAGAGTTTCACCGGGATTCAGAAAGCTGTAGTGGATCAGATTGGCAGCAGATGACCAAACAGTGACCATGACCTTTTTTGTTTGTTGTTGCAAATTTGGCTTTGGCAAGTGCTTTGGAGTTTCCTCTTGGTCCAGCCACTGAGCTCGTCATCACTGCTTGTTGCATAAAGTCCACTTTTCTTTGCACATCACAATCCAATAGAGAAATGGTGCATTGTTATTGTGTAGAATAAGAGAAGACGACACTTCAAAAGGACGATTTTTTTGATTTGCAGTCGGCTCATGAGGCACCCACTTATCAAGCTTCTTCATCTTTCTCATTTGCTTCAAATGCTGAATGACCTGTAGAATGGTCGACGTTGAGTTCTTCAACAGCTTCCCATGTAGTTGTAAGAGGATCATCTTCAATGATGACTCTCAGTTGGTCATTATCAATTTCCAATGGCTGGCCACTGCACTCTTCACTTCCAAGGCTCTCCTCTCCTTTGCAAAACTTCTTGAACCACCACCACTGCGCTGTATGTTCATTAGCAGTTTCTGGGCCAATTGTGTTGTTAATGTTGTAAGTTGTCTCCGCTGCTCTAAATCCTATTTTGAACTCAAATAAGAGAACTGCTCGAATTTACTTTCTATCTAACATCTTTTTCCTAATCTAAGATAAATATAAAATACACAGCAGCTAATAAGTCATTAGCAAAAAAGCATAAAGTGAGAAATACACATTAAAATGATGTATAACCACATTTATGAATATATTTCAATATCAAACAGCAAAGGTCACCAATGTAAAACCGTGATTACTTTTGCACCAACATCATAATATCTAGTGTATGACAGATGCAAACTAAACAATAAAGTGAAGTTTGCAGCTTAGGCCGTGACTGAACACAGTATGCTGCTTCCAGTGTTTTCCCAACTACCATGACTAATAAATAATAACAACAAACCTTGACCCAGTACTTTCTGTGTGCCTTGGACATGTATGAATTTCTTTAGTTCTCTAGCCATCTTAGAGGTACATTTATTATTGTCTCCTATTTCAGAGAGAAGACTGAGGCAGGTGGCACTTAAATGACCAGCTCAGGGTGGGAGTTGGTAAGGCAGGGGTCGGGGGCAGTGGGAGCACTTCATGGCCTTCACTTACCAGGACAGAGATCCAAGGGGTGATTGCTCATCTTGACCAATGGTGGGTGTGCTTTCAGAGAGGATGAGGTCTGGCTGAGTCAGGCTTGTTTGTCCCAGGGTGTACTGGAGCTTGGAGCTAGCCTCAAGCCAGCGCCGCTGCCATCACACTGGGCTGTTTACAGCTCTCTGGGACTGAAAAGTGTTTACTTTAAAAGGAGAGAACGTCTGCGCTTCACCACTGGTTCCATTGGCTCATCTTCCACAGTGGATGGCGCAGAAGGGTTTCTGTCTTGGTCCAGGCAACCTTCACACGCGCAGGGCCAAAATGGTCGGAATGAGAAGAGATTTTGCAAAGGAGAGTAATGAATGTTTTATGCCTTTATACCCTGTCTTTTTTTTTTTGGCTTCACCACGAAGCTTGCAAGATCTTATTTCCCCTACCAGGGCCTAGGCATTGAAAGCACCAAGTCCTCCTAACCACTGAACTGCCAGGAATTCCTATACCTGTATTTTAGCAAAAAAAAAAAAAAAGAACAGGAACATAAGGTCCAATTTTATAGCAGACATTCCGCCTGGGGCAGAAGAAGAACAAGGATAGGAACGTAGAATAGAGGTTCATCAGACTCTAACAGGACTGAAAGAAATAGCACACGTGTTCAGTTCTCTGTCTTTGTGAAGCCAAATGAGAAGAAGCAGCCTGGTCATGTCTCCCAGGCTCCCGTCCTGGAGGGCCAGGAATTAGCAGGAGGGCTAAGAATACAGAAAAGTGGACAGGAGGGTCAGTTGTTGTCAGAGTCAGTGCTGCACTGACCTGAAAACATCACAGTGGAGAGGCAAAGTCAGGTTTTATCACGTGTCATCAGAGCTGCCTAATTTTCTTTGGGCCTGAGTGGATCTATAGAGACTTCTCAGGGGTGTTGAATACATACCCATCTTTTGCTGACATCTCTAGGCTGCTTTATACTTTAAGCCTACTTTCTTTTTGTTGTAAGTCAGGACACTTTATTCCAACAAATGTCCATTCTGCACATCTGTCATGTTGAGAGTAGGGCTAGGAACTTCTCACTGCTGTGCTCCTGGCGGAATGGTGATTAAATCTCTATGCACTTTGGTTTCAAAACTTCACTGAGGGTTTTCTGTGTGTGGGATCCTCTTGCGTGTTAGTAGTAAATATGTCTTTATACAGAATTTTGTCATTTGTAAAGCATTTTATGTACATAATTTACATTAAAAAAAATATTCCCATGTAGGAAATTGTCTGTCTTGTTTCATGCTTTCATGGTTGGGAACACTGAGTCATAAGAAGAGAGAGAGCCAAGACTAGTAGAAGAAATTGGAGCCTTGTAGTTTTCAACCACTGTGCACAGCTCTTTCAGGGTGACTAATTGGATTTTTTGTATTTTTGTGTAATGTGTCCCCATGTAGTGAAACTGATGGTTTTTGCAGTGATTGTTTTTAGAGGGTAGAAAAGTTGAACACGGATCAAGTAATGAATCTGGTGTCCCTTATTCTGTTGAACATCTGTCCTAAACTAAGGAGAGTGGCCTCCATCATGAGATATCAGGATAAGGAGATGGGAAGGAGTTAGCTGAGCATCACCTGTCTGCTGGCTCCTTTCGTGGGAGTTGGTCACTTCCTGCTCTCTGGAAAGCCGAGAGAGAAGGTTCAAGGTGTCGACAGGCTGGGATTGACCCTGGTCCGCCTGCTCCCGTCCAGCACCCTTTGCTTGAACCATGGCTTACCTACTCCTACCCTCTCCTCTCACACACATGCACGCTGCAGTGTGTGGTGAGGCACCTGTCTCCAGGAAGGGCACTTAGCTATCCCGGGGCTGCCCCTTGGGCTGTAATAAGGGGGCAGCCAGGGCTATATAGATACTCTGTAAAGTGTGCAGCAAGCATGTGATGAATTGCTTCTGGATAAAGAGCCTTTAACGCATGAATGAGAGCCACTGCCTGTCCCTCCACGCCTTCCAGCAGGTCTCCATACTCTGTGTGCCAGCCCTTCTCCTCATCTGTCTCGTAAAGCTGCTGCTCTGGCCTTTCCCGCTCCTCTTACCTCCTCTTACCTCCGCTGCTAGACACCTCCAAGCTGTCCAATTCAGCTGTCCTAGCTCAGTGCCCCTCTTCCTGAACTGTGACTAGCATTTAACCCAGGTGATCGCTCCCTCCTGTGTGACACAGCTTCCTCTGCCTGCACTCCCTCTCCATACTCCTCCCTCCCCCACCACTAGGCCTTCTTGTGGTCCAGACCTCAGGTCTGTTTCCACTCTTGCTCACTCCCTAGATGATCTTTCTAACCCCAAGGATTTGACTATGATGACTTATACCTCCAGTTTTTAAAAAAAATATTTTATATGTATATGTGTGTGTGTGTATCTCTCTGTCTAGCTACCTGCCTGTGCCAGCGCTTAGTTGCAGCACGCGGGATCTTCCATCTTTGTTGCAGCATGTGGGATCTTTAGTTGTGGCATTTGAACTCTTGGCTGTGGCAGGGGGGGATCTAGTTCCCTGACCTGGGATGGAACCTGGGCACCCTCCTTGGAGAGTGTGGAGTCTTAGCCACTGGACCACCAGAGAAGTCCCGTACCTCCAGTTTTGTATTGGACTCCGCTCTACATCTCACTGAATACATCCCAAAGAAACTCATTCGTAACTTTTCACCCCAAACCTGTGCCTTCCAGCACCTTTCTCCTCCTCAGTCAATGGCTTCTTCATTTTCCCAGTTGTTTTGGATAGAGATGTTCCTTCACCGTCAATTTTTTCTTCTTCTCTTCTTGCCTTCTGCTTCCCAGTGTTCTGGGCTTCTCTCCCACGTTACTCATTGATTCTGCACCATCTGTCCTAGAGCAGCCCCCAGACCTTCATTTGCCCCTTTCTCCTTGCTGCCCTAGTTCTTCCTCCTGCTGAGCTCCCGTGTGGTCTCTTCTGCTGCTCAATTCTGCTCTCACCCCATGTCATGGCTCTGTCTTTCTATGATTGAGTCTTTCTCTGCTTGGCTGCAGAAACCATTCATTTACTCTTCAGAAAATCCAATGATTAGGCTGGGAAGAGATGCTTCATGCAGGGACACTTATATTGTACTGCTTCCTGTTCTCAGGGAATGAAAAATATTAACCATCCCATTCTCTTTGGTGTATTCATAAACAGCATCCATGAAATCATTGAGTTTCACAGTCTTTCCAACTGACAGTTACCACCAGCCATCTCATGGGGCTTTCCTGGTGGCTCAGACAGTGAAGAATGTGCCTGCAATGTGGGAGACCCAGTTTCAATCCCTGGGTTGGGAAGATCCCCTGGAGAAGGGAGTGGCTACCTACTCCGGTATCCTTACCTGGGGAATTTCTTGGACAGAGGAGCCTAGCAGGCTACAGTCCATGGGGTCACAAAGAGTCGGACACAACTGAGCCACTTTCATTTTCATGCACATGGATCTCACAGGTTCAGGAATCCCCATAGTTGTCACCAGCTGCAGGGGAAAAACTAACCCATGGAGTGGTCTGCATCACAGCAGATTTGTCAATTTATCTCTAGAGTTGTTTTTGTTGAAGTATAGTTGAGGTACAATATGATGTTAGTTTCAGCTGTACAGCATAGTGATCCAGTATTTTTGTGGATGATGCTCCATTATGGGTTGTGGGATAATGGCTGGAATTCCCTGTGCTATACAGTAGATCTTTCTTGCTTATCTATTTTATACATAGTAGTTTGTATTTGTTAGTCTCACACCCTTAATTTGTCCCTCTCCTTTTCTTTTCCCCTTTGGTAATCACATGTTTTCTTTTTCCATGAGTCTGATTCTGTTTTGCATATACATTCATTTGTATTATTTTTTAAATTCCATGTATAAGTGATACCGTACATTTTGATTTCCTCAAATTAGAGAGTTGATTCATTAAATATGCCTATAAAAAGAGTTGAGTTGAACCTTATAGGCATACAGCATTTCATAGCACCTTGTTTTACTGTGCTTTACAAATACTGTGTGTTTTTTTGTGTTTTTTTTTTATAAATCAAAGGTTTGTGGCAACACTGAGTCAAACAAGTCTATCAATGTCACCATTTTCCCAACAGTATATGCTCATTTCATATCTCTGTTTTCCATTTTGGTAATCCTAACAGTATTTCAAACTTTTTCATTATTATATTTGTGATGTGACTATTATAATTGTTTGTTTGAACTGCACCCATACATGAGACAGGGAACTTAATTGATAAGTGTGTTCTGACTACTCTACTGACCAGCCAGCTCTTTCCCTCTCCTCTGGCCTCTTCTATTCCCTGAAACACAGCAATATTGAAATTAGGCCAGTAAATAACCCTACTGTGGCCTCTAAGTGGTCAAATAAATGGAAGAGTCTCACATCTCTCACTTTAAGTCCAAAGCTAGGAGTGATTTCATTAGTGATAAAGGCCAAAACAGACCAAAAGCTAGGCCTTTTGTGCCAAGCAGTCAAGTTGTAAATGCAGAGGAAAAGTTCTCGAAGGAAATTAGAAGTGCTATAGAGAAATCCTTTGTGAAAGGAAGGGTCAGTCAGTACAGCAAAATTCACTGTCGTTTCAAGCAGTGGCCACAGCCAGACTGATCTTCAACCCTACTGGCCTCATCAGTCAGCGTTCATCAACATGACCTTCCACCAGCAAAACAATCACAACTTGCTCACAGCTCAGAGAATGGCTAGCATTTTTCAGCAATAAAATATTTCCTGATAGAGTATATGTATTTTCTTTCCAGACATAATGGTATTGTACACTTAATAGACCACATTATTGCGTAAACATGAGTTTTATATGCACGAGGAAACCAGAAAAATCCACGTGATTCACTCCATTTCAGTATCCCACTTTATCGTGGTGGTCTGGAACCAAAGCTGCAACATCTCCAAAGGGATGCCTGCATATATGGCTTTGTAAGACCACAGTATTGTAGATGGAAAGCCATCAGATATTCTGAATAATTCAGTCTAGCCAATGACCAGACTAGAGTCAATTAATTCCATTTAGGCAGATTGTCAGCAAATACTGTTGTTTGTTAAGAAGTATATCTTGATATTTCTCAAGTAAGAAATATTTTCATGTTTTCATGGACAGAATTCATGTAGAAGGTAAGCAGAGGTCAGAATGACTTTACAGTTGGACAGACCAAATGGCTGCTGCCTGAGAGTGTGTGTACATGCTGCCCATGGATACCAGAGCTTCTGTTGAAAAGTGTTCTCCATAGCCAAGTGACCAGAGTTGCTTGATATTAGGAAGCTAGTGGTCACTGAGGCTTGCTGGGAAGCAGATCGAGGCTGCCACCCCAGGCCTGGGCCTGGTCAGCCTGTTTTCCTCTCTGCCTGTGGCCACCTTGTTGCTTCTTAGGGTTTGCATTCTCAGAGGGAGCTGTGGTGCTTACTTCCTGTAGACTATCTAATGAAAGATAAGAAAGGAGTGTGAGCTTGCCACTCCTGAAGGTTTGTTATTCATGCCATTCTAGGATTCTAATAGCTTATTCGCTGTGAAGCCCCTTATTTTGGTTGCCAGAATGACAGTGAGCTGGGTAAGTCCGTGTTGGCTCCTCAGGTGCAGAGAAGTGCCTCCCTTTTGCACCCAAGGCCTGCATTGATAGAGACTGGACTGGGCTGGGTGTCGGGGGTAAGTTTGGCCAAGGAATAGAACAGGTAATTCGAATAACCTAGAAGCCATCAACTTGGAAAGTGTATTTAATGGTTGGATATAAAATGGCAAAGAAGGCTTTTGTGAAATAATTCAAACTTAGCCTAAGCACCTATCTATTTTTAAAGCCATTGAACTGGGTAAGAAGTAAAATATCCCAGGCTTTTGTCAGAATGAAAGAACAACTAAATCATCTTTTTCTCTACATTGAGACCCCTGAAGAGTGTGAAGCTGCCTGGCACACTGAGTGTTTAAAATATCTCACTCTGGCCTCATTAGTGATGGCTGTGCATTGGCCTGGCATTGATGTCCGCTCAGGATTCAGTTCTTCTATGAATTATGCAGGGCAAACAGCATAGCTCTCTTGTTGTGGGGAAATGGATGCAGAGTGGCCAGTTGCTGTCTCCTGGGGATGGGTCTGGGCCTACAAGCCAAGTCTTCTGGTACAGACGTGGTGCAGTTTGGCTGTGAGAAGCACCACCAGAGGGTAGAGGTGCTCCTTCTCTGTGCCCAGGAACTGCTGGGGAGGGAGCCCTATGATTGAGGATACTGACAGGTATCTACAGCAGACAGCAGTGGGTGCTCTGCCTCTCACGTGGAGGACATTCACCTGGGAAACTCCTCTCTCCCTTGGGAAAACCCAACAGCTTCCCCAGTCCCTCAGACGGTTGAGAATCTGCCTGTAATGCAGGAGACGCAGGTTCGATCCCTGGGTCGGGAAGATCCCCTGGAGGAGAACATGGCAACCCACTCCAGTATTCTTGCCTGGAGAACCCCATGAACAGAGGAGCTTGGTGGGCTATATAGTTCATGGGGTTGCAAAGAGTTGGACGCGACTGACTAATACTTGGAAAAACCCCAAGTAGGGAGCAGCCTGAGGAAGGAGCCTTGGTGAACGCCTGCAGTTCCCTCCTTCTAGGAGGCTCTCCTTGCCACGCTGTGGTAACTCCAAGACTGTGTGCTGCTGTCTTATTCTAAATTTGTTTAATTTGTAGTTTTGTCCAAAGCCTCTTTAATTGCCATTTTTTTCTTTTTCGATTTTTAAAGCTGATTCAGAGTGTAACTTTTTTTTGGCCAGGTGTCATGAATGTCACGCTTTGCCCCTTTGTGTTTTCCAGGCACTCTAAGTGAGGGTCCTCAAATCTCCTGGGAAAATGGTGGCTCTGTCTTTAAAGATTTGTGTCCGCCACTGCAATGTGGTCAAGACCATGCAGTTTGAGCCATCAACGGCTGTGTACGATGCGTGTCGAGTCATTCGAGAAAGGGTACCCGAGGCGCAAACTGGCCAAGGTAGGTCATTGGTTATTTGCTGGCTGCTTGAAGTGTGTTTGTATATTTTACCCTGGTAGCTAAGGAAACAGAGGCTCTGCATATGTGCACAGGTCAGCTAGTGTATATGTTTCGAATGAAATTCTTATCCTGGACCTTACTCGCCTCGTATATAAAACTTGTAATGACATCATTGTAGTTCTGCCAGTGAACCAGCATCATCATCATGTCCCTTTCATACTTCAGCAACGTGTTCTGCAGTTTACAAATCACTTTTTGGTATAAAGGCCTATAGAGTACAGATGAAGTTGCTCAAACAGTTATTGCTTTTGTGTATCCTGAGCCCTGTTTCACTGTTTCTACTGCCAGCAGCCTGAAGAAGACTGGAACTGCCATCAGGACCCAGGGCAAGCATCATATTTCAAGTACTTTGCAGGGGCTTCTAATCTTTATCTCAAACCTTAAAAAAAAATTGTGATACATGTTTTGTTTAATGTTTGGTTAAACCACTGGCCACAGTTAATCTGAGTTTAAACAAGTCAGTCATACAAGTTTATTTTCCATTTCCCTTTGTCTTCTCTCTACATTTCCTTCCTTTATTTAGTGTTTGACTGATGCATAAGAAATTGAGGTTACTCCTGAATTCATAAGCCTTTAGTGTGAAAATGAAATAAAACTTTCCTTAAAAATTGGAATCATAAAAATCAAACATTCAAAGACAGTTATTGTTAGGCATGGGTCTTCATGAAAAGTTCTGTTACTCACAAAACCACGAATCTTTTGGTCCAAAAGCAATGTCTATATTATTCAAAACACAATCTATAATAATAATCTATATTATTCAAAACAATCTGTTATTTCTAGATTAACCCACCCTCCCCCCACCCAAAAAAAAAAATTGCCCAGGTTCCCAAGTTCTGGTTATCCAATCATATCTGATGTTTTTACTTTTCTGTTACTGTTTATTCTCAGACTTTTTTAAACTTTGTTTGAGTTGGATTGCTAAAAAGCTCTGGTGGAGATACAAACCTTTACAGATCTTGAAGTTGTTTTTCTAAGAAACAACAGGAGCTCTGGCCCTCATCTGGGTCTCAGAGGTTTCCTTGAATCACATTTAGGAAGAGACAAATCTTGAGACAGGAAATGATACCGCTTTCCTCCTGCCTCCACCATCTTGTACTTCCTGGGTTCAGTTCAGTTCAGTTGCTCAGTCGTGTCCGACTCTTTGCGACCCCATGAATTGCAGCACGCCAGGCCTCCCTGTCCATCACCAACTCCCGGAGTTCACTCAAACTCACGTCAATCGAGTCGGTGAGGCTATCCAGCCATCTCCTCCTCTGTCGTCCCCTTCTCCTCCTGCCTCTAATCCCTCCCAGCATCAGAGTCTTTTCCAATGAGTCAGCTCTTTGCATGAGGTGGCCAAAGTATTGGAGTTTCAGCTTTAGCATCAGTCCTTCCAATGAATACCCAGGACTGATCTCCTTTAGGATGGACTGGTTGGACCTCCTTGCAGTCCAAGGGACTCTCAAGAGTCTTCTTCAACACCACAGTTCAAAAGCATCAATTCTTTGGCACTCAGCTTTCTTCACAGTCCAACTCTCACACCCATACATGACCACAGGAAAAACCATAGCCTTAGCTAGACGGACCTTTGTTGGCAAAGTAATGTCTCTGCTTTTGAGACAGGAAATGATACCGCTTTCCTCCTGCCTCCACCATCTTGTACTTCCTGGGTTAGATTAAGGGATTTCTGTGAAGAACACAGGGTTTAACTCTCCGACTTTACTCTTAATTTGATGGTATGGGGAGCAGAGACTTCACGTCATGGGAACTCTTTTACTTTGTAACGCCATGTGGGGGTGATGGAAGGATCATGCCAAGTATAAAGTCTCCATCAGCCCCTCTTTACCTGGGTGGCCTTGGACTCAAGTGATCATTTCCATGGTCTCTCATGAGTTCTTGGCCTGACTTTTAAAGCACCTGAAAGAAAGTGAAAGTGAAGTCGCTCAGTCGTGTCCGACTCTTTGCGACCACATGGATTGTAGCCTACCAAGCTCATCCATCCATGGGATTTTCTAGGCAAGAATACTGGAGTGGGCTGCCATTTCCTTCTCCAGGGGATCTTCCCCACCCAGGGATTGAAACCGGGTCTCCCGCATTGTAGGCAGACGCTTTACTGTCTGAGCTACCAGGGAAGTCCAGAAGCACATGGTAGGAAACAAAAGCCCAGTTCAGTAACAAGAAATTTAGACTGCTTTGTTTCTGGTGTTTCCCTAAACCTTAGACACACCTACTGCCCACTGGTTTTAAGAAATCTGAACCTCGTATGTGGGTGCTGGTTTTGCAGCTCAGCTCTTATTCTTCTCAATCTGTTTTAGTCCCAGTGGCTGCTCATGTTTGGAGAATGAAGTATTTCTCTGGTGAAGGAGCCCACCTCCCATCCTGCCAAGTCAGCAGATTCAAGGGCCTGGAAGTCAGTGATGGGTTCATCATCACTTTGCCTTTTATTTTTCCTTCTGTTTTCCCTCCAGCGTCTGACTATGGGCTATTTCTCTCGGATGAAGACCCCAGGAAAGGAATTTGGCTGGAAGCAGGCAGAACACTGGATTACTACATGTTGAGAAATGGGGTATGCTGTTGATCTTCCTTTGAGTTTTCATCACTTTCTTCCTAGGCCTTCCATAGAAGCCAACATGATTATGCTTCAAAGAAAAGGAGAGATTGGAAAATCTGTTTTGATTTCAGAGCATTGTTTAATAGTTTTGATGTAATGTATTTTGTAAAGTCTGTCCAGGTTAGTGATAGGAATATCAACAGTCCAAATTCTTGAGACTTCACAGAGTAATTAAAGCAGCATGAGGCTATGGTTTTAAGCTCTTTCGACATGCTGCTGTTGGGCCATGGTAGTTATGAAGTAGAGCATCTTCCTCTAAGTATGTAGGACGTCCCCTGGTGACTGGTGATAGAAAGTAAGGATCCAGAGGAAACAAAAAAGTTGTTCATTCTGTCAAGCTGTCAGTCTATCTACAATCCTAAAGATTGTCAGAGGTTAAATCATAACCAGTGTTTTGCTTTTATAAAAAGTTCATATTAGCTGTGTTTAATCACTATCAGTAATATTAACAACAAAAATGGTTGTGTTGTGGAAGTAGGAAGAAATAATGAGTAAAAAGTAATGAGTAACAGGAAACCATATTCAGTATCATATAATAACGTATAATGGAAGATGCCCTGAAAAAATGTATGTTTGTAACTGAATCGCTTTGCTGTATACCTGAAACGAATACAATGTGTAAATCAACTATACTTCAATTTTTTTTTAAATGTGTTATATTCTGTTCAACTTAACTTCTGAGATATACTGGGTTTTGATGTACAGAATAGACGTATCAGATTAGTCAGTATTCCATAAATGAGAGTGAAGTGTGAGGCGCCGGTTAATTTTCCTTCCATAGTTCTATTTTTAAGAAGTGTAGTAAAAGAGAAATCTCTTATTTAGACATAACTCTCAAACTTATTACCTTTTTGGTTTTGCCATTATCGTGAAAACCACTTTTTTGGTGATATACCATTAAATGAAGAATTATGGGGGCATTATTTATGTCTTTTATAACATATATATATATACAAATTTCTTACTACTGTGTAAGAGACCATTGGAGAAGCACAATCTTTTCAAAAAACAAGTAGGCATTTTCCTTTGCTAATTCTCATTACAGCAGATCATTCTCAGCTTTTCAGAAGGACATATGTTACTTTGACTTCATAGAGGTTAGTTTTCAGTAACTGTGAGCTATAAGTAGTACTTCTGGGGGTGCAATTTTACTATCAGATTTTTTTTTTTAAACTTTACATAATTGTATTAGTTTTGCCAAATATCGAAATGAATCCGCCACAGGTATACATGTATACTATCAGATTTTAAAGAAATCTTTATGTAAGCAGTTTAGCACTGGAGGTTCTGTATTAGTGGCAAAAATCTTGTGAAAAATTAGAAGGAGGGAATCAGAGGGAGCTAGGGAAAATTCTTTTATTAAAGAGAAGTGTCCAGGTTTATTAACTAATTTCCCATGCAACATGAAATGTTTACATGATTTTGCTCTAGGATATTTTGGAATATAAAAAGAAACAGAGACCTCAGAAAATTCGGATGCTTGATGGATCTGTGAAAACGGTGATGGTGGACGACTCCAAGACAGTCGGGGAACTCCTGGTTACTATCTGCAGCAGGATAGGTGAGTGTTCACATGCCAAGCTTCTGGATTTGGCTTTGTTGTTAATAACATGCTTCTCCTTTTTACACCCACTTTGGGTGTCTGGGCAATTTTGAACATATCATAACTCATTGACTTTGGCGCAATCCCAAGAGAGTGTGTTCATTTTCCTGATTAGCAAACCGGCTAACTGGTATTGTAAACACTTAAGTGTCTCTCTGAGTCAGTGAGAGCTTTTATTTCCCTTTCAAAATTAAATGAATTCTCAAATTGAAAATAATGTTTTTGAAATCATATGGTTCAGGCTCCCATCCATGACTGGGAGATTCTGTCTAAGCATCACTGACCCCCATTACCTCCTGAAGACTCATGGGGCCAACCTATACAATCATATTAGACATTGCCCCCCCACCATGCTTCTATTTGTCTCCTCAAAGAACAAGTCTGTCTCCTTTCTATTGGGTTGGCCAAAATGTTCGTTTGGTTTTTGGTAACGTCTTACAGATGTTGCAATATATGAACCCGCTTGAATATTTGAAGAAAGTGGCCTTTCCTGTCTTATTTTTCTCATAATGAAAATGAAGCCCAGGTCCTTCAGACACTGCTTGTTTGACATTGTCTTACCTTCCTCTGTTCTATTTCTATTTTGTTCTTATTACTCAAAAATTACTCAGGAGACTTTAGCATGACGTTGGAATGTGACTTACCTAGTGGAGGACCCTCCTTTGTGGCCAGTTACTTGATGCATGCTCCCTGGAGTGACCCTGACCTTCCCCCTTGGCAAGGCTTCTTTCTGTCCTTCATCCCCAGGGACTCCTTGGAGTATTACGGGCCCCAGGACGAAAGGGACTGATGGCAATGCAGTCACTAATCTAACTGATAAACTCATTGATAATTTTAGGAATTACAAACTATGAAGAATACTCTTTAATCCAAGAAACAATTGAAGAAAAGAAAGAAGAAGGGACGGGTACGCTAAAAAAAGACAGGACACTGTTAAGAGATGAGAGGAAGATGGAGAAGCTGAAGGCCAAGCTTCACACGGATGACGACTGTGAGTGTCCAGGGAGGAAGTGTGATGTGGGCACATGGGCTGCCCGCCTCTCTCCTCTCCCATAATTTGTATGGTCTAGACAGGGGTCTTTATTCCTTTGTGTTATTTCATCTATGAACATTTGGGTCTGTGTCACTAAAAGAAAAAGACCCTTACGGGGGAAAAAAGTGATAATAGCATTTCACACCTAAAAGGTAATCTTTTAATGTCAAATACATGCATCATGTTTACAGTTTCTCCATTGCCTTCTAAAAAAAGCTTTTTTGTTAGCAGTTTGAACTAGGGTCCAAATAAGCTTGGATGAAAGGCTGCTTAACTCTTTTAGTCCCAAGCTTTCTCTCCATCGCTCTCTCTCTCTCTCTTTTTTTTTTTTTTTTTGCCTTGTAATTCTTGAGGGGAGAACCCTGGATTGTTACTTGTATACAATTTTCTATATTCTGGATTTTGTTAGATGCCTGTGGTGTCATCTAACATGTTCATATGTCCCTTTTAATTCCTGAGTTCTGGAGGCTTGATCAGATACGTGTATCCGTGTTTAAGAATAGCGACTCCTATGTGGTACGTCCATTGGGAAGCTGAATTTGATTGTTTCCTTTTTGTGACATTAACAGCCTTGGATGACTATTGCCTCCATCCATTATTTCCTTAGGGGTTACAAAATAGTAATATAATTCCACCACAGGAAAATCCTTTTCTATGGCTACAGAGTTAATATACAGAAAAACAAGTATGTGTGCACCACGTGTCCCCAAAGCCTGTGTTTTGTGCACTGGCTGACACCACCCCCAACACCTTCCCAGAAGGACCATACTTTATGCACATTTCACTCAGACCTTCCCAACTTCTTACTTTCCTTCACTGTTCTTTCTCTTGCTGCTGCTTTGGGAAGATGTCATCCTTGTCCTTATGTTCGTTGGTCTTCAGTGGGGCTTTCATTTCCTCTGACCCTTTTTCCAATCTCTCTCTTTTTTTTCTTTTCTTTTTACCTCATTCGATTTCCAATTGCATGCTTCTTTCCAAGTGAGACCTTGGTAGACAAATCCTGAAGATTATATTGTGCATGATGCTCTCCCGGCTAGTGTGGGAGAGGAGGTCCATTCAGTACATTCCCTGTGCTAAAAGTCAAGGCTTGTCAATAAATACTTGCTCTCAGTATGTGTGTGTGTGTTAAGCCTGGGGAGGAGTGTAGGAATGAGAGCTGTGGGAAGTATAGAGCAACGATCCATCCCCATGCATCTAGGTATCAGGCCAGTATTTTCTAAATGAGTGAGATTACTGGTGGGCCATGTGCAGGGTTCTCCCCTCCCCTGCCCCTCAGTGTCCTGTCCTCTCCTGGTCCCAATTACTTCCAGTTTCCTCCTCTTTTCTGCCTAAGGTCAAGGGTAACAACTCATTATGCTCAGAGTTTATAAATTATTTCTCCTGATCAGAGTAAAGGCCAGTCTTGACTTAAAAGAAAATGCAGACTTGATTGTCTCGGCTTAAAGCATTGTTTTCCTTGTTTCTTCCTCCACCCAAGGAATGGGCATATTATAAATTCATTGTAGGGTTTTACTAACTTAAGAAGAGCTGTGAACTTCTCTGTCATTTGCTTTTTCATATGTCATGTAGTAAGCATCCAATTACTTTGCCAAGTTAAAGAGCTCAGATTTAATCTAAGAAGCAACTATAACTGAATATGAGCATTTTAAAAATCCACGTCTGCATCATGCTGCTGTTTTGGTTAATCCCCTTGAACTAAGAGGAAAAGTAGACACAGTTCTTTCATATGTCATCTTGCGTTGCAGTAAATTGGCTGGATCACAGCCGAACATTCAGAGAACAAGGAGTAGATGAAAATGAAACACTGCTGCTTAGACGGAAGTTCTTTTACTCTGATCAGAATGTGGACTCAAGAGACCCCGTGCAGCTGAACTTGCTCTATGTTCAGGTACAGTATCGAACGCTCAGACCCCGAGGTTGGTGAGCTTTCCAGAACTCCGGCTGTGGCTGGGGGAGGGCAGGAACTGGGCTCTGGTTCTTGCGTGTCTGTGACGTTCTCTTTTCAATCATGTTGAGCTGTGGTGCAGGTTGACGTCCACTGTGTGCTGCCGGCCATCCTGAGAGGGGCTTTGGTTGGCTTCCCATCGGGGTCCTGGTAGCCACTGCTGTCTCTCTCTGTCTTCTGGCTTTGCAGGAAATACTCACCATTCACATGTACTACTGCTTTCTTAGCTCACATCTAGAAAACAAGGATGGATATTGGTCAGAAAATCAGTATTTCTCATTAACTGAAAGATATTCTCTCAATAACATTTAAAATTTTTGCCATTAAGCAATTGTTTAAACTCAGATGAATCATTCAATTTATCTGAGTTGCAGTTACCCAGTACGTAAGATGTGGGCTTTGACTAGACAGTCCCAAAGACTTCTGTTGGCCCAAGGAAAACATCTTCCTTCCTCTCTTACTTCTTTCATTCTTCCCTGTATTCCTTCCCTTTCCTCTCCTTTTACTTATCAACCTATTGGCTCTTAGCAATAATGTGGGAGGGGGAGGGTCAGCAAAATGCAGCCACGGTGTCACCTGTGTTTATAAATATTAAAGTTTTATTGGAACCACATCTCATTTGTTTACATATTGCACACTGGTAAATCCCCTTCTTTATCACATAATTGTCTACGTATTGTCAGTGGCCGCACTCGCATTCTGACGGCAGAGTTCATGGCCCAGAAGATGTAATTTGTTTACTCTCCGGCATTTTACAGGAAAATTTTGCTGGCCCCCAAGTTAGCAGATGGAGGAAGGACTTGGAGAAATGAGGCTGGTAGGCCAGAGGGAGAGAGAGATCCAGACAATAAGAAAATGCTTGTTGGTTTAAGGCTCAGGGCCACAGGTCAGAGTGTACATCTGAAAGTGTTCTGGGGGTCATTTAACTAGAGAAAGGAAAGACAATAAATAGCAACACAAGTGAGGGGGTCAGGAAACAGGAGAAAGACTTCAAGTGCAGTGCCTTCCTGATTCCTGGACTGTGTATTTGCTTATCATTTCACCCAGATGTCTGCAGTACTGAGTGCTTGTCTGTTCTGTTTATCTTGGGGTGGGGATTGGGTTGATTTTTACTTCTAGGTAATTTTTCTATTAACTTTATCACTTAGGGTCATAAAAATCTATTGCATTTCTGTCCCCTATGAATCTGGTCATTATACAAGGACTTCCCTTGGCCCCTTTATTTTTCACAATCACTTCTACCTCCCTAGATTGCACTCAAGCTTTAGTTTTAATATACTGGGCATTGCTGATGCCTTCCATCCATAGGCAATTTGGGCACGGACTTGTTTTCCCTTTGCATTAATTCTGTGACGCTACAGTCGCTCACAGCGTCCTGAATGAATGCCTCACTCTGGCTTGGCTGGCACGCCTCCCCTCATCTCCCCAGAGAGGGTAGGCTTGGGTGCCAGGAACATGGAACTGGAGAAATCGTGTTGGTCCCCCCAAGCTCCTGATGCTTTTTGCTTCCTCTTGTGTTGCAGGCTCGGGATGATATCCTGAATGGCTCCCACCCTGTCTCCTTCGAGAAAGCATGTGAGTTTGGTGGATTTCAAGCCCAGATTCAATTCGGACCTCATGTGGAGCATAAACACAAGCCTGGATTCTTAGAGTAAATGACCATTTGGTTTTTCTTTTTTCTGTTGTTTTCACTATTTATTTTTGAGCTTGTTATGCAACGTACACACTGTAGGTTTGGTCAGTTGTGAGACTGTTAGTTTTTACTTGATTCAATATATGATGACATTTGTGGAGAAAGCAAGGGGCCTCGAAATTCAGTGTTGGGATGACTATGAAGAGGGCTTTTCCCACTTTTGGGCAGGGTGTGTTTTCCTCTGGACCACAGGGTCTGCGGTACCCCTCCCAGCTACTGTCTCAGGCAGTGGTCCCTAGCCTTTTGGCACCTGGGGCCAATTTCATGGCAGATAATTTTCCCAGGAACAGAGTGGTAGGGGATGGCTTCAGGATGCTTCAGACACTTTACATTTATTGTGTACTTTATTTCTATTATATTACATTGTGATGCATGAGAATTTAATATGGGAATCAGCCATTGCTGATCTGACAGGAGACGGAGCTCAGACGGAAATGGTAGCCATAGGGAGCAGCTATAAATACAGATGAAGCTTTGCTCACTCAGCACTCACCTCCTGCTATGCAGCCCAGTTCCTAACAGGCCATGGACCCAGTACCAGAGGTTGGGGACCCCTGATCCAGGTTATCTCTGGAACTGAGATACTCGCTTTTCCCATCTTCTGAAATCTCTGCTCTTTAGAATATTCTTCATATGGGGCAGCATTTTGTCATGTTGCATTTCTTTTAAAGACTTCAGTATTAGAGCAACAGAGTATAAAAGAGAGAGTTTCACATCATTTAGTATAATTTAGTGAAATTGTCACTGCTCTGAAAAAGTGTGATGTATATATTTTTAAATACTGGCTCTACACTTCCCACCCATCTGGTCTTTGGTTTGATTTTATGAAATGATGGGGGTGATTTTTCTGGTTCAGTACTTACGGGTTCAAGAGAAAGCTAACCCTCCAGATTCATCACTAAGATTCGTCACTGAACATGGGCCTTAGGAACTGGGTTTCCTAGAGATGTCCAGCAGACAAGCCTCACCATTTGTAGGCAGCTGTTTGTCAGAGGTCATCTTCCCCTCTGGTTTGGCCTGGGCTTCTCCAAGGATTTTGTCTCTTTCTTTCTCTGATAATATTTCTTTCCTTTATCTGGTTTCCCCCACTTGTTCTTTCTCTCTTCCACTTCCTCTTAGATCCAATGAAATATTTGGCTGAGCCAAAAATATCACTACAGGAAGTCTTAACCTGGTCAAAATCATGCTCTCACGTAGAGTGCAGCTTTTGCAGGAGGCTTTGCAAGTGGGGACCTGACAGGAATGCTGACCGGAGTGGGCAGGCGTCATCTTTTCTATAGGATACACCAATGTGAGGTGCATTAAGTAGGTCATTCATCATATTGTATCTGAGTCTATTGAAAGGAGACAATAACAACTGCTTATTTGGCCCCTGACCTCACTTTTGCTTTGGTGGAAAGTAATTGGGACCAGCACGTACCCTGAGGTAAAAAGGAAATCAGACTTCTCTCCGGGTGGCAGAGAATGCCTGGGCCGTGTGCTGTTGGGTCTAAACTGAGTTGTTATTAAAAAAAAAAAAAACCTCTGCCCTTGGGTTGATGAATCCCAGGGAGCCCTTCCAAAGTGATGCTTTGTCCTACAGTATTCCATATAGCAACCTTGAGTTTGAGACTAGCTCTAGGCAGGTCCTGTCATTAAGTTTATTCTGCATCCTCCAAATGAGTCATTTGGCCAAGTTCCTCAGGGCCACTTGTATCCAGTTGGTCTGACTTCCTTCCTGCAGGAGCCTTGGAAATTTGCCTTTCTCTGTTCTTATACCCCAGATGCCTTCCAGTAACTGAAAGCACATGAGCTTTCAGTTACTCTCACCTTCCTGGATTCTGCCCTCACAGTTGGTCCCTCAGATACATTTGGTATCATAAACCTATGGATTATGGCCACGGAAACTGACAGCACAAAGAACTAATTAAGCCCCGGAGGGAGGAAATGTATTTTGTTTCTTTGAGTGACTGATGAAGCATGGGAGAAAGTGAAGAGATTTGTGAACCAAAAAGTTTTACGTTTAGTTTTTAAGCTTTCATACCTGTGAGCCTGTGTGGCCCTGATCAGAAGGTGATCCAAATTCAGCCTTGCATTGGGTACCTGAAATGATGCTACCCTGGTCATTTTATTTATGCCTTTTCTCTGGAGCTTTTGGATAGATAATCCTCAGGGCCTCCTTGTGAATTGAACAAGCAGTATATTTTTATGCTATGGATGCAAAAGAAGCAGCAGAGAGGAGAAGTGGCTTGTTCGTGGTTACATAGACTTTTTCTGCAGGTAGCTTCTGACTCCTCACATTGGGATTTACATTTTTTACAAACAGATGTCTACTTGGAGGGCAAAGTTGCCCCCTTCACTGGTCTCCCAGTATGCAGCAAGATTAGGAAAGTACTTTAAAATGTGATCGCAGGATTCTTTGGCTTCCGCTCTGTTGTGCCTATTACATCCCAGTGAGTGTCATCACACCACCGACTGCTTGTGTGTGGATTACGTGCAGTATCAGCATGCTGGTATTGCTCACACAACTGTCTCCTGGGACTTATGGGCACACCTACACTCTATTAAAGACGTGCCTTCTCTTAGTAATGTGAGGTCACCAAGGTTAAGCAATTGTGTTCAACTTTCTTGTTTCTGAGATTATGGTATAAAGCTCAGGACTCTAATGGTATATGTATCCGTACTCGGGTTCCAGATTAAAATAAGCTTATGTGCCTCATAGAAATTATTTTTCTTATTAATTTGATTTACTCTTTAATTAGGCCAAGTTTAGGTAATGAGGCATTTTTATTTAATGTAGATGTTTAATTGTGTATATTATTGCACATACATTACAGGTAAAAACTTGCCTGAGAATATTCATCTCCTTTTAAACAAAACAGTGAGGTCACAGTTCCCTGACTGTATGTTGGATAGTCTGAGACCTTTCAGGGTTAGGGTCCCTGTGCTGACCCTGGTGACAAACCATGTCTGCTAGTCTTTGTTTTTCACCATCTTGCTGTCATATATACTGTTGGCTTTGAACAGTTCACAGTTAAAAAATAAATAAATAAAAGATTGGCCTTGTCACACAGTCTGGTTGAAGATAAAGCCAGGCAGAGATATTAGTCACACAGCTTTTGGGTAAGGTACATGGAGGGATGTTTAATGACTTTAATTCCTTTCTTTTTAACTTTTAACGATAAAATTAATTTTCTTTTAATTTTTTGAAAATTTGTGTAGCACTTGTGCTCAAAGTCAGCATACGATGGACCTTTTTTTTAAAAAAAAGCTTTATTGAGGAATAATCGACAACTATGTATATTTTAAAGTATGCAACTTGATGATATGATGTCCATATACATGTAGAATGATTACCAAGATCAAAATAACTAACATCCGTTACCTCACATTGTGTTGTGTCTGTGTGTGTGTGTTGAGAATGCTTATCAACTCAGCAACTTTGAAGTACACTGAACCATGTTATTAACTGTAGTTGTAATGCTGTGTGCCAAATTCTTACGGTAAATTTCATACACTTTGACCTGTATTATGCAGTTTACCTCTCTCCCCCAGCCCTCACATCCACCCTTTCTATCTTCTGTTTCTGTGAGAATGGCTTAAGAAAGAACTCTGCATGTAAGTGATACCATATAGTTTCGGTCATTCTCTGTCTGGCTATGTCACTTAGCATATTGCCCTCCGAGTTCACCTGTGTTGTCACAAATGGCAGGGTTTCCTTTTTTCCTACGGTGGAAAATATTTCATTGTATATATCTACCACACATGTTCTTTACCCATTCATCCATCAAGGGGCATTTACGTTGTCTCCCTATCTTGGCTATTCCAAATAATACTGCAGTGAACATGGGTTGCAGACCCTGACTTCAGTTTCCTTGGATATACACCAATGAGCGAGATTGCTGGATCATACGGTAGTTACTATGCACCTTTTTATGAGTTTTGGGGTTTGTTTGTTTTTTTCACCTTTCTTAAGACCCCTTAATGATTTCTGTACTCAGAAGCACCTTAGTGAAGGTGCTTATTGAGAAAAATGAAAATCAGAGACTAAACGATTCTCAGAGTTTTCAGGAATTTCAGAATTATTTAGTGTCCCCCAGCTGCTCTATTGTTGGGAAAATGGGTGCAAGAGAAACAGGGAATTTCAGAGACACAAATTTAGTGGACTAATTTAACGTACCTTCCTCAGGAAGTGATAAGTAGAACAAGATCAAAATAATACAAAGAAAATGTTTTAGTCAAGAGAATGAAATAGAAATTCAGAGAGAATCAACAGAACCCGAAGCTGCCTGCCTGAAAAAATTAATAAAATGTATAACTCTCTGGTAGATTTGGTCAAGTAAAACAAAAGAAGAAAGAGGCAAAAATAATCATTAGTAATGAATTATAGGGGAAGAACTTCAGATAAGGATTTTAAAAATCATAAGAAAATGAAATGGAAATTTGAAGCCAAAAATTGAAGATCTAGACAAAAATGGATAATAAGAAAATCTGGATGGATCTATGATCTTGAAAGAAATAGTCCTCATAATATAAAATAAATGAATCAAAAACAAAACAAAACAAAAAGTAGCTTCACTTTGTTTCAGAGAACAGAAAGAGGAAAAAAAATTCCTCACCTTACCTTGAAGCTAGCAGATCAAATAGCAAAATTGAACTGAATACAGACCAATAAAATTTTAAACTCAATATGGGTCCTACCTAAAATTCATAAAAAATCAGTAAAGTCCAGCATTGCTTCTGTTTATCTGTAACTGCAAGTTATAACTGGTTTCTCTAGGAATGCAAAATTCATTGTTCAATAAATAATTTATTCATGTCTTCTGCCTGGTAAGCTCTACTGCTACTGCTGCTGCTAAGTCACTTCAGTTGTGTCCGACTCTTAGCGACCCCATGGACTGCAGCCTACCAGGCTCCTCCGCCCATGGGATTTTCCAGGCAAGAGTTCTGGAGTGGGGTGCCTTTGCCTTCTCCGACATTGAGGACAGCAGTGTAAAACAGTCAAACATTCCTTCCCTGATGGAACTTTTGTTCTAGTGTAGAGGGAGATAATAAGTAACAAAGAAGTTACGAAATAAGGAAAGGAAAAAGAAACAACTTCAGGATTAGAAAAATGAAACTGTCAGTTGCAAGTGATAGGCTTATCTACATAGATAATTCACTCAATCTGTGAAGAAATTTATCAGAACTGTTAAGAGAAAAGCAGCTTATCATCACCTAGGTCCAGACAACCATGGTATTCATCTGCAGGACTGAAAAATAAATGTATAGATATGTTTGTATGTGTGAAATATATGGAAGACTCACAACTAATCCCAATTTCTTAGAAAGCTATAGTAATTTAAACACTCTATTATTAACATAGGGTGATGTAAGAGTTCTGAAGGTTGACGAACTTGCCTTGCTGCGGCTAAGTCGCTTCAGTCGTGACCGACTCTGTGCGACCCCATAGACGTCAGCCCACCAGGCTCCCCGTCCCTGGGATTCTCTGGGCAAGAACACTGGAGTGGGTTGCCATTTCCTTCTCCAATGTGTGAAAGTGAAAAGTGAAAGTGTCTGACTCTTAGCAACCCCGAGGACTGCAGCCTACCAGGCTCCTCCGTCCATGGGATTTGCCAGCAAGAGTACTGGAGTGGGGTGCCATTGCCTTCTCCAGATGAACTTGCCTTAATGAAACTTAAAACAGTAGGCAAAAGACGTTTTCCAAATGGGGCTTTCCAGATGACTCGATGGTGAAGAATCCTGCCAGGGCCGGAGATGTGCGTTTGATCTCTGGGTCAGGAAGATGCCTTAGAGAAGGAAATGGCATATTCTGGCCTGGGAAACACTATGGACAGAGGAACCTGATTGGCTACAGTCCAGGGAATCGCAAGAGTTAAATATGACAGAGTGACTGAGCGCCCTCACTAGGGAAAAAGATCAAGATAATGCACAGGCACTTGAGAGAAGAGGAAATTCAACTTACTTGTAAAGATAGGGAAAGATATTCAGCCTCGTAAGCAATCTAGAATGCAAAATCAATAAGGATATAGCTTTTTCATGCCTCTCAGATGGGCACACATTTTAATATATGAAGACACCAGAGCACAGAGGAAATGATATTTTATAAGATGAATCTGTTGAATTTAAAAATACAAAGAGAAACAGAATGTATTGTTTATAGACACAAGGAGAGGTAGGAACATAATAAACCATGCATGGAAATTACCTTCAGGAAAATGACTACCTATAGGGTGAGAAAGAAGGATGGTGTGGGACTTCAGCGCAATCTGTAATTTGTTCTTTAAAGCAGAGAAGTAGCAATCATAAAGCGAATATGACAATATGGTAACGTGTATTTATCCTTGATGATTGGTATATAAGTTGAGGTGTATACTTTATACTTCGTGTTTCCACAGTTAATGTCTTTAAAAAGGATAGTTGCTATAGTCTGTGTGAGAGGTGATAAAAGCTTGTAATCACTGAGGCTGGATATATACCACGTAGTAAGGAAAAAATTAAGAGACCTTGGAGGTCAGGCTCAAAGGTTCCGTGACCCTGGATGCCTCGGGGAGAAATGGTGCAGTGGTTGGGTGCAGGCAGGCAGGGGGAACCACCGTCCTCCTTGGTTTCACCCTCGTCCTGTTACCGTGTTCCTTAGGAGTGCTTCACTGAGAAAACACTGCAGCCGGGGTATGAGTCTCTGAGGAAGGCTTCAGAGAGGACCTCGAGATTTTCCCCCACAAACTCAAGATAATTCTACTGTCAACAAACAAAGCCTTTGACACAGTACGAAGTCTTAAGTCAGTTTTTCTCTTGGCATCTGTTCAAACACATATTCCTCCTTTGTAGTTGGCCTTCTGTGTGTGCTTTTGTCAGAATAACTTGGCTGTGGATTCTGTTTTCAAACCCACAGTAAAGCAAGAGTTTCGCCTTTGTATCTCCCCAGCTCTGTCTTACCCCCTCTTCCTCTCCACTGCCCATGCACTGGTTCCTCTGGTTGGCTTTTTAAAATTTTTTTGGAGATAATGCCATTTTATTTATTTATTTGGTTATTTATTTTTATATTTAACTGTAGGATAAGTGCTTTCCAATGTTGTGTTGGTTCCTGCCATTCATCAGCATAAACCAACCATAGATATAGATATGCCCCTCCCTCTTGAACCTGCCTCGCATCCCATCCCTCTAGGTTGTCACAGAGCCCGGTTTGAGCTCCCTGAGTCACACAGCAAATTCCCACTGGCTGTCTATTTTACCTGTGGTAGTGTACATGTTCCCATGCTACTCTCTCCACTTTTCCCTCCCTCTCCTTCCCCACCCGGTGTCCATAAGCCTGCTCTCTGTGTCTGCGTCCCCACTGCTGCCCTGCAGATAGGCTCATCAGTACCTTTTTTCTAGATTCCATATATATGCATTAGTATACGGTATTTGTTTTTCTCTTTCTGACTTACTTCACTCTGTTTAACAGGTTCTAGGTCCATCCACCTCATTAGCACTGACTCAAATGTGGTCCTTTTTGTAGCTGAGAAATATTCCATTGTAAAAATGCACCACAGCTTCTCTATCCATTCATCTGTCGATGGACATTTAGGTTGCTTCCATGTCTTAGCTGTTGTAAATAGTGCTGCAGTGAACACTGAGATACAGGAGTCTTTTTCAGTTATGGTTTTCTCAGGGTATATGCCCAGGAGTGCTGTTGTTCAGTTACATGGTAGTTTTATTCCTAGTTTGTTATAGGAATCTCCATACTGTCTTACATAGTGGCTGTAATCAGTTTCCATTCCCACCAGCAGTGCAAGAGGGTTTTTTGTCCCATGCTCCTGACAGCCGGGAGTGCTCCCTTTGGTCTGGGGTGGTGATGACCAGTCAATGTTGCCTTCACTGTTTCCTCCTAGCTTCAGCCTCCTAAGGTTGCTGTCTCCCTCCCTAATGACTTTCAGACTCCATAACTTTCAAACCAGGAACCTCTGCATGTATCTAACCCTAGGCTATCTGTGAGCCTCGGTGGGATTTCCCACCTTTACACTGAAGGGCACTGGGTTTGGTTCAGGAGCACAGAACTGCCGTGTGACTGAGACAGGTCCTCAGCGCCTTGCCTGTGCATTCCCCGTGTGATCTTCACTCTCTACTTTTTTGCCACTGTAACTATTTTCCAACTCAACCAGTGTTTTCTTCCACCTACTTCATCACTTCAAATTAACCAGGACTTGACCAATATTCTTAAGTCACATTTTCATCTTTGAGTCTGGATTTAAACCCAAGATTTAAATCCAGTTTATCCAACTCCATCATTTAAGCTTTCGGCCCACTAGACCAGTGGGTCCTCTGCCTTTAGCCTATGGCAGGCTCATCCAGCGAAAGTGAAGTTGCTCAGTCGTGTCCGACTTTTGCGACCCCATGGGCTGTAGCCTACCAGACTCCTCCTTCCATGGGATTCTCCAGGCAAGAGTACTGGAGTGGGTTGCCATTTCCTTCTCCAGGGGATCTTTCTGACCCAGGGATCGAACCCGGGTCTCCCATATTCCAGGCAGACGCTTTAACCTCTGAGCCACCAGGGAAGCCTCCACCCTGGCTCGTCCAGAGGGCTTGTTAAAACACACTGTTGGGTCTTACCTCAGAGCCTCTTATTCAGTGGGTTTGGCGCAAAGCCTAAAAACTTGGCGCGTGTTATATGTTTTCAGGTGGTACCGATGCTGCTGGTCCTCAGACCACACTTTGAAACTTTATGTGATACCAAATTTGAAATATTATTAGTCATTTGGTGATTCGGCATGGGTTCCGGAAACCTGGGTGTTCTCGTATCCCCGAGTGACACTGTCTCTGCTGCACCTCTGTCATTGTCCCCTCTCCTCTTTAGAGCTCCACTGTGTGCTGGTAGACTTGTTACTGCCCGTTTTTGTTTTTGTTTTTTTTTAAACTCTGGCTGCAATTTGTCTTCATTTGCATGTGGGCTTTCTCTAGCTCTAGATAGCAGGGGCTACTCTTCGTTGCAGGGTGAAGTAGCTTCTCTTGTTGCGGAGCCCGAGCTCTAGGGCTCATGGGTAGTTTTGGCTTGTGGGCTTAGTTTGCTCTGAGGCACATGGGATCTTCCCAGACTAGGGATTGAACCTGTGTCCCCTGCATTGGTAGGCGGATTCTTATCCACTGAGCCACCAGGGAAGCCCTCCTCACTGCTTTATGTTCATATTGTTGCCCTCCTTCCCCAGGAATGAGAGGGCAGCCATTGTTTTCATATAAGCAGCATGATTCCTAGGTGGGAATCTTAAATGCTTCCCAGGTGATAAGACCAGCTAAGAGAGGTAGGAGTTGCCTCTGGTGGTGCAATTTCAAGATGAGAGTTCTGAGACAGGTGAGACGCAGTTTACATTTCCCAAACCATGCTGCCTCCCGTGTACTTGTGCACTTTTTTTGAGACCAGAGAACATCTTTAGAATGCCTCTTTTGGAATTACTTATAGAAGCAGCTTACATTTGATATATGAAAATGAAGTTTTAAGTGAGTGTCTGGATTTGACTCCAGACCCTTCTCCCCAAGATGTGTTTATTAAATTCCCCTTCCTTTATTCATTGCCTCTTGGCATCTCTAAAAAATTGACTGCCACCACTATGGTCATTGTTGCCATTATCTGATTGGGTGTTACTGTTTCTTTGTCCCAAGGTTCTCCAATACCTATCATATGGTATGTCTTTTGACCAAAGGGTAACATGGGAAGACCAGAGTGCTAAGTGGCTAAGAGCATGGTCTCTGGAGCCCACACATGAGGCTTAAGTTGTTGGCTATGATTGTGGGCAACTTCCTGAGAATCACTGAGCCTCCTGTTCCATGTATAAAAAAACTGGAATGTTGAAATATTTTCTTCCAAGAATTTTGTTAGAGTTTAATCTATTTATGCATGTAAAACCCCTGAAACAGTATTTGCATTTCAATAAATGGCAGCTGTTGGTAATGGAAAACCCCCTATGAACATGGTTTACTGTTTCTTGGATCATCCCCCAAAATCATTTAAAGTGTAGAATCTATGCTTCTACCTCTCTGAAACCCTGTATTTTAACTTTCAACTTAGGCATTTATTTCCCAGTCTTTTGATACAGGACCAACTTTTTTTCCTGGTATGGATCACCTGGATAGGGCTCTTCATTATCTTTGTTGGATATACCACGTCATCCATAAGAGAATATAAAGACAATCATGAAGCAATCTGAGGACAGACTATTTTTAAATTTTAATTTTTTTTTCTGTTTAGTAGTTCACATGTTTTATTTATATCTAATAACTTTTTGTAAATATTTACTGTTAGGAAGCATTCAGTAAGCTCTCTTTTGTACTGTTCCAGGGACTATTTTAGCCCCTGGTTAGGGGCTACTTTGGTTTATTGCATAATTATGTGATACACAGCCAGCAGTGAGATTGAAGAATAAATGCAGATCATACAAACGGGAGAAGAAAGACAACTGACTCAGCCAGAGCAAAAGTAGAGCTCATGAGAGAAGAGTCTTTTGGCTGCAGATTTCAGCCTCCTGTGGATCTGAGAGTGTGAGAGGAACTCTGACTAGTCTGCTGTATTAGTAATCAGTGTTACTCTTGCACTCAGAAAAGATGATACATACGAGGCTGGCAGAGGGTTTGCAGGCTGCCCTTTTAAGGTGGGAATATTTCAGGAGGCAGTAGGTAGGACTTGGCTTGGCCAGTGCTTGCTTAATTAGGAGAAAATTTTCCAATCAGATTTGACCATCTGACTCATTTTCTCAGAGAAAGCCAACAGATTTCACATGTACGCTTAGGAACCTTCCATACTTGGGTCTGGTAATCAAAAAAAAACAACTGAGCTGGAACTGCTCCCCCGCGCGCTGGCAGGCAGCGATGATGGCAGGCTGCCTGCTCTTTCTGGCTTCCTGCTGACACTGTGCGTGCTGTTGATTTACTGGGGAAGAATACATCCCCCACACATGCACGCACACACGCATGCTCCCTCAGTTCAGATTTCAAAATACAGTAAGTGAAGTGTTGGTCTCTCAGTCATGTCCGACTCTTTGTGATCCCATGGACTGTAGCCCACCAGGCTCCTCTGTCCATGGAATTCTCCAGGCAAGAATACTGGAGTGGGTAGCCTATCCCTTCTCTAGGGGATCTTCCCAGCCCAGGGATTGAACCCGGGTCTCCTGCATTGCAGGCAGATTCTTTACTATGTGAACCATCAGGGAAGCCCGCGCTTTATAGTACACTACCTCAAAATTGACTCTTGCAACATTAGGGGTCACACCTCCAGTGCGAGCTTCTAGAAGTTGTTTTCTCTTCCTACAAAAGAACGGGAGCGTTAGTTTGCAGAGTCTGAGTCGAGGGCAGCTTGTTGCCACACAGAACTTTCTCACCATAAATGACCAACAAGTCACCATCTGGTGTTCTTCTAGTAACAGTCATTCTTGTGAGGGGGTTGGCATGGGCCCCTTTTTGGGGCCCTTTAGGTAACCTTTGCCAGGTCTCCTTTGTTGATACTGTGGGAGCTGCCATCCAGAGGCTCACAGCAGTGGCCCACCGTGATGCTTCCTGGTTATCATTGTTCGTGTGCTCCAAGGGGAGCTTGGAACAGCCCTGGGTCCACATGCATCCGCTCTTGAACTGGAGGTCAGAGGCTCTCTGCTGCTGTGACCTCAGCCAAGTCTCCTGACCTCTCTGTGACTCAGCTTCCTCTTCTGTGACATTGATGTCTTCCAGTCTTCTCTCAATCAGACCTTTTTGTCCCCAGAGCTGCTTAACAATAGTCACAGCATCTAAGGTGCGGCCGCCCAGTTGTTCCCTAGGTTCCTTCCTGTGGACTGACATGGGGTCTCTTGATTAGGTTTGAGTATTCTGCTGGTGCTCAAACCTAGTTCCCCAACCTTCCAGAAAATGTATTCAGAATTTTTTTTCTACAAATGCAGTTTACAGGTTGAAGAGGCATCATGATTCAAGTCTTAATGTAGCCAGAACCTTAACTTGACCCCTTCTTAAGATATTTTTTTGTTTATTCATTTATTTGGCTGCACCGGGTCTTAGCTGCGGCATGCAGGATCTTTGTTGGGTCATTCAGATCCTTCTTTCAGTTGCACACACTCTCTAGTTATGGTGTGCGGGCTCAGAAGTTGTGGTGCTGGGGCTTAGTCGCCTCTTGGCATGTGGGATCCTAGCTCCCTAACTTGAGTTGGAACCCGTGTCCCCTGCATTGCAAAGTGGATTCCGAACCACTGGACCACCAGGGAAGTCCCTTGCCCCTTTTTCTGGCTACTGTGATTGAAAGCAAATCCAAGACAGCATACCATTTCACATGTCAATACTTAAATATGTTTTCCTGACAATTACAGAATTTTTAAATAATTAAAATCCCGCCTAACTGCAAATGCATCCTGATGCCAAACAAAATTAGCAGCAATTCTTTAATGACATCTAATACCCAGTTTGTGTTAAATTCTCCCCCACATAGTATTTAAAATGTCATTTTATACTTGGTTTGTATGACGAGCCAAACAAGGCCTAAAGTGGTTGATGTTTTTCTTTTCTGAAGAACAGCTTTATTGAGATGGAGCTTACATACCATCCAACTGACCCATTTATATTTCAGCACTTTTTAGTGTGTTCACAAGATTGTGCAACCTAATCACCACAACCTGATTTTAGAATGTTTGTATCCCTCCTAAAATAAGCCCTGTGTCCTTTAGCAGTCACCGCCCTGATCCCCCTCTCCATTCCCCAACGTCTGCAACCTCTAATCCTATTTGCCTCTATAGATTTGCCTATTCTAGACATTTCATATAAACAGAAACATAACTATTTGCAGTCTTTTGCCATGAACGTCTTTCCCTTTAGCACAGTGCTTCCATGTTATGGCATGTATCATACTGAATACATTTTTTATTGCCAAGTAAAGTTACACTGTACGGCTCAACTACATTCTTTTCATCCATTCATCAGTTGATGGAAATTTGAGTTGTTTCCATCTTTTGGCTCTTACAAATGATGCTACAATGAACGTTCATGTACAGATGTTTATGTGGACATATGTTTTTACTTTTCCTTGATATATGCCTAGGAGTGGAATTGTTGTTTAATGTTTTGAGAAACTACCAAATCATTTTTCCCAACAGCTGTGCCATTTTACATCCCCACCAGCAATGTGTGAAGGTTCCCATTCCTCCATACCCCCGCCAACACTCCTTATGACCTGTCTTTTTCTATTGGGGTGTCCTACTGGGTATGCACTGGTGTGATACTGTGTTTGAATATTGATTTTCTTTGTGTTTCCCTGATGGCTGCTGGTGTCGAGAATATTTTCACACCCTTTTTGGCTATTTCTATATCTTCTTTGGAGAAGTGACTGTTCAGACCCTATGACCATTTTAATTGTTTTTTAAAAAATCATTAGTTGCAAGAGATTCCATACAAGTAGTTATCAGATACATAATTTGCACTTCTTTTCTCCCAGGATGTGGGTTGCCTTTCACTTTTTTTCAGTGATTTCTCTTGCAGTTCAGTTTTTCAGATTTTTATTTAGTCCGGTTTACTTTTTTTCATTTGCTGCGTGTACTTTTAGTATTGTATCTTAAAAGCCTTTGCCTAACCCAGGGTCATAAAAATTTATTCCTTTTTCTTCTAAGAGTTAAACTTTTAACCCTTACATTTAGGTCAGTGATCCATTTGGAGTTCATTTTTTATAGCAATCTTTTTTTTTAAGTTATTATTCATTTATTTATATGTTTTTGGCTGCCCTGGGTCTTTATTGCGGCGCATGGGCTTTCTCTAGTACAGCCAGCAGGGGCTACTCTCTAGCTGCTGCGCTGACTTCTTATTGCAATGGCTTCTCTTGTGGAGCACAGGCCCCGGAGCTCACGGGCTTCCGTAGTTGTGGCACATGGGCTTAGTTGCCACACTGCATGAGGAATCTTCCCAGACCGGGGATTGAACCCCTGTCCCCTGCCCTGGCAGGTGGATTCTTAACCACTGGACCACCAGGGAAGTTCTGGAGTTAATTTTGGTGTGTCATGTGAGATAAGAGGTCCAACTTCATTGTTTCGCATGTGGATATCTAGTTGTCACAGCACCATTTGTTAAAAAGACTGTTATTTTCCCATTGAAGCGTCTTAGCACTCTTGTTGAAAATCAGTTGTCTGTAAGGCAAGGGTTAATTTCTGGCTTCTCAATTCTATTCTAATGTCAGTACTATACTATCTGTGTTACTGTGGTTTTATAATACATTTCTTCTTTCTTTCTATACTAACAGATTTCAGTTCTTCTTTTAAATAATTCTTTAGTTTTGGTTGTGCTGGGTCTTCATTGCTGCACAGGCTTTCTCTAGTTGCTGTGAGAGGGGCTACTCTCCGGTTGCTATGCCTGGGCTTTTCTTGCTGCAGAGCTGGGGTCTAGGGTGTGCAGGCGTCAGTAATTACAGCACATGGGCTCAGTAGCTGTGGCTCCAAGGCTCTAGAGCACAGGCTCAATAGTGGTGCTGTACAAGCTTAGTTGTTCCTTAGCGTGTGGGATCTTCCTAGATCAAGGACTGAACTTGTGTCTTCTGCATTGGCAGGCAGATTCTTCACCACTGAGCCACCAGTGACACCCCATAAATACATTTCTTAAAACTCTCTTAATCTGTTTGTGTGGCAAATTTTTTACCTCTACCCGCAAGCCATTTATTTGTGAAAAACCTAGGTTATTTTTATAATATTTACCATGATGGGATTTGGCTCATAGTATCCTGGTAGTATCACTTACCATGTTTCTCTCTTTTTTTAAACTATTATGAGGTTTTTTGCTAAGCTTATATTTATATCTGGATTCTTAAAGAAATTCATATTCAGTTATATATTTACTTGTTTTTTTTTTTTCTCTATTGCCAAGAATACTTCTAGGTGAAACTGTATACTTACTGGTTTATCAGTCAGAAGGCATGTGTTGTGTGGTTATCCCACTTTCATTAATGCCAAATGGATCATTTGGTTTGGCTCAGACATCCATCTATTATAAAGTCCCCCATTGACTTGTCACTGGTTTTAGCAGCCACTCATGCTTGTTTAGATCTATTGACTATTCCATGCAGAGTTGTAAAATGATCATTTTGGATTTCTATTATTCCTTCTGCATTTATTAGCTTTGTTTCTTTTCCTTCATCAATTTTCAGTATGAACTTGTGCCCTAGTAACCTCTTAAGGTGATCAATGATTATTTCTAAGAATCGTTATTGAATTTTACACACCTGTGTTTTGACCCATTGCGGTCTTCATTCTTTCTGACACTCAAATTGCCCCTCATATAAAAATAATTATACGATGTCTGGGCTTTGCCTCAAAATCATCCATTAGAGGTAATGTGGATAAGCAAGTAGATGAGTCATGAGTTATAATTGTTGAGTCTGGGCAGTGGGTTCATTGTTCTATTTTCTCTTCTTTTGTATGAGGTTTTAAAAATCATGTTCGTGTGTTGTGGGAGTGTGTGCTCAGTCCTGTCTGATTGGTTATCCCTTGATGTCAGTCCATTGTCATTTTGATAACTTCCTTGACTGCAATGCAGGAGACCCTGGGGTTGGGAAGATCCCTTGGAGAAGGGAACGGCTACCCACTCCAGTATTCTGGCCTGGAGAATCCCGTGGACTGTACAGTCCACAGGGTTGCAAAGAGTCGGACACGACTGAGTAACTTTCACGTCACTCACTTGATCCTTAGGCACAGGAAGCCCCAGGAACATTTCATACATCTGTCCCAAAGCTAGAATCAGTCATTTCTCCAAGGATTCTTTTTAGTGGAACTGACATTGAAGACCGTCTGGCTGATCTACTAGGGTGCTCATCTCAACCCAGTTGTCCTTGCCCTTAGCCTCTGCAGTGGACAGAACTAGAAAAGGTTTTCAGAAAAAGAAAAGTGAATCAACATTCAGGTCAGTATTTGCATTCAAATGAAAGAGTGCAAGATTCATTTAACTTCTTTTGCTCTATTTATCTATTTATCTATTTTATGCTAAAAAATCTTGATTTCTAACAACTACCATAATTACTCATTTACTTTATTCTAGTTATATTTTTAAGGGCCTAGATCTGATAGAGTGCCTGATGAACTATGGACTGAGGTTCATGACATTGTACAGGAGACAGGGATCAAGACCATCCCCATGGAAAAGAAATGCAAAAAAGCAAAATGGCTGTCTGGGGAGGCCTTACAAATAGCTGTGAAAATAAGAGAAGCGAAAAGCAAAGGAGAAAAGGAAAGATATAAGCATCTGAATGCAGAGTTCCAAAGAATAGCAAGAAGAGATAAGAAAGCCTTCCTCAGTGATCAATGCAAAGAAATAGAGGAAAACAACAGAATGGGAAAGACTAGAGATCTGTTCAAGAAAATTAGAGATACCAACAGAACATTTCATGGCAAAGATGAGCTCGATAAAGGACAGAAATGGTATAGACCTAACAGAAGCAGAAGATATTAAGAAGAGGTGGCAAGAATATACAGAAGAACTGTACAAAAAAAGATCTTCATGACGCAGATAATCACGATGGTGTGATCACTGACCTAGAGCCAGACATCCTGGAATGTGAAGTCAAGAGGGCCTTAGAAAGCATCACTATGAACAAAGCTAGTGGAGGTGATGGGATTTCAGTTGAGCTATTCCAAATCCTGAAAGATGACTCTGTGAAAGTGCTGCACTCAATATGCCAGCAAATTTGGAAAACTCAGCAGTGGCCACAGGACTGGAAAAGGTCAGTTTTCATACCAATCCCAAAGAAAGGCAATGCCAAAGAATGCTCAAACTACTGCACAATTGCACTCATCTCACATGCTAGTAAAGTAATGCTCAAAATTCTCCAAGCCAGGCTTCAGCAAAACATGAACTGTGAACTTCCTGATATTCAAGTTGGCTTTAGAAAAGTCAGAGGAACCAGAGATCAAATTGCCAACATCCGCTGGATCATGGAAAAAGCAAGAGAGTTCCAGAAAAACATCTATGTCTGCTTTATTGACTGTGCCAAAGCCTTTGACTGTGTGGATCACAATAAACTGTGGAAAATTCTGAAAGAGATGGGAATACCAGACCACCTGACCTGCCTCTTGAGAAATCTGTATGCAGGTCAGGAAGCAACAGTTAGAACTGGACATGGAACAACAGACTGGTTCCAAATAGGAAAAGGAGTATGTCAAAGCTGTATATTGTGACCCTGCTTATTTAACTTATATGCAAAGGACATCATGAGAAACACTGGACTGAAAGAAGCACAAGGTGGAGTCAAGACTGCCAGGAGAAATATCAATAACCTCAGATATGTAGATGACACCACCCTTATGGCAGAAAGTGAAGAGGAACTAAAAAGCCTCTAGATGAAAGTCAAAGAGGAGAGTGAAAAAGTTGGCTTAAAACTCAACATTCAGAAAACGAAGATCATGGCATCCGGTCCCATCACTTCATGGGAAATAGATGGGGAAACAGTGGAAACAGTGTCAGACTTTATTTTTGGGGGCTCCAAAATCACTGCAGATGGTGACTGCAGCCATGAAATTAAAAGACGCTTGCTCCTTGGAAGGAAAGTTATGACCAACCTACATAGCATATTCAAAAGCAGAGACATTACTTTGCCAACAAAGGTTCGTCTAGTCAAGGCTATGGTTTTTCCTGTGGTCATGTATGGATGTGAGAGTTGGACTGTGAAGAAGGCTGAGCACCGAAGAATTGATGCTTTTGAAGTGTGGTGTTGGAGAAGACTCTTGAGAGTCCCTTGGACTGCAAGGAGATCCAACCAGTCCATTCTGAAGGAGATCAGCCCTGGGATTTCTTTGGAAGGAATGATGCTAAAGCTGAAACTCCAGTACTTTGGCCACCTCATGCAAAGAGTTGACTCATTGGAAAAGGCTCTGATGCTGGGAGGGATTGGGGGCAGGAGGAGAAGGGGACGACAGAGGATGAGACGGCCGGATGGCATCACTGACTCGTGGACGTGATTCTGAGTGAACTCCGGGAGTTGGTGATGGACAGGGAGGCCTGGCGTGCTGCGATTCATGGCGTCGCAAAGAGTCAGACACGACTGAGCGACTGAACTGAAATGAACTGAACTTATATAATATAATATACTAATTTTACAGTATGTGTATTTGTGTATATATTTAGGATGAGAGTAGATAGTAGTTTAAAAATAATGATTTAACAAGTCTACTGTGGCGCATTTTACATTAAAGATATATCTCATTGGGGTGGATATAGTCAAAGACTGTTTTTCAAAGTTAGGCTCTATCAAACACTGTTCGGTTCATTTGTTTCCATTTGCTTTAGAGTTTTAGGTGTTGCATTTTACCCTCTTTGTGATTTCTTTTGGTTCTAAAGTGAAGACTACAGTATAAGGAAAAGTCAAAGGTTTAATATCCGTCCATGTTCCCTTCTCCGTGTTTTTTCTTTCTTTCCATGAAGAATCATTTTTACTTGTACTAGAATTACCCTTCTAATGTTTTAAAAATACATATTAAAAGTGTAAAATGGATATCCTCCTCCTTTTTCCCCAAAAGCTAGCATACTGTACGCTCTAGGGTGCTTTGCTTTGTTACTTTACAATATTTCAGGACATTCTTTCTTCTTGAACTATGTTATAATAGTTTGACCCTTTTATCAGACTAGTTTTTATATTTCTGTTCTACTTAAGTGCATTGTGGGATGTGGCCGTCTGTTATTAATTATACCATAAAATACTGAGAGTTAGGAACTTAACTGTGAGTTTTATGAAAAGTCTCTTTTTCTTTCCTTCTCATCATAGAGTACGATTAAATGCCTTACCTTTTTTACTCTCTCTCTCTCTCTCAGTCTAAAAGAATTCCTGCCCAAAGAATACATCAAGCAGAGAGGAGCTGAAAAGAGAATATTTCAGGTATTGGGAATGGTCAGAGCTTTGTTATTCTCCTCACTTCCTGTCCTCATTTATTAGTCTGAGAGGGGCCGCTGTACATAAAAGCTTCAGACCCCGTGCATGTACTCCACTTATATAATAAATGATTAGTGACTCAGGAGGAAAGGAGCTGACAGTTCTACTTTGGGCAGATTTATTATCTTAATCCATACCTTCTTGCTAAAGGTTACTTAGCCCTTCTGAGAAAAATGTGCATACATTTAATTTCAAAGACATTATCTTTGAAGCATTGAAACAAGGTGATTTTCCATTAAAGTGTACCAAGGAAGCTACAAGGAGCTTTTTTTTTTTAATCCTGAGATTTGTTTTTGTACCTTAGAATCTGGGAACTGGTGTGTTTTTTAAATCCAGATTTATTCTAAAATTCAGAGAGTTATCTATTCTAGGCAACCAGTAAGAAAAGCTTTGTCGTCAACTTTGCCAAGAAACACTCACTCTAGTGAATCCAAAATATCAAAGTCTTCTTTGGCATTGAAATGTAAATATAAATTGAAAGAGATAAATTTCATGTGTATAATGCATAGTTTTTAATCCAGTATTGTTTCCACACACTGAGATGTCCAGGCTTTTATATGTCGTGCTGTTTGGAAATTGTTGTCTTTTGCCTGTATATTAGAATGATAGCTCTCCCAGGACAATAACATTTTTCTAGTCCTTGTTTAAAGTGTTGGTCCTGAACCTTTTGAAACCTAGAGTGCTTTGAAAATTAGGTTACAGTTACGGCCCCTGTTCTTGTCACGCTGCACATGCATGAATTGTTCCCTATAATGCAAAATCTACAGGGAATTTGGGCTCACATTCTAGTTAAGAAGGCTTGCATTAGTGCTTTCTGTGTGCTCTGACCCTTGGGCAGCAGGGACGTGCATCTACAAATAAATAGATGGCGTGTGAAGTAGTAGCTCTCACTAAGTCCACCTGTGGTCAGAGCTGCGGTAACTGGTCCCTGCCTCTGTCACTTTTATAGGAGCACAAGAACTGTGGAGAGATGAGCGAAATAGAAGCCAAAGTCAAGTATGTCAAATTGGCGCGGTCCCTTCGGACATATGGTGTGTCCTTCTTCCTGGTGAAGGTGAGTTGGGTGTGGTGGAGGGGAGCGTTTGTCTTTACCACTTCTTTTGTTAAAAGCGTTCACTGATAAGCTTGGTAGTCGTCCCTTTTTTGTTGTTGTTTACTTGCTTAGTCCCTTTGCCACCCCCATAGACTGCAGCACGCCAGGCTTCCCTGTCCTTCAGCATTTCCCAGAGCATGCTCAAATTCATGTCCATTGAGTCAGTAAGGCCCTCCAACCATCTCATCCTCTGTAGTCCCCTTCTCCTGCTTTCTATCTTTCCCAGGATCGCGTGGTCTTTTCCAATGAGTTGGCTCTTTGCATGAGGTAGCCAAAGTATTAGAGCTTTAGCTTCAGCATCAGTTCTTCCAATGAATATTCAATATTGATCTCCTTTAAGATTGACTGGTTTGATCTCCTTGCAGTCCAAGAGACTCTCAAGAGTCTAGGGGTAGTCCCCAGACCCCTAGCATTTGCACATGCAGCATCTTGGCAGTAGGGCCCTGAGTTGAGCAGTGGGACAGACATGAAGTTAGCTATGAGGCTGGTGAGTGAGCCTGGCTGCCCTCAGGCTCTCAGAACAGCTGTGTCTTGGCTGTGCTCTCTGTCACTACTGTGAAGTCCCCAAAGGAGTGCCTTTACTTTTACTTGCTAGCACTTTCTCCTAAGAATGTTTCACTTACGTTATCAGGAGTGCCCTGGACTAGGAAGTTTGTTGACCACAAACTTAATGGTACTTAATTTGTATCCTGTTAGATGGGTTTGCTTGGAGAAGGCAATGGCACCCCACTCCAGTACTCTTGCCTGAAAAATCCCATGGACAGAGGAGCCTGGTAGATTGCAGTCCATGGGGGTTGCTAAGAGTTGGACATGACTGATCGATTTCACTCTCATGCATTGGAGAAGGAAATGGCAACCCACTCCAGTGTTTTTGCCTGGAGAATCCCAGGGACAGGGAGCCTGGTGGGCTGCTGTCTATGGGATCGCACAGAGTCAGACACGACTGAAGTGACTTAGCAGCAGCAGATGGGTTTGCAGATTTTCTGTGGCCTTCAGATCTGTTTTTTCTTGCAAATTGCTGGCCTTCCAACCTAGAAGGACAGAGATGGGTCTTTGAAATTCAGTTTATGAACAAGCAGAGAGTGTGTTCTTGAGTTGACGAGGAAACTCTTCCAGTAACTTCCTCATTTTTACATCCTGCCCAGCATATGATCTATCCTGGAGAAGGTTCCATGTGTACTTGAAAAGAATGTGTAATCTATTGCTTTTGGTGGAATGCTCTGTAAATATCAAGTTAAGTCCATCTGGTCTAATGTGTCATTTAAGGGCTGTGTTTCCTTATTGATTTCTCTGTCTGAATGAACTGTCCATTGATATAAGTGTGATGCTAAACTCCCCCTGTGTTATTGTGTCATTGTCAATTTCTCCTTTTTTCATGCCTGTTAACATTTGTGTTTTATACTGAGGTGCTCCTATATTGGGGTGCATATATATTTACAATTTGTTATATTTTTTTCTTGGATTGATCCTTTGATCATTATGTAGTGTCCTTTGCCTCTTGTAAGATTCTTGACTTTAAAGTCTATTTTGTCTAAGTGTTGCTACTCTGGCTTTCTTTTGATTTCCATTTGCAAGGAATACCTTTTTCCATTTCCTCACTTTCAATTTGTATGTATCTCTGGATCTGAGCCACCAGGGAAGCCCACTCTCGCCTGGAAAATCCCATGGACGGAGGAGCCTGATAGGCTACAGTCCATGGGGTCGCAAAGAGTTGGACACGACTGAGCGACTTCACTTTCACTTTCTGGATCTGAAATGAGTCTCTTGTAGGTGGTGTATATACAGGTCCTATTTTTGTATCCATTCAGCTGTTTGGTGTCTTTTGGTCAGAGCATTTAGTCTGTTTTCATTTAACCTAATTACTAATATGTATATTTCTATTGGGCTTCCCTTGTGGCTCAGCTGGTAAAGAATCCGCCTGCAATGTGGGAGACCTGGGTTCGATCCCTGGATTGGGAAGATCCCCTGGAGAAGGAAAAGGCTACCCACTCCAGTATTCTGGCCTGGAGAATTCCATGGACTGTATAGTCCATGGGGTTGCAAAGAGTTGGACATGACTGAGTGACTTTCACTTTTCATATTTCTATTGCTATTTCAGTAGTTGTTTTGGATTTGTTTTTTCCCCTTTCTTATTTTGTTCTCTTCTGATTTGATGACTATCTTTTGTGTTGGGTTTGGATTCCTTTTTCTTTTTTTGTCGGTGTATATCTATTACAGATTTTTGTCTTGTACTTACCATGAGGTTTTTGTATAGCAGCGTATGTATATACCTACTTGTTTTAGGTTACTAATCTCTTAATTACAAACACATTTTAGATCCTCTGCGTTTGTACTCTTCTGTCCTCATGATTACTGTTTTTGATATTGTATTTTACATTTAATTGTTTTGTGTATCCCTTAACTGCTTATTGTGGATACAGATGGTTTTACTACTTTTGTCTTTTATCCTCCTCACTAGTTGTATGTGGGTGATTTCCTACTTTTATTGTATATTTGCCTTTACCAGTGAGTTTTTTCGTTGTAACTTCCTTCTTTTTAGTTGTGGACTTTTCTTTTCCACCTAGAGAAGATCCTTTAGCATTTGTCGTAAAGCTGGTTTGGTGGTACTGAATTCTTTTGGCTTTTTCTTGCCTGTAAAGCTTTTGATTTATTCATCAAATGTTAGTGAGAACCTTGCTGGGTAGAGTATTCTTGGTTGTAGGTTTTTCTCTTTTATCACTTTCAGTCTATTGTGCCACTCTCTTTTGGCCTGCAGAGTTTTGGCTGAGAAATCAGTAGATAGTCTTACGGGAATTCCTTGTGTATTGTCTGTTGCTTTTCCTTTGTTGCTTTCAATATTCTCACTTAAAATGCACTCATAACAGCTAAAAAGAGGTAATTATGTGAAGTAATGGATGGCTTAACATTCTGTCGTAATCTTTTCTCAATATTTACATATATCAAATCATTATACTACACACCTTAAACTTATATAATATTCTGAATCAGCTATATCCAAAGAAAATTAGAAAAGATGGCATCATGTGATCATTTTAAATAAAACTCCTAAGGTGTTTGATAAAATTCAACTCTTCATTATAAAAATTTCTGTAAAATTCTAGAATACAAATATATTTCTTCAATAGGATAGAATGTTTTAAACCTATCACCAGTATTCTACTCAACAGAGAAGTGCTAGAGAGAAACTTGCAGAATTTGAGATCAGAGCAAGTTACCCTTTAACATTATTTTGTGCATTCTAGCAAGTGTGGTAATAGGTAAAAAAAAATTTTTAAACACATATCTTTAGGAAATGAAGAAAAATTATTATTAATATTTGCTATGTTCGTTTATCTTTTAGCAAAGATATATGGAATCATATTTTTAACTATTTGAAATAACCATAGATTCACAGGAACTTGGAAAAATAATGCAGAGAATCAAAAAGTCAGAATAACGAGTATGGGTAAAGATGTAGGGAAACTGGAGTCCTCATTTACTGCTGGTAGGAAAGGTGCAGTCACCTTAGAAAACAGTCTGGCAGTTCCTCAAATGTTCAACATAGAGATGCCATATGACCCAGCAGTTCTACTCCTGGGTATATATGCCTAAGAGAATTCAAAGCATATATTCACAGAAAAATTTGTACATGAAAGTATATAGCTGCATTTAGCCAAAAGGTAGAAATAACATATTCATCATCTGATGAATGGATGAACAAAAAGTCACACATCTATGAGGTGAAATATTAATTGGTCATAAAATGAAATGAAACGTACTGCTTCATACTACAGCATGGATGAATTTTGGAACTGGTATGTGAAGTGAAGGAAGGTTTCTTCACAAGAAAAACAAAAAAATCCTATGACAAGATTTCTTTGGTATAGAATGTCCAGAAAAGGCAAATCCATAGAAACAGAAGGTAGATTAATGGTTGCTTAAGAGTGGGGTGGGATCATGGGACATAGGTGAGTAATAACTAATGGTACAGGAATTTTTTTTAGGTGATGAACATATTTTAAAATTGACCATGGTGATAGTTGCACATATCTATAAAGATACCAAAATCCACTGAATCAGATACTTTAAGTGGGTGAATTGTATGCTATGCGAATTATATCTCAATAGCAATGGCACCCCACTCCAGTACTTTTGCCTAGAAAAATCCCATGGACGGAGGAGCCTCGTAGGCTGCAGTCCATGGGGTCGCTAAGACTCGGACACGACTGAGCGACTTCACTTTCACTTTTCACTTTCATACATTGGAGAAGGAAATGGCAACCCACTCCAGTGTTCTTGCCTGGGGAATCCCAGGGACAGGGAAGCCCTGGTGGGCTGCCGTCTATGGGGTTGCACAGAGTCAGACATGACTGAAGCGACTTAGCAGCAGCAGCAGCATTTTAAAAATTATAAAGATGCTGAGAGTCCTCTTTTCATCAATTTTCCCTCAATGGTAACATGTCAGGAGTACAATGTCACAACCAGGCAACTGCCTTGGTACATACAGTTCATAGACCTTAATCAGATTTTGTGTTCTATATGTACTTATTTATGTGTGTGTGTTTAGTTCCGTGCAGTTTTCTCACAAATGTAGGTTTGTGTTACCACCACTGTAGTCAAGATATTGAACTCTAATCCATCGAGAATACCTTGTGCTACCCTTTTATGGCCATAGACACCTCCCACCCCTTCCTGCTTCTCCTCACACCCTGCTCCCTTCCCCTGGTCTCTTTACCCAGTAGCAACCTCTAATTTCTTTTCTGTCTCAATAATTTTGTTATTTCAAGAGTACCACATAAATGGAATCATACAATACATAAATTTTTGACTTCTTTTTTTCATTTAGTAGAAATCCCTCAAGATCTATCCAAGTCATAATGTACATCAATAGCCCCATCGCTTTTTAGTGCTGAATAGTACCCCGTAGTATGGAAGTAGCAGTTTGTCTAGTCATTCATCTCTGAAGGACATTTGGGTTGTTTCTAGTTTGTGGCTATTATGAACTAAGCTGCTATAAATATTTGTGTATAGATTTTGGTGTGAATGAAGTGTTCATTTCATTGGGATAAATGCCCAAGAGTACAATTGCTGAGCCATATGGTAAGAACACATTAAGCATTATAACAAACAGCCAGACTATTTTCCAGAGTGACTATACCATTTTACACTCTTACCAGCAAAATATGAGTGATCCAGTTTCTTATCATCCTCTCCAGCATGTGGTGTTATCATTTTTTTAAATTTTACCTTTCTGATATGTTTTATGAAATCTTATTACAGTTATATTTTGCATTTCCCTAATGGCTAATGACTTTGAACATCTTTTCCTGTGCTTATTTGTCATCTGTGTATCCCCTTCAGTGAAATGTCTGTTCACAGTTTTTTTTGGCCAGTTTTCTAGTTAGATTTTTTTTTTTTCTTACTGTTGAGTTTTAAGGGTTCTTTATATATTCTGGATCCAAGTCCTTCATTGAATGTGATTTGCAAATATTTTTTCATGGTCTGTAGCTGTGTTTTTATCTCCTTGACAAGATCTCTCACAGAATTTTGTTGATATTTAGTCAGTCACTAAGTCATGTCCGACTCTTTGCAACTGCCGGGACTGCAGCATGCCAGGCTTGAATACACATTCTTAATTTAGATGACAAGTGTTTTATCATTGTTTTCCTTTTTATGAATCTTGTTTTAAGTGTTACATCTAAGAGTTTCTATCTGGTACTCCCCTTGGTGATCCAGTGGTTAAGAATTTGCCTCCCAATGCAGGGGACACAGATTCGATCCCTGGTCCAGGAACTAAGATCCAACATGCCATCAGGCAGCTAAGCCCATGTGCCACATCTACTGAGCCCACACTCTAGAGCCACAAGCTGCATCTACTGAGGTCCACATGCCCTAGAGCTTGTGCACAAAAACAGAAGGCCCTGCAATGGGAAGCCCGCACACTGCAACCAGAGAGCAGCCCCCACTGGCCGCACCTAGAAAAGACCACACAAAGTAATGGAGACCCATTGCAGCCAAACTAAGTAAATAAATAAAACTTTAAAAGCAGAAAAACTCAAAAACAAATAATATATTAAAAAAATTTTAAAAGAGCTCTAACTCTAGGCTCCAAAGATTTTCTCCCGTGTTTACTTCTAAATACTTTATGGTTTTGCATTTATGTCCTTGGTCTATTTTGAGTTTTTGTATGAAGTGTGAAGGTTTTAGATCAAGGTTCATTTTGACCTGTGGATGTCCAGTTGCCCCAGTACTGTTTGTTGAAAGGTGTTTTGCCAATTGTATTGCTTCTGTATCCTTGTCAAATTAATTTGAATATATTGCTGTGGATCTATTTCTGGGTGCCCTCATCTGTTTTGCTGATTTGCGTATCTGTCCTTCTGCTGATAGTACACTGTCCTGATCACTTTAACTGTATAGTATGCCTTAACTTCAACCTGAATGATTCCTTTCACTTTTTTCTTCTTTTTCAGAATTGTTTTAGCTACTTTAGATCCTTTTCCTTTCCATGAACATGTTAGAAAAACCTTGTCTGTATTCACACAAAAAAAACTTAGCTGGGATTTTGATGGGCATTGCATTGAAATTATAGATCAATTAGGGGAGAATTGATAACTTTACTATGTTGAGTTTTTCAGTCTATGAACATGGTATTAGATCCTCTTTGATTTCTTTCAACATTTTGTAATTTCAGTGTGCAGATACTTGTACATGTTATAACAATATACAGAGTCATTTAAAATTTTTAGATTTATTTTAAATTCAGTGAACAAGTAAATTTACATGACATATGTCAAAAACATGAAATAACCCATGTGTGTGTATGTATAACCATGTGCAACCATTTAGAATATATGGTAAAAAGAGATCACACACAGAATGGCAGACATACACATAAAATTGTTTGGATAAGGGGTAGAATGTGTTTTAATGGCATAAATAACATATTTCTCTAGGTCCTCAATTTGAACATACCATTAAATCTTGAAGGAAGTTCATTGGCATAATTTAAGAAGTAAGTTAAAAGTGAGTGATTCATTCATTACTTGAATAGGCTATTCGGAATTCTAAATTAAAAAACTCAATGAAATTATAATTTATAAAATGTAGATATTGATATTGAACACAATTATACCACACAGCCTTCAGATCAATCATATATATATATATTGTGAGAGAACAAGTTTGATATGTTTATAGATACTTCCATCATATTTCCTTCTATATTGGTGAATATTCTGTCCCCATTTGTAGATTCAACAAACATGGATCATGTAGTTCTATAGAATTAACTTTTGACAAGAAGTAGACTAACCTAGTTCAGACCCATGTGGCTCAAGGGTCAGCTGTACTTCATGCTGTATTTTCTTTGTTATAATAGAAAGTGCTTGGGTGTTGGAGCTGGGAAGATTGGCCTAGAATTCTTGATATAATATTGTCTCTGTGAGAAATAGCAGAAACTCATGACTTGGAGAGACATCTTTAACCTTCTTAAACCTCAGTTTCTTCATGTGAAAAATGGGAATTATAATTCTTTTGCATTTTAAGTAGTGCATTGACAGGTTCAGATGAAGAATCTGACAGGTCTTTTTTCCCCATTTATTGTTGTTGTTGTTGTTGTTTTAATTGGAGAATAATTACTTTAAAATGTTGTATTAGTTTTTGCTGAATATTAACATAAATCCCCTCCATCCCACCCCTCTAGGTCATCACAGAGCTCTAATGAAGATTAAGTGAGATAATGTATGTAAATAAATATAGTAGCTGGAAGATAGGGATATTTAGTAAATTTTAGGTTAGCCAACTCCTTAGCCCTTCTTACAGCCTCCTAATTCCTGGCCCCTGAGTCCTCCAACTTTTAATTGGCTTTTAGAATCATGATACAGAGCAGGGGCTAGAAACCTTTTTTAATAAAGGGCCAGATAGTCAATGTCTTCGACCTTGCTGGCTGTGCTTCTCCTCTCTGTGCTTGTAGCCCAGAAGCAGTTAGGCAATATGTAAATAAATGAGCTTGGTTATGTTCTTGTAAAGTTTTATTTATGGACTATGAAATATAATGTTTTCACTTTTCATGAAGTATTATTGCTCTTTTGAATCTCTTTCAACTCTGTAGAAATAGAAAATTTACTCTTAGCTCTAAGGCCAAAAAAATCGGGGGGTGATGGGGCAGAAAACTGGCTTTAGTACCTGTCATGGTTTGCTGGCCCCAGTAGGGAGGATAACTCTCATGAGCCTGTTACGTGACAGTGTTCTCAGTGGCTAAGAACATACACTCTGAAAGAAGACCTGGGTTTCAAATTCTGGCTTTGCACATAGTTTGACCTTCCATAAGTTACTTTACTTTCATTTCTAAACTTCGGTTTGTTAACCTAGGACGTTGACTTTTTATGAGGTTTAAAGGAAATAATATAGAAAAGGAGACGCTTGTACAAATGATTTCAATAGATGGGAGCTGTAAGCATCTGCAGTCTTCCTCTTTCATTGAAATCTTTTGCAGTTTATCTTGATAAGTTTTTCAAAACCCCATAAGGAACAGTAAGGCATTTCCCATGACTTGCAAAAGATCTTGTTTCTTTGCAAGAAATCTTTGTGTAAACCTTCCGATTTATAAATTTGCCTTTAACTTTCCTTGCAACCACAACCAGAGCTTTGAGGTGAGAAACCTGGGGAGCTGACCCTTTTCTCTCTGAACTATAAAAGCATCACAGAAGGCATTCAAAGCAACTCAGAACCATGAATTAAATCAAAATGAATTGCCAGTTGTTTTTAGGGAGAGAAACCGCTAATGAACAGAGTCTTTAACACCATTTTGCTTTTGAGCATCCCTCTCTGCCATGTGCCTAAAAGATTAAAAAAGAAAAGCATACTGATGACACAGCAAAGCACCAAGGCAGCACTTTGGCAGGAAGCCACTGTAGAATTCTGGTGAGCACGGCAGGCTCACGGACTTAGGCCACGTTGGAGTCGGGCTTAGAGCCAAAGCATGCCCACAGCTTAGCCCACTGTCATCCCTCCACCCCAGTCTGAACCTGATGTAAGGCACAGGTGATGTAAGAATCAGCCAGTACACACACCTGCAAGAAGAGCCCAAGGCTAAGCAGACTTAATCACAGCCAGCTGCCAGGACTGAATCCTCAGTAACGGCTAAGAGGTGCTTGGAAGAGGATCATGTGCATTCTCAGTCCCGTCTGACTCTCTGCAACACTCTGGACTGTAGCCTGCCAGGCTCCTCTGTCCATGGGATTCTCCAGGCAAGAACACTGGAGCGGGTTGTCATTTCCTTCTCCAGGAAGTCTTCCTGACCCAGGGATTAAACCCACGGCTCCTGCAGTGCAAGCCACTTCTTTCCCTCCACACCACTTGGGAAGCCCCTGAATGAAGAAAGGCTGGGGTTATTAGTGGATCCTACCTCTCCTTGGTAGAATACGTACCTTCTCCTGCCTTTAAGTTATGCAAGCTCGACACCTCAGAACAAAACCAACCTGATGAGGATTGCCTCAAGATAGAAGTTGCTGGGTAGCTCACAGAATCGCAACCAGAGTCTACATGTGTCTGTGCACAAAAGAGTTGGGTCTTCACTGGATCCTGCCTAGCCTGCTGTCTTCTCCCAGAGATAAAAGGATACTGGTGTCTGTAGTTGGAAAACTGGAGAGGAGACGTGTGGGGTGGACTGAGATTCTAGATTTAGGGAGGAAGCGGGAACCTTATTGACTCTGGACCTTCTCCTATTATGTAGGTCTGCCACTAAGGTTCTAAGGCAGATCCTCTCTTGGGGGAGCCCTTATATCACTAGCACAGAGCCAAGCCCCTTGCTGTTTTAACTTTCCCCAGCTGCTCTGCATTTTGCGGGTAGACTCAAAAACAATTGTGTCCCTTGATGGTGGTCCCTGTTGCTGAGTGACAGTGTTTTCTGAGTTTCTTTTATACCCTCTTCCCCCACCCCCAGTTATGAACTTGTACTGGAATGCCCACTGTAAGCTGTTTGCTTGTTCACTGTGGTTTCCTCTCCCAGACCAGAATGATCTCGGGAGTCGGGGCAATCCATCAGGATCCTGTGTTGCCTCACCCCAAAGCCCCTCACTGGGGAGGTGCAGATTTGAGAGCAGGAAGGCAACAGCTGCAAACCATATTTTATTTCTGATCTCCTTCCTAGGCCCGGCAGCTGGGCTGGTGCCAACCCTGTATGACTAAACCAGTGGCTCCTGAAGCCAAGTGATGCTGCCTGGCATGGTCCACCCTGCACTGATTTCACCCCTGGTGGAACTAGCCTCTCTACAAAGGATCTGACTCGTCCCTGAGTTTTCCCTAAGGACTCAGAGGTTCTTACAGTGCTATATTCCCCTTCTCAGACACCCACTCAGATTCCTACTGCCTTTATCTCCTCCTCTTGGGAGGAAGCTGGAGGTGTGCCGTGACCTTCCCTGTCTGATGGTTTGTGAACCGCCCACAGAAACTGGGAGGGGTATTTTTGCATTTTCTCTAATTGTTTCCCTCAGAAGTAGTAAACTGGTAGACAGTCTCTTTTAAAGTCAGAGATGTTTTTGTACTCAGACCTGTGTTCTAATCCTGGCTTTATCACTTATTATCATTGCTGGCCCCTTCATTTCAAGGTGGGGAAGTTGATGGTGCTGATGATGGCAACATTTGAGGGAGGCTCTGAAAATTAATGATAATATTTATTAAGCATCGGTCACACTACTGGTTTAAGTACCTGTCCTTGCATACACATCCATGTATACTTGTACACTTTGTGCTAATTTGTCTGCATATTGCTTTTGTAGTGGTGCTGTGGGAATTGCTAGATTTTTGCAAATAATCTTGAAAAGTTTGTTTTTTTCCTGACCACTAGAAATGTGTTTTAAGTTAAATTTTTGGAGTAAGGAAAAGCACAGGACAATAATACAAATCATGTGAGATGATCATTGCTACCATTTCCTCGTGTAGTGAATTTTCTAAAAAAAAACTGTTTAAAATTTTATTTCATAGGATCATGCTGTACAAACTTTTTTAATGTGAATAATTTATTATCATGAATCCAGTTGTTTTTCTGTACTATGATTTGTAATAGTTGTAGAGTAGGGATTCCCAGGTGGCTCAGTGGTAAAGAATACACCTGCCAAGGCAGGAGACACAGGTTCAATGCCTAGGTCAGGAAGATCCCCTGGCAGAGGAAATTGCAACCCATTCCAGTATTTTTTGTCAGGAGAATTTCGTGGAGGGAAGATCCTGGAGGGCTACTGTCCATGGGGTTACAAAGAGTCGAACACGACTGAGCATGATTATGCACCATTGTAGAGTAGTCTTCTGTTTGGAATATCATAATTATCAAATCTCTTATAGTTGACATTTTGGGTTATTTGTATTTTTTTGCTCTGAAAAACTCTAGCTAAGCCTTCGTGCTTTGTTATCTTTATACACATTTGTAACTTCTTTTTTAATAAGTTTCTAAAAGCAAGTTGGACTGAAAGTAGGAACATTTTTAAAGCTTTGAATCATTAACAAATTTTCTTCCATAAAGGTTTTGCTGTTTTAAATCACCATCAATAGTGGTCCTCTTTCATACCTTCTTTAATTGAGCATTAATTTTGTAAAAGATAAACTATTATATATACATGAAAATTTATCTAATTTCTTCTTATGGCTTATTAACTAGTTATTTTATAATTTTAAACATTTTCTGATCATGTTCTTTGCCACATATGTTTGATTTATGATAACCTGTGACATATAAAGCATATGAAATTTTTTATCATCCTATTAGTTGTAAATATTTATTCACCAGTCATCTGTCTTTAATTTTTTATGGTGAGGTCTCTTTCTTTCATTTCTCTCTTTCTTTTCAAAAAAAATATATCAAAGTCCATCTATTTTACAGTTAAAGCTTTTAATCTTTTCCTTTATTTGGCATTTGTGCTATACATTTCCACATCCCACCCCATCCCCCGCTGGAATCACAAAAATATCCAACTATATATTCTTTCTAAATTATTAACCTATCTTGAATTTGCTGTATCATGAGTATGAGGTCAGTTCAGTTCAGTTGCTCAGTTGTGTCCGACTCTTTGAGACCCCATGGACTACAGCATGCTGAGCTTCCCTGTCATTCATCAACTCCCAGAGCCTACTCAAACTCATGTCCATTGCATTAGTGATGCCATCCAACCATCTCATCCTCTGTTGTCCCCTTCTCCTCCCGCCTTCAATCTCTCCCAGTATCAGGGTCCTTTCCACTGAGTCAGTTCTTTGCATCACGTGGCCAAAGTACTGGAGTTTCAGCTTCAGTATCAGTTATTCCAATGAATATTCAGGACTGATTTCCTTTGGGATGGACTGCTTGGATCTCCTTGCTGTTCAAGGGACTCTCAAGAGTCTTCTCCAACACCACAGTTCAAAAGCACCAATTCGTCGGTGCTCAGCTTTCTTTATAGTCCAGCTCTCACATCCATACATGACTACTGCAAAAACCATAACTTTGATTAGACGAACCTTTGTTGGCAAAGTAATGTCTCTGCTTTTTAATATGCTGTCTAGGTTGGTCATAGCTTTTCTTCCAAGGAGCAAGCGTCTTTTAATTTCATGTCTGCGGTCACCATCTGCAGTGATTTTGGAGCCCCCCAAAATAAAGTCTGTCACTGTTTCCATTGTTTCCCCATCTATTTGCCATGAAGTGATGGGACCAGATGCCATGATTTTAGTTTTCTGAATGTTGAGTTTTAAGCCAACTTTTTCACTCTTCTCTTTCACTTTCATCAAGAGGCTCTTTAGTTCTTCTTTACTTTCTGCCATAATGGTGTCGTCTGCGTATCTGAGGTTACTGATATTTCTCCTGGCAGTCTTGATTCCAGCTTGTGCTTCATCCAGCCCAGCACTTGGCATGATGTACTTTATATATGTTAAATAAGCAGGGTGACAATATACAGCCTTGACGTACTCCTTTTCCTATTTGGAACCAGTCTGTTGTTCCACGTCCAGGTCTAACCGCTGGTTCTTGACCTGCTCAGTGATTTCTCAGAAGGCAGGTCAGGTGGTCTGATATTCCCATCTCTTTCAGAATTTTCCACAGTTTGTTGTGATCCACACAGTCAAAGGCTTTGGCATAGTCAGTAAAACAGAAATAGATGTTTTTCTGGAACTCTCTTTTTTGATGATCTAGCAGATGTTGGCAATTTGATCTCTGGTTCCTCTGCCTTTTCTAAATCCAGCTTGAACATCTGGAAGTTCATGGTACTGTTGAAGCCTGGCTTGGAGAATTTTGAGCATTACTTTGCTAGCGTGTGAGATGAATGCAATTGTGCTTTAGATTGAGCATTCTTTGGCATTGCCTTTCTTTGGGTTTGGAATGAAAACTGAGCTTTTCCAATCCTGTGACCACTGCTGAGTTTTCCAGGTTTGCTGGCATATTGAGTGTAACACTTTCACAGCATCATCTTTTAGGATTTGAAATAGCTCAACTGGAATTCTGTCATCTCCACTGACTTTGTTCATAGTAATGCTTCCTAAGGCCCACTTGACTATGCATTCCAGGATATCTGGCTTTAGGTAAGTGATCACACCATCATGGTTATCTAGGTCATGATGATCTTTTTTGTATAGTTCTTCTGTGTATTCTTGCCACCTCTTCTTAACACCTTCTGCTTCTGTTAGATCCATACCATTTCTGTCCTTTATTGTGCTCATCTTTGCATGAAATGAGGTAGGAATTATTATTTTAAAAAATTATTTTAATAGGTATGATAACTATTTCTTTAAAAAACTTATTAAAACCAATCAAAATATTTTGAGTCCATAGATACACATTAAAAATAACAAAACCCAAGCCTCCAGATGGAAATATATTTCAGGGAATATTTAAAAAAAAAAAATCTGTGCTTAGTAATAAGAAGATAACTACTCTGGCAATTTTAGTTAATTCTAAATAGCTGAAGTGCCATATTTAAATTCTACATTAACCTTTTTGTGTTACTCACTGAGGTGGCTACCAGGAGTTCAGTTTAACTTCTTTTTCTCTGGATATGTTTTTTCTGTCACAATCTCTGTTTTTGGAGCAGCCTGACCTTCTGGACAGTATCTCTCTGCAGAGAAAACTTGTGGATCTTTCCAATTTCTGTGGATCCTTCCAGTCTTCTGATAGCTCTGTTTTAGCTTCCATCCCTTTAATTTACGAGTCATTTATCTAGTCTTTAAAAAACTCTTGATTTTCCAACAGCCCCGCCTATTTTGAAACAGTGATGTAAGTTGACCGCAGGTAAAAAATCACAAAATCACTGATGACTTGGAAAAATCAGATGTATTCAGAGGAAGAGCACTGATTCTTTGTACCTCCTGTTTCAGGAAAAGATGAAAGGGAAGAACAAGCTGGTGCCTCGCCTGCTGGGGATCACCAAAGACTCAGTGATGCGTGTGGATGAAAAGACCAAGGAAGTGTTGCAGGAGTGGCCACTGACCACGGTCAAGCGCTGGGCAGCCTCACCCAAGAGCTTCACACTGGTAGGGACTGGCTGAAGCAATGAGTGGGCTAGCATATTCTGGGTGATACCATGGGGCAGGGGAAACAAGACAAGCCCACTGGGCTTCCCTGGCCTTGGAGAGGGACAGATGGTGGGGGTCCCTAGGGCAGGGAGTGGGGGTAGTCACTGGTCTAGAAGTGAGGGAGATGTCTGAGCACTGGGTCTCCTTAGCCACCTCTTTATCTCTGGTCCTCTAAGGCGGTCTGAGTTCCTTAATTAGAAAGAGCCAGTCAAGGATGATTCTCGGTCTTCTGTGGTTCTGATGCCATCCCCAGTATAGCCTAAAAAGCAATTTGATGATGCTGTGAGGCCATAGGGATGCTTCTCATCTCTAGTTTTAGAAGTTTCTAAATAAGCTCTTAAGAATTGTGACATCTTGCCAAGCTGTGTTTTCCCAGCCTGCCTATGAAGAGACATGCTGTACAGTGGGAATAGCACAGACTGTGGGGTAGTGTTCGAAATCAGCTTTCCTTCCCAGTTCTATGCCTTTGCTCAAGTTACTTCTCCTCTCTGAGCTTTAACGTCCTTGGTTGTGAAATGGGAATAGTAATACCTGTTTCTCAGAGTTACCAGAGTCAAATGAGACGATGATAACAAAATGCCCAAAGTGAAATACACTGAATGTCAGGAGGATGTGTGTTTGTTCCAGACCTTTAAACTTCTGAATTCTCCCTCCCAATGTCAGTATCTGCTTTTAGCAGAGTATACCGTGTGGCCCTCACTATAGCCAGCCACACTGATATATGAAAATCAGTAGTGCAATTATTTTGTAGTGTGTATTGAGCCATAAGTGAATCAGAAAGTGTTGAAATTTGTCAGTTTCTTCAGAACTCCTAAATGGTACCATTCTCCAGCTCTCATGAACACTTGAAACATCTGCATCTAGGAAAGATCTTACATCAGAGCATCAGAAAAAAGGTATCAAGAAGGGGCCTTGGTGGGAATGTTAGTTATCTAATTTGAGCATTGACTCTTGCCAGTTGGGAGGAATCTTCAGAAAACATACCTTCCTTCCATTTAGGTCTACTTACCTGCCATGCTTTTTGAGTATAATTATTTAAGTATTTCTTCTATATATTATACATTGACCACTACATGAGATGGTATTACTTTTGCTTCATCCGCATAATAAGACTGAAGAAAACGCATGAGGTGAAGGATATAATTTACTTCTGTTTTTATCCATCTCATTGCTCTTTCTCTTTCTAAAGTTCCCAGTTTTCTTTTGTTTTCATTTTCTGTGTATTCAGAGAGTTTTTCTTAAGCCATTCTTTAAAGGTAAATCTGCTAGCAACAAATTTTTTAGTTTTCCTTTAGCTGACGGAGAATCTTCTTATTTTCCCTTCATTCATGAAGATTAATTTTGCCAGATACAGAATTTGAGATTCTCAGTTCTTTTAGCACTTGAAAAATGTCATTCCACTTCTCTCTGGCCTCTGCCGTTTCAGCATAGAAACTTTCTGGCATCATGTTGGTGTTCATTTATAGGTAACATGCTGCTTTTCTATGAATGTTTTGAAGATTGTCTTTCTCCAGTTTTCACAAGTTCTTGGTGTGGATTTCTTAGGCTTATTCTGTTGTAGGGTTTGCTTAGTTTCTTGAATTTGTAGGCTTATGTCATTCACTAATTTTTATAAGTTTTCAGTCATTGTTTCTTTATATACATATATATATATATATAATGTATGTATATATTTTGGCCCAACAGTAGGAGGCTCTACTCTCCTTCTGTGTTTCTGATGATATGGATATTAGGTCTTTTTAAATTGTCCTACAGATCCCTGAAGCTCTCTTTTGTTTTGCCTGTTTTCTGTTGTTTCACTTGACTAAATTTTATCAGTCTATTTTCGAGCTGACTGGTTCTGTTCTTTGTCATTTCCACAGTACTATTTTATCTATCCCATGAGTTTTTTACTTCGATTATGGCATTTTTTTATTTGCAAATTTCAGTCTGGTTCTTTTTTATGACTTAAATTTCTTTGTTAAGCCTCTTGTTTTCATTTGTTTCAGGAGATTTTGTCATTGTTGAAACATTTTTTATGATTCAAAATTTAAAAATTCTTACCAGATGATTCCAACATCTGATTCATTTCAGTATTGGCATCAGTTGATTATCTTTTTTTTTTTTCTTACATTGTATTCATCTTGGTTCTTGACATGCGTAGTGATTTTTAATTATATCCTAGATGCTATGGATTTTATATCAGGATCTTCTTTAAATCTCTGTTTTCGTAGACAGTCACCTTATTTAGGTCTGGTGTATAGTCCAATGTTCTGGCATACTTCTGTGGACTTGAGTTGGCAATGGAAATTTATTTTCTGAGCCCTGGCAATGTTCTGGACTGCCTTGTTCTTCTGACATTGCTGGGTTCCTGCTCAAAGCCTGCTAGTGCTGTCTATGAGGGAATAAAGTAATTCCTATGGCCACCTACTATTAACAGGTGACCTTTCTTAGGAACACAGAAGGTGAGTGGAGGGGAGGGAGACACAGGGCTTCACTGTGGCCACTGCTGCAGAGCGATCAGACCACCTGCCTTCCTGGGTTGTGGAGAAGGGCCTGGGATGGCCAGGCTTTCACTGCTTTGCAGCCGCCCATGAGCAACTCAGTTGTGAAGCTGCTTGAGGCTCCCAATTAGGTCTTTGTTGGGCTTCCCATCTCCTGGTCCCTTGGCTAGAGAGAACAGGCTTTCATAACCTTCCTGTTGGAGGTTCCAAGTTCAGGCCTCTCCAGCACCCAGCCTTGGAAATGTGGGATATAAAATAAAACTCGAGAACTCATCAGATTGTGGTGCCTCGAATACTGAGGTCACCAGTCAATACAACTTTCCAGGTTTCAGAGCCCTACCATTGTTTGTTGAATACATTTTAGGGTGTTGTATTTAGGGGAGATGAGCAAGAACAGTGAATCTATGCCAGAACTTGTTCCAAGATTGGACCCCCTCACCTTTGGAACTGGTGATGTGACTGTATTTCTTCTAACGTGAGTTTTTCCCCCCTAGGATTTTGGGGAGTATCAGGAAAGCTACTACTCCGTACAGACCACTGAAGGAGAGCAAATATCCCAGCTGATTGCAGGCTACATTGACATCATCCTCAAAAAGGTATTTCATACTGTGCAGATTAGACAGCACTTCTTTATTTAAAAGTCTCAGTTTAGATGGTGTAGCTACCTGGAAAATAAAAAGCTCATGTAAAGTACTTGATGCGCTAATGGAATCTTTAGCATTAAGATTGCTTGAGTGTGCAGTCTTTGACCGCGTATCCATTTCTGATTTTGCTGCAGCTCACATTTGTGTCATTGACTGCCAGGTAGTGAGCAAGTGTATCATTTAGCTAATGAATGAGCCTAGCTCACCCCTCAGCATCTTCCTCTCTAGGTAGTTGTTATGTTTTCCTCTCTAGAAACTGGGTTGAGGGCCTAAAGATTTACTTTCATTTTTTTTCTTTCTCTCTCATCCAGTTTTAATGAGGGGGAGGGTGTTATATGCCATAGTGGTACATAAAATAACCTTTCCTAAGGTTTCAAGATACCACCCGCTGAAATAGCCAAGTTCTAGTAGAGTATTCGGAGAAGGCAATGGCACCCCACTCCAGTACTCTTGCCTGGAAAATCCCATGGATGGAGGAGCCTGGTAGGCTGCAGTCCATGGGGTCGCTAAGAGTCACACACGACTGAGTGACTTCACTTTCACTTTTCACTTTCCTGCATTGGAGAAGGAAATGGCAACCCACTCCAGTGTTCTTGCCTGGAGAATCCCAGGGATGGGGGAGCCTGGTGGGCTGCCGTCTCTGGGGTCGCACAGAGTCGGACACGACTGAAGCGACTTAGCAGCAGCAGCAGCAGTAGAGTATTAGTGTCTTAATTTTAACTATATGAAATTGTCTGTGCAATAATATATACAAAAGGCACTATATATATATATATTAAATATTACATTTCTTTTTCATTATAACTATTAATTTTATTCACCTATCACTTATTAAATATCCCATACAAGGAATTTGGGATCAACCGTAACGTACCTGCTTATGTGGCTCATTTTAAAAGGCCTCCTTAAAAGCATCTTGTGTCAAGACCTGCTAACTTTCATGTTTGTCTTGTTTTACCTCAGAAACAAAGTAAAGATAGATTTGGACTGGAGGGCGATGAGGAGTCAACTATGTTAGAAGAATCTGTCTCCCCTAAAAAGTAAGTGTATTTAAGATCAGGGATAACTGCCTTCTCCCAGCATGGGCAGGTTTTCTAGGCCAACTCTGGGCCGGTTGCCTGAAGTCCTTCACGTGGAGGGATGATGGATGAGATAGATGAGTCTTGCTTCTCAGAGTGTGGTCCCCAGACCATTGTCATCACTGTTGAGGGTGTCCTGTTGGGGTGAGGGCGGCTGGGGATTTCAGGGAGACATGGAAGACCATGTGGTACTTAATTCCATCTTTAGACATGGTAAGCCTTCATGTCCCACTTTGAATTTCTGATTTAAATCTCATAAACTGCATCATTATCATCAAAGCCTGGAGAGTGAGTTCAGTTCTGTATCTTTTGGGCTAGGGACCTACCCAGTAGGGGAATTTTTGTTTATGAGACGCTAGTTACTGCCATGCTTGATACACATGTCATGAGGTAGCAAAAGGAAATGGTAAAAACAGGGACTCTGGAGCCAGAGTTACTAGGTTTCAATCTGGGGTCTGTTTTTCAACGTGTGGCCCTGGGGGCGTTGTGAGTTTTCTCTGTCTCCTTCATGAATACTGATTGATAGTACTACCTCATAAGTTGATTTTGATGCTTGAGTTCTTAATAATGCTTATAAAACAAATAAAGCACATTAAATAATCTCTTGATTGTAATACATATTTGCTATTTTTATCATTATTCTAAATTTAGAGCAGTCTCAATTTAGCCCCGTTTTGTGAATGAGGAAACTGAGACTTATTAAAATTTAGGAATAGGCAAGACCTGTTGAGAAGCCTGTTCGCCCACTCCCTGATGTTCATGGAGCATTGTAGTGACAGTTTTTCTGGTCTATATTGTGTGTGTCCATCTTGCTGTCTTACTTGATCCCAGCAACATCCCCCATGGCAGAGGTAGGCCAGATCTTGTCATCCTCAGACCGTGGATGAGGAATCTGAAGCTCCTGGAGGTCAGTTGAGATGTACACCTGGGGCCGAGCCAGGACTCGGATTCAGGTCTGCGACATCTCCTCTAGGGCGCTGTCCTAGGGCAGCATCTTGAACTTGCCCAGTCGTAGTCACTGTTTCTCCACCTTGGCTGCTGTGTACCGCTTTCTCACAGTTTGCATCGTAATCCCCTTGAAAGTGTTTCTCTATTTGTCCCCTATTAGTATACAACTTTGGAGAAGGCAATGGCACCCCACTCCAGTACTTTTGCCTGGAAAATCCCATGGATGGAGGAGCCTGGTAGGCTGCAGTCCATGGGGTTGCTAAGAGTCGGACACGACTGAGCAACTTCACTTTCACTTTTCACTTTCACGCATTGAAGAAGGAAATGGCAACCCACTCCAGTGTTCTTGCCTGGAGAATCCCAGGGATGGGGGAGCCTGGTGGGCTGCCGTCTCTGGGGTCGCACAGAGTCAGACACGACTGAAGCGACTTAGCAGCAGTAGCAGCAGCAGTATACAACTTGGAGCCAAATTTGATGTACTGCATTTCAAGTACTGTTTGGTACCCTCTGGCAAAAGACTTGATTTCTTGGAGTTATTAATGACCATCAGATGAATATTAGTAAGCTAGTGCTTCCTAATAGGGTCAACTGTGCGCTTCACAGGATTCCACTGCACTTGAACTTCTCCTAGGAGAAGCTCAGTAAGTGTCTGTGCCCTGAGTGCTGGGACCCTCCCCTGCCTGGCACCACTGCAGCCCCTCCCCACTGCAGAGGGCATCACAGTCCAGGGAGATCCTCATCACGAGATCTTTCACTTCTCCCTGAATTAGACATTGGCTGATATCTTGGAATGTAGCTGAGTTCTGAGAGGAGCCTTAGATACACCCTCTCTAGTGCCAGTTCCTCTGCAGATGCTAATGTCCCTCCATGGATACCTGTCGATTGGTACCCTAACTTGACTCACAACCTTTGCCCTGGGCAACAGGAAGTACACTGTGATGGTTCCAGAATCCTGGGACAGAGGCTCCTATGCCTTAACACAGCTACTCACCAACCCTGCCCCACTCCCTCCCCACCCCACAACACAGACTCTCCCACATTCCCTGTGGGTTTGTCCTCTGGGTTATCAGAGTCTTACCCTCATGTGCTCAAAGTCCTTGGCACTCACCTCTCATTCCAGGAAAATATCAAGAGGTAAAAACTTGAAATTTTTTTTTACTAGATGCTCTGGGAGTCTTCCCAGACTTAAGTTGACATCATTTGGACGAGGTACCAAGGTCAGCCAGTCATCAAGGCTCCACAGGTGTTGAAACATCCTCTGTGGTCAGTGGCTTTCCACCTGGGAAAGGAGAGCTAAGCTGAGGGAGATGTGAAGTTCATTTCCACATTTCTTCCTTCAAACTAAGGATTACTGATCTCTGTCCCCAGGGCTTAGAATAGAACCTGGCATGCAGTAGATTTGTGTTGAATGAATGCTATTTCAGGTAGAATTTACCAAATACTACATCACTGTATCCAGAACATTCACTTAGGCCTAGAACGTCATTGCTTTCTGTGTCTTTCTGAACAGCTAATAGCATAAAGCCAGTAATTAATTACAGTACTGATTATATCAAAGGATTCATTCATCTCAGGGTTTTGCTGAGCATTTGAGTGCTGTTACCTCATTCATGATCCTGTCTATATTTGCCTCTTTTAAACTGGTTGTCATAGCATGCAGCATGAACACTGCTAACACCTGTGGTATCAGGCGCATTGACACTCCATGTGAGCGGCCACCTCGCAGTGACCAAAGCTTCTGTTCCCCGCAGGTCCACCATCCTGCAGCAGCAGTTCAATCGCACCGGGAAGGTGGAACATGGTTCGGTGGCCCTGCCAGCGGTAATGCGCTCTGGCTCCAGCGGGCCTGAGACCTTCAATGTTGGCAGCATGCCCTCCCCACAGCAGCAGGTCATGGTTGGGCAGATGCACCGCGGTCACATGCCCCCGCTGGTGAGGCTCCCGGGGGCCCTGCCCTGTGCATCACTAGGCTGCCCTGGTGTCCAGGGAGCGATACCAGCCTGGTGATGGGTTGTGTGTGTTATCCCCACGCTTGCTACTTCCTATCTGCACCCTGGCTCTTCAGCTCTGCAGTCCCAAATGCCCAATTCCCAGTGTGTTTTCTTTTAAATGGGTGGCTCTGGCAGTGCTCTGTCTAGGACTACAGGTGTCCTCAAGGGCTGGACAAGAGCCAGTGGCCTCTCCACGTGGTTTGTGAGTGAGGGCTAGGACCCTGCTCGCCCACTTGCTCATCAGCCCAGTACCCCTCAGAGAGGCTCAGAACTAGTCCAAGTCCGTTGCACTCCACACACCCCCCGAGCACATCATTGGTTTCTTACACTGTGCTCGTCTGCCTGAGTCTCTCTGGAATCTCATGCTTTGGGACAAGAACTTTTTGAAAGCAGAAGAGCCTGAAAGCCCAGAAGTGATTTGACTGAAGAAGCATGTTGACTGTATTGTAGGTTTGGGTGAAATCTTTATTTACTTACCAAGAATTCAAATCTAACACCCACATGATTCCTGTGCAGGGGAACTTCTGTTCTGAATACTCAAGGGTTGGGGCCCCTGAGCTCCCAGCAGGGGACTCTTTCTGAGCCTTCTTGTCAGCTAATTACACTCTCTACACTCTGCTGATTATAATCACTCTATTGCAGACACCCCTATTTAGTATTCTATTCATGTGTCACAATACCTATTTCCAGCCCCAGTTGAAATAGGAGGTGGTTCAGGCAGTTTGTTGAGAGGTACTCTGGACCGCTGTGTCTTGATCCCAGATCCAATTTCCTTGCTTACATAGAGGCTCTGTTGCCAGGCCAGGAGCATGGTGTGATCCCTGTGTTACCTACCTTTGCAGACCTCAGCCCAGCAGGCCCTCATGGGGACCATCAACACGAGCATGCACGCTGTCCAGCAGGCCCAGGATGACCTCAGCGAGCTCGACTCCCTGCCACCTCTCGGCCAGGATATGGTGAGGGTCATTCAGCACTTTTTTTTTAAGAATATTTTCTTTTTTTAAATATTCATTTATTTGGCTGTGCCAGTCTTAATTGCAGCACATGGGATCTTTAGTTGTGGCCTGTGGGATCTGTTTCCCTGACCAAGATTGAACCCAGGCCCCCAGCCTTGGGAGCATGGAGTCAGCCACTAGACCACCAGGGAAGTTCAGCATTTTTATTTGATGTCTCTGCCCTCACAGAAAATGGGATTCTGTGCTCTGGCTAGATTCAGTGAGGTGAATCTCTGTCTCCAGCTGGGTGAGGTGCCAATCCATATTTTTTTTAAGAGATGGAGTCCCTGTCTTTAAGCTGCACCCAAGGAAGAGGGTACTAGTGGTAAAGAACCCACCTGCAATGCAGGAGACATAAAAGATACTGATTTGATCCCTGGGTTGGGAAGATCCCCACTCCAGTATTCTTGCCTAGAGATTCCCATGGACTGAGGTGCCTGGAGGGCTATAGTCCATAGGGTCACAAAGAGTTGGACATGACTGAAGCAATTTAGCACTTAGCACAGGAAGAAAGAATCATAAAATGCTACGGGCTATTGGCAGTACCCCTTTAGGCTAAGAACTTAGACTCAAGTGGGGCCCACATTCCAGGCCTACGGCTCAGTGGCTATGTCTTCTGGGCAACTTTCTCTAAGGTCCACTTTGTTATCCCTGAGAAGGGCTGTTGTGAGGGTTGACAACACAATCATGAAAAAAAAGTTCTTCCCTTGTGTGTGGGCTTCCCTTGTGGCTCAGCTGGTAAAGAATCTGCCTGCAATGTGGGAGACCTGGATTCGATCCCTGGGTTGGAAAGATCCCCTGGAGAAGGGAACAGCTGCTCACTCCAGTTTTCTGGCCTGGAGAATTCCATGGACTGTATAGTCTCTGTACTGTTCTCTATACTGTTCTCACTGTATAGTCCATGGCGTCACAAAGAGTCGACTGAGCACCTTTCACTTTCACTTCACAAAGTTCTTAGCCCCGCACCTAACACAGTGTGAGCCCAGTGAGTATTAGCTGGATTTGTTGTTAATCCCGGTGGTTCTCACACTCAAGCAAACCTCAGAGTCATCCAGAGGCTAAAAATGGGCCCCTCCCCCATTTTTTCTGACTCAGTTGGTCTGGGGTGAGGCTGGAGAATTTGCATTTCCAGCAAGTTCTCAGGTGCTACTGCTTGTCTGGGAACCATGCTTTGTGAACTGCTGGGTTCGTACTACTGAACTTTTCAGTGAGGCAGGGCGTTTAACTGCCTTCCCATAGCTGCCATTGCATGAAATCATCTAGTCCCTTGCTGTTTAAATTGTGATCCCCAGGCCAGCAGCCTTGGCAGCACCTAGGATCTTGTGAGAGGTACAGAATCTTAGGCCTGCCTCCGCCCTTCTGAATCAGAATCTATGTTTTAGTTCCCAGCTGTTTTGTGTACACAGGGAAGTTTGCCAAGCACCGGCTACCATTGTCATTCTCTGTCCCGCTTTGCACATTAGAATCACCTGAAAGGCTTAAAGGACAAAGCCTAGGGCCCAGGTCAGACCAAGCAGATCAGTGTTGCTGGAGGTGGGGCCTGGGTTTCCATGGTGTTTTATCTCTTTGTGATTCTCATATGCAGCCAGGGTTGGAAACCATGGCTGTAGTACTGCCTGGACATCACAGGGGCAGAACCAAGACACAGTTTGTAGCCTCGTCTCATCCAGTCAGGACAGCTGCCTCCAAGTTCTCTCTGCTCAATGTGTTTTTCATTTGTGTACCTGTAAACCTGAAGGGTGCAGCATCCTCAAAGCTGTTTGTCTCAAGTCTCTGAAGTTATTAAGTATTTTGCTTTCAGGAACTTGAGACTAAAAATACATATGGCAGCCTCCCATATCCAGCATAGTTGGGAGAGGGAGTTTTTAAATATCTGGACTTAATATTCTTGCTTCACCAACTTTTGAAGAATTAATATATAAAATATTTTAGTGCTAGACATACTCTGAACCAAGATTAATATTTGGGGACTATTTGGGGAAGGAGACCAGAACCATCTATTACCATGGGATCACCATTGCCAGTATAAGCACTCATTGGCTAAGACCAGAAATGGCCAAAAGCAGAATTTGCTAAGAGTCACATGAGCATAAAGTATAAGACCACTGAGTTTTTACAGTAGAAGAAATTTAGGCACAGGAACTAAGTGAAGTTTGCTCAATGTCATATGACATATTATGGATCCAGAGCAGGAGTCCTGAAGACCACCCCTCAAAATCCTGCCAGTAAAGGTGCACATCAGCATGATATTCATGTCATAAAAGATAGTTGCTACACTGAGAGAAGACTCTCAGCTAAAATACCCTGATTCTCACTCCATTCTCTAAAAAAATGAAGTTGAAAATTAGCAACAGTTGCTGCCAGTGGGTTTCCCAGGTGACTCGGTGGTAATAAATCTGCCCGCCACTGCAGTAGACACAGGAGATGCAGTTCAATCCCTGAGTTGGAAGGATCCCATTGAGTAGGAAGTGGCAACCCACTCGAGTTTTCTTGCCTGTGAAATCCCATGGACAGTGGAGCCTGGAAGGCTATAGCCCATGGGGTCAGAAGGAGTCAGACATGACTGAGCATGCACGTTGGTGCCACTGGGCAGTATTATTATAAGATACTAATTATCTCCATTTTTTTAACTGGATTTACCTATGTAAAACCATAGAGAGTTTTGTCTCCAAAATCTTAAATAAAAGGTAGCCCGAGTAAGAAGCATTGAGAATTTTCATTCCATGTGGCATGAATGAATGAGCAAGAGACCTGTTAAGGACATTGTTAAAGATGACGTAAGGGCCTCACAGGTGCCGGCCCAGTGAGAGGAGTGTGGTCAGAATGCTGGTCTCATTTTATGGCACGGCTTCTCTGGTTTCCTGGGTAACCCTGCGCAGCGATTGTGTCATGCAGTTATCTGGTTTTGCAGGCGTCCAGGGTGTGGGTTCAGAATAAAGTGGATGAATCCAAACACGAAATCCACTCTCAAGTCGATGCCATCACAGCTGGAACCGCGTCAGTTGTTAACCTCACAGCCGGTGAGTCCTTGAGGGATTTGTGGTGTATTGTGGTTTTGTTCAAAAAAAAAAAAAAAGAGAAGTTCTTAGTCTTTGATTGAAGCAACAGATTTTTCCTATTCTGAGAGAAGAGCCTATTTTTAGGCCCTCACAATGCTTCAAGCATTTTCTCCACCTGACCCAGGAGAAATAAGGGGAACCTCTCTTGCCTTTGTGACTATATCATGCGCCTTCAGTGAAAAGCACTTACTCAGCTCATTGTCCATCAAGCTGCTGGACATACTTCAAAATTTATTGAGGCCAGTTTCTGCCTTCTGAGAGCTTACAGTCTCAAAATGGTTTTGTATGACTAGCCGTCACGGGTGCCTTCCTCCATCTTGTCTAACTGTGGTCTTCTCTGGATTGCATGGCTCTCAGCCTCGCATTGTCAAGTGAGAGCCAGGGACGATCTTGGCATCACCAAGCAGCCTTGCAGTGTTTCAGGGACAGAGTTGACCTCTCCAAGCTGCTGACCTTGGAGAGGCCTTCTGAAAAGGACTGTGAGATGCTAGTTTTAAAGGTGTTCACACTCAGAATCTCAAAGTGTGAGACCTCAGGGTGAAAGGACCTCATGAAGAGCAGCCTTGGAGATGGGGAGACGAGATGCCTGACTCTTGCAGGATGTCGCAAGCGGGTGGGGGTCTGCTGCCAGTGTCACCCCCTGTCTCGTGTTACCCTGGGCTCTCTGCAGCCTTCACTGCCCTTCTCTGATGGTGTCAATCCTTCTCTGTCCCAGGTGATCCTGCGGACACCGACTACACTGCCGTGGGATGCGCCATCACCACCATTTCTTCCAACCTGACGGAGATGTCCAAGGGCGTGAAGCTGCTAGCAGCCCTCATGGATGACGAGGTGGGCAGTGGGGAGGACTTGCTCAGAGCCGCGAGGACCCTCGCCGGGGCTGTGTCAGATTTGCTGAAAGCTGTGCAGCCAACTTCTGGAGAGGTGAGCTTTGGGGTGAGCAGTCACTAAAGGTTCTTTTTTTTAACTTTTTATTTTGTGTTGGGGTATAAACAATTAACAATGTTGTGGTAGTTTCCAGTGGACAGTGAGGGGACTCAGCCATGTATATACATGGATCCATTCTCCCCCAAAGTCACTCAGGCTCTGATGAGGTAGATGCAGCTTTTGAGACCCATGGGACTCTTGCTTCCCTAGCTGCTCCTTCCATCCCAGTCGCTCACGTTACCACACTGCAAGGTTTGGGGTTGCTGAACTGTGTGCAGAAGCTATGGTGCAGCCTTTGATACTGGCTAAGCATTACACGGAGTACATCAAGGCTGTATACTGTCACCCTGCTTATTTAACTTATATGCAGAGTACATCATGAGAAACGCTGGACTGGAAGAAGCACAAGCTGGAATCAAGATTGCTGGGAGAAATATCAATAACCTCAGCTATGCAGATGGCACCACCCTATGGCAGAAAGTGAAGATGAAAGTAAAAGAGGAGAGTGAAAAAGTTGGCTTAAAGCTCAACATTCAGAAAACTAAGATCATGTCATCTGGTCACATCACTTCATGGGAAATGGGGAAACAGTGGAAACAGTGTCAGACTTTATTTTTGGGGGGCTCCAAAACCACTGCAGATGGTGATTGCAGCCATGAAATTAAAAGATGCTTACTCCTTGGAGGGAAAAGTTATGACCAACCTAGATAGCATATTGAAAAGCAGAGACATTACTTTGCCAACAAAGGTCCGTCTAGTCAAGGCTATGGTTTTTCCAGTGGTCATGTATGAATGTGAAAGTTGGACTGTGAAGAAGGCTGAGCACCGAAGAATTGATGCTTTTGAAATGTGGTACTGGAGAAGACTCTTGCAAGTCCCTTGGACTGCAAGGAGATCCAACTAGTCCATCCTAAAGGAGACCAGTCCTGGGTGTTCACTGGAAGGACTGAAGCTAAGGCTGAAACGCCAGTACTTTAGCCACCTCATGCGAAGAGTTGACTCATTGGAAAAGACCCTGATGCTGGCAGGGACTGGGGGCAGGAGGAGAAGGGGATGACAGAGGATGAGATGGTTGATTGGCATCACCAGCTCGATGCACATGAGTTTGGGTGAACTCCGGGAGTTGGTGATGGACAGGGAGGCCTGGTGTGCTGTGGTTCATGTGGTCACAAAGAGTTAGACATGACTGAGCGCCTTAACTGAAGCTTTACTCTGCTGACAAAAGTCCATATAGTTAAGACTATGGTCTTCCTAGTAGTCCCATGTGGTTGTGAGATCTGGACTATAAAGAAGGCAGAGCACCAAAGAATCGATGCCTTCCAACTCTGGTGCTGGAGAAGGTTCCTGAAGGTCTCCTGGATAGCAAGGAGATCAAACCAGTCAGTCTTAAGGGAGATCAACCCTGAATACTCATTGGAAGGACTGATGCTGAAGCAAAAACTCCAGTATTTTGGTTATCTGATGTGAACAGCCAACTCTTTGGAAAAGTCCCTTATGCTAGGAAAGATTGAGGGCAGAAGAGGAGGATGTCAAAGGATGAGATGGCTGGATGGCATCACCGATGCAATGGACATGAACTTGGGCAAACTCTGGAAGATGATGAGGGACAGGGAAGCTTGGCATCCTGCAGTCCATGGGGTTGCAAAGAGCTAGACATGACTGAGCGAGTGAACAACAACAGGCTCTTAGAAGGAAGCCTCCCTTCCCTCACCCAAGGCTACTTGATTAGATGTAACCTGAGAAACTAACACACACATGACAAATACACATGTAAAGGGAATACAAATCTGTACCCTAATTTCCTACCAGTTGAATGAGGCTTGTTAATTGATCGTTTCAAATCTATTCAGACATTGCTGGTTTTGAGCAATGGTAGTTCCTTGCACAGATTCCACAAGCACATGTATGTCTCCTGTCTGGCAGACAGTTCCAGAGTTTATTGGGCTGCAGGAGGAAGCCAGTCTGTAGGACTCCTCTTCCTGCGCTGCCCTGTCTGATGCTGCTGCGGAGGCAGTGCATTCTCTTTCCCACTAAGATGTGCTCTGTGTTTGTAGCCTCGACAGACAGTTTTGACCGCCGCTGGAAGCATAGGACAAGCCAGCGGGGATCTTCTGCGGCAGATCGGAGAGAATGAGACTGACGAGCGATTCCAGGTAAGATATTTGCAGTCCATAATCTTGGACCCTAAGTGATGGTCTTAGACCTAAGCAGGGAGAAGGTAATGAAAAACGGAGTCTTCCTTGAACTGACAAGAGAAGGGTGAAGGTGGATTATCTTAGAGTGTAATCTTTTATGTGTTAACGAAAAAAAATTTTAATTGAAAAACTCAATTCACTTACACCATCCATCACCACACTGAAACATCTGCTTAGCTGTTCTCACTAGTCAGCATGCTGCCCTTTCTTTAAACACAAACATGGAAGGAATAATGTCACAACCATCCTTATATCAACCACCCAACTCTACAATTATCCACTCATGGCCAGTCTTGTTTTATCTATTTGGGGCAGTTTTGAATTGCATCATTCTTGAGTCCACATGTAATAGTGAAAACACACGCACTCCCATACACTCTGCTCCCACACAGCACAAGCATTCCATTGTGTTGAGACCTTTGAATGTGTCTGTGTCATATTCAGAACCACAAGTGTGGCAGAGAAGTCCCTTTTGTCACCCACCCCCCCTTTTTTTTCAATACCAAAGACATATCCTCTGGGGACCAGCTGTAGCCACTGTCTACAGCTGGCTGGATGCACTGCCAGCTCAGACAAGATCTCAACTTGTCTGCCTCCATTCCCAGCCCCCGCAAATGGGGTGGGGAGGCCTCCTGCTGGGGATCTTCAGGCCAGATGAACTCCTCTTCTCACATACTTATGGGCAGATGCCTTTCATTCCTCTTCCTCCTCCTCCTAAGTCTTAATTTTACAAGTAACATACAAATACGTTCTCATTAAACTGCTGCAGTCCAGGTTTTCAGGAAGGTACCCTTTTCTAAATCCTATGGCAGGTTCAGTGTTTGGAATTTCTGTAGAATTTAGAATAAAATCATCCAGCTTTCTATTAGCATTCCAGTTGCCTCAAGGGGGGCAATTTTGCTTGCTATTTCATCTAGAACTACTGGATTTCATCACCTCGAGATGCGTTAGTTACTCTAAGATATGATCATGTATGTTGTGGATACATTAAACATGCCCCTTCTCCTCTACTTTCCACATTCCTGGGGTGCTGGGGACACAGGACTCGTTCAGATCCTGCATTAAGGCTTGAACATTCAGTGCCTGAACATTCATGTGATCAGGGAGGCTGAGGCACAGAATGGGTGGTAGGGGTATTCCTGGAAGCCATTTCTGTGCTAGCATGGCCGGTAATAACTGTAAACAGAACTAACGTAGACCACATAAATACAACCTGCTAAAGCCAAGCTAATTATGTCCTCATCCTTCCTTCCCCTTGATTAGATCCCCAAACACATGTGTTGTCCTATGGATTTTGTATTAGAGCAAGTAGTTCTTTGTAAGTAGGTACCTACTTAGAAATTGGTTAAATATGAGATTCATCCGTTGGTTTACTAGGCTTAATTATCCTGAAGCAGTCAACTTATTTTCTAATGTCTGGGAATAGTTGAGAGGGAAGTCACAGCTCTTTCTTAAAGCATCTCATATATCCATGTGGGTTCTTGGTTTTTTTTTTTTTTAATAGATTTTTCCCCTTTTATTCTTTGACAAACTGTTTCCATCACGTGTAAATATAAACTCTGCCTCCAATGTCTGCTTCTATTCAGATGGGCTAGAGAAGCAGGTTCAAGTTCAGGATAGTGTCCCATGGTGGTTTTCTTAACAGGAAAGACCTGGCTTGAATGTTTCCTGTTTCTGTAAGGTCTCTAGGTAAACACCAGTGCAGTAAGGTCATCCTACAGTCTCCTCCAGTTGTGGGTAACCCCTGGCTTACTGACATTGGATTTCTTACTCTCTTGGTTTTCCAGTTCTTGAGATCCTATCTTGGAGCTTTTTCTTGAGTTTTCAGTGTACTGCATGTTCCCAGAGTTAACAAAGGTTTATTCTACATGAGCTGCATAATAGTGGTCTTGTTGAAAAGTTTGACAAGGGCCTTGTCAGCAACTATAGCCACAGGATCATGTTCTTTTTCTAACTGTATTTTTTGTGTGCGGGGGGGTGGACAAAATTAGTAGGAGAATCAGGATTTTTAAATCAGTCTAACAAAACCATGACCACATCTTGGTCTCTGGGTGAGAAGATGGATTCCTTTCAAGGGAAGGAATACTTTGACACATTTTGGAAGACTGCTTTTAAAAATCTTGATAATAATTTGTGACTTTCAAATTTTGCTTTCACTAAGCATTGAGATAGAGGGCCAAGAACCATAGCTTTGCAGGCTGTGTTGGGATCAATTTCTAGAAGTTCTGTGGCAGATGAGTGCCAGTCGGATCCCAAAGGCCTCTTCACCTCTTGGCACCACAGGCTATGACTTCCCCTTGGACATCGAGTAAACACCAGAAACCTAAGAAAGACTGGATCAAACTGCCCTTTTCTGACTGCTTTGTTATTGTCCATTTTAAAATCTCCTTACTTGGTGGATGCATGGGTTTCTGATTTGCCTGGATAACGTATATGGTCTTGGGCTTTCCAAGTGGCTCAGTGGTAAAGCACCCTCCTGCCGTGCGGGAGACATGGGTTCAATCCCTGGGTCAGGAAAATCCCTTGGAGAAGGAAATGGCAACGCACTCCAGTATTCTTGCCTGGGAAATCCCATGGACAGAGGAGCCTGGCAAGCTACAGTTCATAGGGTCGCAAAGAGTGGCAGCAACAATAAACATATAGTCTTTGCTCTGTATAAAATTGTACAAGCAGAACACTCTTTCCAGTATATCTTCTCATAAAATATCTTGTTGTAAAGACTCTGTGGGTGCCTTTTGCATTCAGAATCAAAAGTGCTTTTCATTATCTGATGAATTAATAAAGACTTCTAACCACATTTCCTCTGGGAGAAAGCCTTGACATGCTGGTTGAAAATAAAATTGGCCTATATGTTTGGGAAGGCATTTCCAAACAAAATAAATGACCTTCAATATTAAAAGCCAAGAAGTGCATTAAATGTAGCAGTGGTGATTCTTCAGGTCACAGAATGATGACAGACCTGATGGGGGAGTCAAAGGATTCTCCAGCCTGCAGGCAGGAAGCCTTTATGTTGACCTGCAACATAAACTGATCTTTAAAGGCTCAGAGTGCTTTGCATCATTGGTGAGGTCTTCTTGAGACTGGTTTATTTATATAGGCTCCCTTTCCACTTTTCATAATAATTTATCTCCATCTAGAAGGCTACAGAACACTGAGGATAACTTATGTTCAGAGAATTCATGAGCTATTGAGCTGGAGGTCCTAGCCATGCATGTTCAACGTTGCCCTCTGGAGGCCAAGATGTGGCTGAACTGATAACAGCTTGGATCCTTGTGCAAAGTAGAGATCCAAAAGATAAATTTTCAAGTCACAGTGGAGCATGATGACATGGCGGGCCATGAATTTCATCCTTCCTACCACTCAGTGTATATTTTCAGCTGGATCTACCACATACTCAGGAGGTGTTGTCAAGATTCTGAGTGTTGTTTAAATGCACAAATGTGAATCAATGGTTAAAACAAAAGCCCTAAAAAAAAAAAAAAGCCCTTCCTTCAAATTAACCTATTTTATATTGAAACCTATGCTACTTATAGTATAGGAGACTGTAGTATTAGGATTAAGTCTCCTTCCTTAATTAGCTTTCAGACTAACTTGACATTTCAGTAAAATAAGTGGAAAAAGTGTTATTCTAAAGTACTGAAGGAAAAAGGTCGAATGGAATTTTCATAAAATATTTAAGTGCTTTATTTTCCAGCTCTGATGGATGACTGGCAAAATATAAATAACTATTTTCTGTTTCCCCTTCCTTAGGACGTTTTAATGAGTTTGGCTAAAGCTGTTGCCAATGCTGCTGCCATGTTGGTACTAAAGGCAAAGAATGTTGCCCAAGTGGCTGAGGACACGGTCCTGCAGAACAGGGTGATCGCCGCGGCCACCCAGTGTGCCCTCTCTACCTCCCAGCTAGTGGCGTGCGCCAAGGTAAGCTGGTGGGCACCCCAGCCCTTTCTTCAGAGTGTCACGTGCTCTTATCCGCCTCCAGTCTGTGAGAGGAAGCAGGGGCAGAGCTTGTTAAAATTGTCTGAGATTCAGAGCTTGCTTCAGGTGTCTTTTAGGTGAAATGGTAGTATTTTAGCATAAGCTGTCCAATTCCACTTTAATAATTTTTTCCTTGCTCAAGTCCTGAAGCAGTGGTACTTTTCCGTGTCTAATTGCCATTTCTGCATGTAAATTGCTGTGTCTCCCCTTCGGACTTCTCAGCATGTCTTATTTACCCCTGTGCACAAAGAGCTCTTGGATTATGCCGTTATAGCATTATACATGGGTTCAGTAATAACCTACATAGTGGGAGCCCTTTCTGCACTGCACAGTATCAGAATGAGGGATAATGATGTAGTTCATGGTTGTCATTAGGATGCACACACTCTGTGTAACACAGAACCTCATGAAGCACCATCACCCCCGGTTTACTGAAGAGGAGACTGAGGCCCTTAGATGTTACTGAGTGATTACAGCCACAGAAATCATAAGTGCCTGGACTAGGCTTGCAACTCAGGCTGGTCTAACTTCAGATACCCTTTCCACTCAACCACGTGTATCTTTGCTGAGATAATGCATCACAAGATGGTAGGTGTTAGTTTCTCCACCTGACGATACAACATACTGTACAGATGTAAGAGCTTCCCTCATGGCTCAGCAGTAAAGAATCCTCCTGCCAGTGCAGGAGACATGGATTCAATCCCTGGGTCAGGAAGATCCCCTGGAGAAGGGAAGGGCAACCCACTCCAGTTTTCTTGCCTGGGAAATGCCATGGATGGACAGAGGAGCCTGGTGGATCCCAGGCCATAGAATCACAGAGTCGGACACAACTGAGCAACCGAGCACACACGCACGGATCTGTAATCTGGTTCCGCCTGGCATTTCCAGTCCTAGGAGAGGGTTTGCAGCATCAATCGGAGCATCATTGATGGTCTTCCTCCTCCTGCTTTCCTTGTTCACCAGCCGAGTTTCACAGATGCTGAAGCAACCCACTCTATTCTCTAAACCATGAAGCAGACTTCCAGGAAATATGTCTGGAAAAAAATTATAATTCTTTGACATAGTCTTTATCTCAGCTTGGAATACTCAGTTCAGAGGTTCCCAAGAGGAAGAGGGGTAAATGGTAAATATCAGAAATTTCTCTCTACAGAAGTAGTCAGTAGTATCCACGGTCATAGAGCAGTAAAGGAGGTGAAAGTTAGTGGGCATCCAAAAATCACAAAGTGAAGTGGTCGAGTATGAGAAACCTCCAGTGACGGTTCAGTTTGATTGCTGGTCCTCTAAGTAAGGAACTGAGGCCCAGGGCAGGGAAGGACGTGGCAGAAGTGCTAGTGGGCACTGGAGACTAGAGTTGTGACTCAGCGCCCAAGACCCACTCCCGTCTCGCTTCAGGTCGTGAGCCCCACCATCAGCTCCCCCGTGTGCCAGGAGCAGCTGATTGAAGCAGGGAAGCTTGTGGATCGCTCAGTAGAAAACTGTGTCCGTGCCTGCCAGGCGGCCACCGACGACACTGAGCTGCTGAAGCAGGTCAGCGCGGCTGCCAGCGTGGTCAGCCAGGCCCTCCACGACCTCCTGCAGCACGTACGCCAGTTCGCCAGCCGAGGCGAGCCCATCGGTCGCTACGACCAGGCCACCGACACCATCATGTGTGTCACCGAGAGCATCTTCAGCTCCATGGGCGATGCTGGTGAGGGGCTGGGCTGGGGCTGTGGGTGGGCCAGGCAGTGTGGGGTTCCCTGATGGCACTGACTGTGAGCAAGTCAGATGCTGGTTTCCTGGACACCTGGTAAAAGGGCTAATGCTAATCACTCTCAGTCATAGCCTTCTTCTGAAGCTGGGAAAGATAGAAGGCTTCTAATCTGCCCGTCTAAGCAACACCGAGAGACTTAATGTCATCTAGAGTTTTATATGTATATATATAATTTAGGTACACAGTATATCCCTTTTGTTCCCAGAATGTCCATGTTGGCTATGGTGAAGTTGGTGTCACCACAGGAAGAGGCAAGAATGAGGCTTGGGCGTTTATTATACTCAGAGGTCCCAGTCAGGGCGTCTTTGCCTGTCACACAGGGTCACAAGGGAAGCATCAGGTTCTGACCAGATGGCAAGAGACAGGATTGAGGAGAGAGCTCAGGACACTGCCTTTATTGGGATTTCCATAGAAAAAGCAAGATGGAGCAAGATTAACAACCTAGGTTTGACTAGTCTAAATAATTTCAGCTGGCTCTTCCCTTATAGGTATGATCCCAAGTTGCCTCATCCATGGCTCTGGGGTGATGAAGGCAGAGAAATATTGCCTCCTAGCTGTAGGGGCCAGATAGAGGATAGCTCTGGATTGGTTAGTTTGCCACCATACTCTTGGCTAGACCTTTTACTGTCTCTGACTATTTGCTAGCTTTGTGAGGGGCAGTTTCTTTCCAACCAGAAAAGTTTTCCTAAGATGTCAAACATCACTATACATACACACACACACACACACACACACACACATATATATATATATATAACCTTTTCAGCCTATTAGTTAAAAATTAAGTCTCCCCAGACCCAGCCCTGGAGAAGGAAATGGCAGCCCACTCCAGTACTCTTGCCTGGAAAATCCCATGGACGGAGGAGCCTGGTAGGCTGCAGTCCATGGGGTCGAGAAGAGTCAGACATGACTGAGCGACTTCACTTTCACTTTTCACTTTCATGCATTGGAGAAGGAAATGGCAACCCACTCCAGTGTTCTTGCCTGGAGAATCCCAGGGACGGGGGAGCCTGGTGGGCTGCCGTCTATGGGGTTGCACAGAGTCAGACACGACTGAAGCAACTTAGCAGCAGCAGCAGCAGCAGCAGACCCAGCCCATCACTATCCCATCTAAATCTCTGGAAATGACCATTTACCAATTTCCGTTTTACCTGTTCAGAAATGTTCAGTCTTCCTACCTAGATATAGGTGTATGTGTGTATAACATCCTCTTTTTTTCCATATTAATGGAGTTCTATGACATATACTCTTTTGCAGCATTTTTCACTGAATATATTAGAATGTTTCTGCCTGTTGACCTATAGTATTCTTTCTAATGGGAGCATAGTATTCTATTCAAGAATACATCATAATTTACTTAACCAGTTGTTTTCTAATGGTAATTTCCAAATTTTTGTTTGTTTTATAAAGTTAATGTAGTAATGATTCTTGTAAAAATATCTCTGTTTACTTTGGGGAGTATAGATAGGACAGGTTCCCATCATTTGAATTTCTGGGTCAATAAGTATGTACATTTTTAATTTTAAATATGTCTGAAATTTCTCTCCAGAAAGGTTCCACAGTTTGCAACCCCACCAGTAGTTTGAAAGATGTCTATTTTCCTACTTATTCATCAGCACAGAGAAGTCGAGTTTTTTTTTTTTTTTTTTAAGAAAACTACCTTGTGCTTTTCTCCATCTTTCTTAAGTGATTTAAGAAGTGGGTTCTTTTGGTTCTTTCATTTAAATAAACTTCATATTGTGGGATTTTTTTATATCTATAGAAAAGTTGCTGGAGTAATAGACTTTTCCTTTACTATTCCCTGTTTCCTCTGTTTTTAACATCTCCCCCAGCCTACAGGACATTGGTCAGGACTGGGAGATGAGCATTGGTACATTACAGTTCTTTAAACTACAGACATTATTCAGATTTCACCAGTTTTTCACTAATGTCCCTTCCTTGTCCCAGGAGCTAATCCAGGGTACCTTGAATCGAGCACATTATGATTTTCATGAAGTTTCCCATTCCCCCTTCATGCTGGTAGTGCCTCAAGATTCTCCACAAATGACCCAAAGGAGGATATTGCTCATATTTGAATCGTTTTATTTTTTAATGTTTATGATGGTAGCCCTCCCACTTCCAAAAGGAAGTTGAAACAGATTTCAATAAAATCACAGTTCCTAAGAACAAGATCAAAGCCAATGCTGGGAAGGAAAGGGTGAGCAAAGAAATAATTGATAGGGAGACTGGGCCAAAGCAGATCTCAGCATCTGAGCATGAAACTGGGGTCTGTGCTTTCTATGAGTTAGAGCCAAGTGACACAAATAGAGTGGGTTATGTGATACCACTCATCTGATGTTAGGCAGGCTCAAAATTAAAAAATAACTTTTTTCTATGCACATTACTCAAAGAGCTTATCATAGGGGCTTTGGTATAAGAGACTCTTGACATGTGGAAAATAGTATTTTTTATATAAGTATTTACTAAGCATAAATGCATATAGTAAATCCACATAATCTTGTTCCCTGCCTTCTCTTTATAAAAAGTTCCTCTTAGGTTACTTATGTCATCTCTATCCCGCACAGTTAGAGACTGAACTTGGATGCCTCTGGGGTAGACAGGCCTGGCAGCCATAGGGAATGTTTTTGGTTCTGGGTCTGACTTGGCTTCATTGCTTAGGAATGGAGCATGGAGGCTTATTTCTCTTTGTCCTTTTTGCCAGAGGAACAGAGACGAGACTGTACTGGCCCCTGAGGTTTCCCCTGAGCTTTAAGAGGCAGACGCACAGACTGCATCCTCTGTCCCACCCTCTAGGTGAAATGGTACGCCAGGCCCGGGTCCTGGCCCAGGCCACCTCAGACCTCGTCAACGCCATGAGGTCAGACGCGGAAGCTGAAATCGACATGGAGAATTCCAAGAAGCTCCTGGCAGCAGCTAAACTCTTGGCTGACTCCACAGCTCGCATGGTGGAGGCTGCAAAGGTAGTACATTGGATTTATTCACTTGAAAAGTGAACGTTATTGAAAGTGAGAATCTGAAAGTTACCTTCAAGATAAAGAGTAGTTAACAGAGTATATGTTTTTATTTATTTAAAATCTACGTGGCTTTGTAATGCTTAACCTTCTTCAAGTGGGACACAGGGAAATCATGGAACACGTGAATGAAACTCTTTAGGAAAATGGTGCTGACTCAGCCATAGATAGCAGAGTCCCTGCTTAGCAAGTATTCTTTCCATTGAGGCATTGCCATTGACATTATTGAAAATGGTGACTAAAGTTGAGATTTTCAACAGTAAATTCACTTTGACCTGTTTTCTTCCTGTAGCCTTAATGTCACTTTACCCTCCGTTTGACTTCTCAGCTAAACTTCTTCCAAGATTTTGCATAAGTGACCAACTTGTGATTACCAAAGGGGATGTGGGGGAGAGATAAATTAGGAATTTGGGATTAATATATACATACTATTATATATAAGATAGAACTAACTGTATAGCACAGGGAACTCTGTACTCAGTATTTTATAATAACCTATATGGGAAAAGAATCTGAAAAAGAATATATATATATACATACATACATATACATACATACACAGGCAAAATTCAAAAGATTACCTTATATATGATTTTATATGTAATTGCCTTATATAATTTTATACCTTATACAATTCATGTATATATATGATTAAAAAAATAGAAACCAGCTTCAAGTTCATATCCCCAAGGTAACATGTTGAATGTATTTCTATGCATTTTCAGGTTCATTATACATCCCCCACAGCTTAGCCTGTCTCCTTGGCTTCTAACAGAACAGTAGGGTATCTCAACCAAGTATGTGAATTTCATTCACTTTCAATGTCTGTGACATGCAGTGATATCCAGTAGACCTTCCTCCTTGTCTAACTCATCATTATATTACCTGAGGGGCTGAGAGTCCTCGGAGATATATCCTGTGTGGGACTGAAGAGAATCCCAAGGAGGGGCAGAGTCTGAACTTCCTTCCTCTGCTCTGATCCCTCTTTCTGCCAAGAAGCTCTGCTTCTAACCATGCCTTTTAGCAAAAATACACATTAGACCTTTGGATTATAGTAAGTTTTTTTTTTTTTTTTTAAGGTTGTTACTGGTTTTCTTTCCTTTTTTCTCTCTTCTTTCTAAGTTTAAACAAAGCCATTTCAAGCAAACCTCCTCATGTTCACAAAAATTACTTGCTAGGCTGGAAAGAACTTTAATGAAAAGTCTGCATATGTGCTGAGTTGCTTCAGTCGTGTTCAGCTCTTTGCATCCCTAGGGATTGTAGCCTGCCAGGCTCCTCTGTCCATGGAATTCTCCAGACAAGAATACTGGAGTGGGTTGCCATGCTCTCTTCCAGAGTGAAAAGTCTAGTCCTTTATTTTACAGATGAGAAAATTAGAACTAAGAGAAAAGTTAAGCCTATTATCAGGTAACCAGGACTAAGCCAACCAGTGTGCGCATTTTTTTCTAGATGTGTGGTGGTGGTCCCCAGACCCATTCACTGCATATACCGACTTACCAAAGTATTTGTTATTTTGGATTATTTATATTAAATGGGACAAGTTGAGTGTTTTTCTAAGTTATTTTAATCTTTTAGTTAAAAGTCATCATGGCAATATTTTAATTGCTGAATTTTGTTGAAAGATAAAGAATATATGGTAGTTAGACTTACAAAGAATATATTTAATGTGAAGAAAAAATATAGATAATCAGTAACTAAGATTGCAGGCCAAAATTAGTACCCCATATCTAATATATGTTCATCATCAAAGACATTGCTAAGGAAGGATCCAGACACACACGTCAGTATAAAGTACAGAAATGGTGCTTTCCTGCTGCTTAAACACACAGTTTAGGCTGGTGTGCCACGGGAGGCATTGATAAAAAATACCCAGTGACCAGAAAAAATGACTCTCATGAAAGCAGAAGAATGCAAAAGGAGCCCTAACAATCCTTTCACCTGCGAAGTGCAAAGATACAATTTTTTAGTTGCTAGAAACACAAAATCAAGACTAGTGAAAGTGGTTTTAGATTTGAAAGAATGGGAGATTCCATCCAAGAAGATTGCCAGTACAACTCTGCCATGGGTGTTAGATCTGTCCCACTCAGTGTGAATTCCTATGACTTCTTATAAATACCGTAGTTCAGAGAAGTCAATTTTTACAAATTGGTAAACTTGGCTAGGTGGCCATATGGGAAATGGAGACGTTCAAAAAATTGATTTTCAGTAATTGGTGTGTTTCTTTCTGCCTTGCAAGCAATTATTATGGCCTGAAAATGTTCATGGAAAGAAACTCATTCATCTATTTACATCCAGTGCTGGTCACAAAACATCCAGGCCCTGTGCGAAGAATCTTGATTGATGCTTTTTATTGCTGGTAGAGGTATAAGACTGGATAAGCTTTATGTTTTTGTTGATTTGGGGCTTCTCTGGTGGCTCAGATGGTAAAGAATCTGCCTGCAATGTGGGAGACAACGGTTCAGTCCCTGGGCCAGGAAGATCCCCTGGAGAAGAGAATGGCTACCCACTCCAGCATTCTTGCTTGGAGAATTCCATTGACAGAGAAGCCTAGCAGGCTACAGTCCATGGGGTCACAAAGAATCGGACATGACTGAGTGACTAACACTTGTACACTCACTCATCATGCAGTAAAATTATCTTCTCCCTACATTGTCTTTAGCCTTTCTGTTCTTCAAAACCCTACTTATCTAAGTAAAATCCACTCGGACTTCTCCAGTAACGTGATAAAAGAGCCATGGGCTTACACGAGGGAAGCATGGCCATCGGCAGTGCATGGAACCCTCCCCTTTCCATGCCAGGATAGCAGCATCAATTTCTCTTGTTACTTTAGTACAATTGGGTACCAATTCTACTTGAATACATTTGCCAACTCAGGCTCTCTAGAAATGTAATTTCTAGATATGGTCTTTCTTGAACAACATTGCCTCATAGAACTTTGAATGGCATTCCTCTCCCTCCTCCCTGCAACCTGGGCCCCTGTGTGATACTGTAATCTTAGCCCATTCTCATTCGCCAGTACAGCAGGACAGGAGAATCTTTCAGCAGGGATATGTGTCTGTCACTCTAGTTAAAATATAGTTCTTCCCGAGAGATGTGAGCAGGAGGGACTTAACAGCTTTTAAACCGTGGGTTTCTGACCACAAGGTAATTGATATGGATGACGAAGGCTATCACCTTAAGTGTTACCATTGGATTTCTCCTGTTCCGCTGTGCATTGTTGAAACATCCCATCCCCTGGTAGATATTTTTTTTTTTATTGAGAGGAAACATCTTTGTCACAAAGATACTGCTCGGAGCATTCTGAGATATCTTGTACTCCTAGGAAAAATAAAATTGAAGGCATAAATTCAGTGTCTTTGGCACATTGCCCCCTGGACCTCCTGGAATCTTTGCTTTCACCTTGGCAGGGGGCTGCAGCCAACCCTGAGAACGAGGACCAGCAGCAAAGGCTGAGAGAAGCTGCCGAAGGTCTCCGGGTAGCAACCAATGCTGCGGCCCAGAATGCTATTAAGAAAAAAATCGTCAACCGACTGGAGGTCAGTAAGGAGTAAAGAGCCTGGTTTGCTAGAGTTTAGATTTGCAGAGAGTCCATTGAAAGAACAGTCGAATTCATAAGGCAATGCCCATCCAAAGGAAGCTAAATCAATATGGATGATGCAGTTTAATGTATTAGATGCCATGAGCAACTTGAACAGCTGGTTTAGGGCCGCTGTTCGTTTAGGTCCAGTGGTTTAGATCCATTGACACAGTTTGAAAAACTGCTTCAGGTCATGTTTGCACAAAGCCAAGATCTTTTCAAAGTTTAACAGTCTTGAATAAAATTCAAATTTTCTTTCAGGAGGAACCAGGGTTTTTGTGGGGTTTTTTTTTTGTTTGTTTGTTTTCCCCTGGCATTAAGGGATGTACATGTTCAGGAAAAAATGTAAAAGTGTAGCTAAAATGTAAATATTTTGTTGGAGGTAATGTTCTTTCAGGACTTCCAATAGAAAGTAATCACTTTTGAAGATTGGAAATGGGAATAAAGAGGTATGAAAGGGACTAATAAATACTTTTGTCATTTTTCAGAATGCTCATTTATTCTTGGGAAAAAAGTAATAGGTACAAATTCTTTAGAAAATGAATCTCACAAATGTACACAGGAGACTCTTAGGGTACAATTTGGGGGGAATTTGAGGCCAGAACTTGCCTGTCTGGTGAGGAATCCCAACGTGTAGTTTTCTGGGTTCTGGAAAACAACCGGCCTCCATGTCCATGGAAGGAGACTGGAGAGTCAACATGATTAAGTGTGCCAGGCCCAGAAAGGCCTGGGCCTTTCTGAACCCAGGCAAGTTAGGAGCACCAGTGTTTATGCCTGGCACGTGACCCAGAAAGCAGCCCATGCCTCATGGGAGAGAGAGGCCTTTTTCCTAAAACATTTAGGCTTGGTGCTGCTTATCAGTTCCATATGGTCTTGGGACTTGTCCCTTGTCTTTTGTGGAAAGAAAAATGAACACCGGAACTTGGACACTCAAGCCAGCCTCTCTTTTTCATTTGTCCCAGGCAACATAAACCAAAGGAAGACATCAGGACTCAGCTAGGTTAGGATTCAGTGGTGCTGAAAGGGTGGAGTCTGCGCCTGGTGCTCCCTTTCTTATAGCTGTCCGGTGCCCCCTTTAGTGGAGAGATGTATATCAGTGTGTGTGTGTGTTTGCACACGAGAACCCTGGCTCACCTCCTCTCTCTGTCCCGCCCACCCCCCCAGGTTGCAGCCAAGCAGGCTGCGGCTGCAGCCACTCAGACCATCGCCGCCTCCCAGAACGCAGCCGTGTCCAACAAGAACCCCGCGGCCCAGCAGCAGCTGGTGCAGAGCTGCAAGGTGAGGCTCTGGCCACCGGAGAGCCAGGTCTGCTGAAGGACACCCTGATAGCATTAGAGCACGTGGTGCCGGCTAATTCAGTTAAGACCCATCACCCAGGCCCCTAATCCAGTTTGTTCTGGCTCCCGTGTTTCAGGTGTACACACACATACGCACATCTGGCTTTTGTCTATTAAGCGGATGGCCTGTACTTGGAAGGGAAGCACAATGTTTTTACCAGCGTTGTCTTTCCTTTGTCTGGATTCTTTTCCTCCTTTTTGTGAGCACAAATCAAGGACAATCGATGATGAGGCCATTTTCGGGCTCTGAAGCAGTAATGAAGCATCGAATTTCCCAAGTGCCTCCCTCCCTTTGAGCAGTGGCATGTACCTTCAGTCTTGGATTTATCCGTCCTGCCTGGTCTCAGTGCTGCTGTGCTCGGGGCTTACTCTGGTTACCTGATGGATCTTCGGAGACCAGGCCCTGATTCCATGCTGAAGCCACAGTGCCGCCGAGGGTGCAGCACGCCTCTGCCGCCTTCCCTGAAGGCCCACGGTTGACTCCTGGGAGAGCCCTGAGCAGTGCCAGATGCACACTCTCATTGCATAGCTGTCGCCCACATCTTGGCACCGTTTCTCACTAAAGTCTCCCACAAGCGTTTGCAGTCCGCCGTGGGACCTGGATGTAGGGACATGTTAGATTTATGACCCCTCTCTCTCCTTTCTCAACTCCCCTCTGAAATGCTGCATGCATGAGGGGTGTTGTTGCCTCTACTTTAGAAATGGCTTTACTTCTGCAGGGAGACCACCCAGGACCCTTTAAGTCCCGAATCCCGGGTCTCTGAGCCCAGCCCCTCATTAGGGAGCAAGTTTTCTCTGGTAGAAAAGCCTCAGCAATACAGGAGGACCCTGACCTTGGAACTGTGCATGTCAAGGGGGTTTTTCTGAGAGCCAGGTGCCTGCTATGGAGAGAGATGGTTTCCTATCAGGGCCTGGCATCAGCCGCCAGTAGGCAGAGCAAAATGGCATTTCCCTTCTCAGAGAGCACATGCCTCTTGCGTCCAGGTAAATAGTATGAAACCCCTCACCTCTGCATTTTATGAGGAAACTGAACATACTCATCCTGTGGGTATCCCTGTCAGGGGATGAGAGCATTGCTGTTTATCAGGATGCTGTGCAGAAGGGAAAGCGGACCAGATTGCTGGAGAGGATCCACGGACAGTCTCCTCGAATTTTTTTTTTTTTTTTTAGATTTTTGCCTAAATGGACTCCTGAAAAGAACATGTCACCAGGGTGGGCTGCTCTTGGGCCCTTCCTTAGAGTGCTGGCCACTGTGCCATGAGCTCTGAGGGCCTGGTTAGTCAGACGGGGCATGGGCGCAGAGGACGTGTGGGAGAACTCTGAGTGAAAGGCCGTCATCTCCTCGGCACGGTGGAGATGGTCTCTTTCAAGTGCTCTCACCACAGGATGCTGTACTCCCTTCCCCACGCTGAGCAGTGGGTTTCCCCATTAAAGAAATGAGAACAGAGGAAGGGGAACCATGGTGACATGAAAGTTGATGGACAGAACATATAACCACAAAGTCAGAAATCGACATGCTGAAGTATACTGTTAGTTGAGTATTTCTCTCACTTTCTTCTGATCATGGGACTGAATAAATCTCTACTTTACCTATAAATTGGAGAGATTCTTTAATTCTAGGGTTTTCAATCCTCATGAGTCAGGATGGTATGAGTTGCTACTGGTAAAATTGTTTTCAGGCCAAGTTATAGAGGATCGTCTTGTGCTGGGTGTGTTGGGACCTGGAGGACCACATGGTAGGGGGTGTGCAGGAGGAGCCTTCCCACAGGTGCTGTGTTGGGACGCAGTGTTGGCAGGGACCCTGCTGGCTACAGCTGCTGAGTGAATGCAGGGTCTGGACCAGGCATCCCCCCAGGAGGGAAGGCACACCTACAGAACATTATCACTTGGGGCATTTGCCCCCGCACGCTGTGTTGGTAACTCACCATCCTGGATGTGCTCAGTTTTCATCTTTCTTGCTTCCTGCAGGCGGTGGCTGATCACATTCCTCAGCTGGTCCAGGGGGTCAGAGGGAGCCAAGCTCAAGCAGAAGACCTGAGCGCCCAGCTGGCTCTCATCATCTCCAGCCAGAACTTCCTCCAGGTACTACAGCAGCATTCGCCCCGCTCTTCCCCAGAACCAGAACCCACCCCACCCCACACTGGGCAGGGGGTTCCTTTATCCTTACGAGAGTACTTCACAGATTCTAGAGCAAGAGCAAAGTTTTCATAGTAAGCAGACCTGGAGAGGGAGATGGAGCTTGGCAAAGCAAGATGCCGACGTATAGGGAAATTGCCATTTTTCTATCTATATTTCTCTTCTCTGAGGGAAGACATGTAACCAGTTCCATTTTTTGAGAACAGCCTAGTACTCAGTATTGCTTTAGGTTCGCTAGTTTCTGGAATACGTCATGCCATTATTCACTGAGTTTTCCTGGTGGCTCAGACGGTAAAGAATCTGCCTGCAATGCAGGAGACCCCGGTTTGATTGGTTCGATCTCTGGGTCAGAAAGGTCCCCTGGAGAAAGGAATGACTACCCGCTCTAGTATTCCTGCTTGGAGAATTCCATGGACAGAGGAGTCTGGTGGGCTACAGTCCATGGAGTCACAGAGTCGGACACGACTGAATGACTAACACTATGACAAGTTTCCGGAGTATCTCATGGCGCTATTCATAGCCAGGGAAACAAGAAGCAGTGAGTACATCTTCTCCAAAGGTGTCATGCCTTCTTGTGACAGTTGTAGAATTAGTGAGTATTGTTGGTCTTTGTTAAGTGAGGCTAGGTTCACTTTTTTTTTTAATTCAAAAAAATATGACTATTAAGTTGTGGGAACACTCCCCCTTTGTACTTCTTGTTTTCACATCTCTCAGCACTTTGCCAACTTGGACCCCATAAACAGTCAATTTGGTTTGGTATGTTTCTTCCTTATCCCTGTCTATTCAAATCTCTACTTACAGGACCCACTGATACATCTATTTGGTTAAAGTGCCTTAGCTCTGACATGCAGGTATAGAACATGAAAAGCTTGTGCTTCCTCACATTTTAACTTCATACATAAACACATTTATGTATGTATGCATTCTCTTGGGATTCACTGTGTATTAACTGTGTTTTTCAAGTTAACATTTATTAAGAACATTGATGATTTTGATTCATAGTCTCCCATCTCCTATACTCAGTGGTTAGCTTTTCTTCTGTCATTGGGCATACAGGTTGTTTACAGTCAGTTGCCATCATAAACAACCTGTGATATGATAAAAATAAAAGAGACTTAATGTGTGCTCAAATCTTTGCCCCTCCTAAATTGTTTCCTCAGAGTAAGTTACTAGAACTCAGATTGCAAGCAGCTTATTTTTATCTTGGGACATCGAGAATTATGGCTTAGACCAGTTGTTTGTCTTCTGCTGTAGGTGGTTAGCGGGCCTGGACGCAGCCGTGTCTGTCCCACGGTCAGCAGGATTGTAGGGTCTTAGAATAGTACAGTGTGGATGTGTTCCAGGGCTTACTCTGCCAGTCCCTACACTTGTTTTCCTGTTTCTTTTGTTCTTCTAATCTTGCTGTGCATCAGACTTTTACAAGAATAAGTTCAGAGTCAGAAATAAATAGAAATGGAATCAACAGACCGAAAGTTTCAAACTTTTTTTCAAGTTTACATTTTAAACTTTCTTCTTCTGTGCGATAGAAGAACCTTTCCAGGAGGATGAATGAATCTAAGTGTACAGCTAGAGTGTATGGAGCACACTTTTTAATACATGTCTTCCAAGTTGGGAAAGCAATCATTAAAAAGTTTTTACCAATTTGCTTGGTAAAGCTTTTATTGTTTGATTTTGCCTTTCTGTGGTTTTCACAGTGTTTAACAGTGGTCATGTTTCAGTTATTTGTTTTTATTATGTAAACTTGTGTCTTTATGCTTTTTGTATATTCATGCTAATTTTTCGTATAAATCCTCATGAATTCTTTAAATATTAATAATATTCCTATGTTCTTGATATTTATGACCTGATATTTAAATTGTTATAGCTGTGCTAAGAGCAATTGTGTAGCATACATATCAATACCCTTAAAATTATGTATACTCTTTGCTCTGGTAACTTTATTTTGTAGAATTTATTTTTAAAAAAAATGAATGTGTACAACATTTTAGCTACAGAAGTGTTTATCACATTATTGTTTATTATATTTGAAAATATGAAAACATACTCAATACAGAATTGAAAAGTCATAACAGATGTATACACTGGAGTGTTATAACAGCTATCAAAAAATAGAATATGCGGAACAAGGAGATTGAAAAACAGAATAAGTAGTATGATCTTATTTTGGAAAATATATGTGCATGCACACAGGACCCACACATATTGAAATTTTCCTGGATTCTGAGATGTGAGAGGTCATTTGTTTCATTTTATATCCCTGTATTTTTCTGAATAGTCTATTAGATATAGTTGAGATACATATTCAAGAGCTATTCCAAGAAACACAATATCTTTAACGAGAAATCTCTTTCAAATCTTTTTTAAATAAGAATTTCAAGCCACCATCCCAATTTTAATTTTACTCCCCACTCTACCCACAAAGACACATACTTTTTGTTTCAAACATTCCTAGAGTGTCCTGCCCTAGAGTATCTGATTTGGGGTGGCAAATTTGGGGGGAAACTAGATAGTTTTAATGTTCATTGTTTTAGGCCAAAGTAAGTTGTGACTGATATGGTGGCATTGCTCTCTGGGTCTCTCTTCTCTGACTCTTGCTGCCCAGGAGCTGTCTGACTTTCTGTTTTTCTCTCTACAGCCTGGAAGCAAGATGGTATCCTCTGCCAAAGCTGCAGTGCCCACGGTCAGCGACCAGGCTGCGGCCATGCAACTGAGCCAGTGTGCCAAGAACCTCGCCACCAGCTTGGCAGAGCTGCGTACCGCCTCACAGAAGGCAAGTGCACCCTCGTCATGGCAGTTAGCTTGCCGCAAGTGGAGCTTTTAATTCCTTGCTGCTTGTTGTGACCTGGGTGTTCCTTGGGGCCAGAACATTGCTGGGCATGTTTCTTGGTGAAATTGTCTGTTTCCTTTGCTTGACCATTAAATATGCTTGTGTGGACTGACTTCTACCACTTTTAACTGCTGTCTCCTCGACTTAGTTATCACCTTCTGGTTACAGATGACTTTGGTTAAACTATGCTAGGTTACATACTCCCCCCTCCTCCCTTATGCTGGGACTAGCAATGATCTATTTCTCACAGTCTTAGAGGAGACTGGTCATCTGTTTCTTGATGCCAGGTAGTCTGTGGGCAAAGTAAGTGATCACATCATTCAGACATTATCTTGTGAACTTAGTAACAAATTATTGAGGTGGTAGGTCTAACTTGGAGGATCATTTGTATTATCTTTGTCCTGAAAGTTTTCCACGTCTTAAATGGGAACATTCACCTCACCAGGATTCTTAATAGAACAGAATTAGGGATTGAGGAGTTTCTGTCTCTGGAACTTATTAATTCCCGAAGACCCTCCTTACCGTTCTGTTTGATATGGTATTAGCGTGAAGTTCTGGCATGAATTCATTGTTCTTACTGTAACATTCCCTTTGTAGAAGCAAGCAGCCTCATACATGACTAAGGGAAGAAAGTTTGAAGCTGATTTGAATTTGTAATATAACAGTGTACTATATCACCTAAGGAAAGATATAATCTAGAGATTTAGATTATATCTAATAAAAAAGTTATTTTGAACCCTGTTTCTCAAAGAGAGGTCCCGAGGCCATCTGCACTGGAATCACACGGAAGCACTTAAAATACAGGCTCCTGGCCCTTGCCCCTGAGCACCCAAGTCAGCGTCTCAGGTTCTAGAGCCCAAACGTCTGCATTTTAATAAATTTCCTCAGTGACCCTGACACACCCCCCTCCAACAACTGCTTTGGAGCTGTGAGCCCCACAGTGGGACTCAAGCAAGACTGTTCACTCGGTTCACGAAGATTCTGTGAGAGCTTCCAATTATTTTTGTATATAGTGTGAGGGTTAAGTGTATAGGCTCTGGGACTTCCCTGGTAGTCCAGTGGTTAAGACTCTGTGCTCCCAACGCAGGGGGCCAGGGTTCAATCCCTGGTTAGGGAACTGGTCCCACATGTGGCAACTAAAGATCCCGTAGGCCACAGCAAAGTTCTAAGACCCAGCTCAGCCAAATAAATAATTTTTTTTTTAAAAAAAAGAAGAATTTGAATCTAAATATTCAAATTCTGGCCTTGCTATCGACTAATTTTGTAACCTGGCAACTTAATTAACCTCTCTATGTCTCAGCATCCTCACCTAGTAATACTAACCACAGAAATCAATCAAATAGTGTGTACTGCTGCTGCTGTTACTATTATCTAAAAATGAAAGATGCTAAGATTTACCTGTTTTTAATATATTTGTGTATAATTTATTAATGAGTGTGTTGGGGATGTGATGAAAGCATTTGGAGACTAATGTTTCTAAAAGATCACAGAATAAAGTAGTTTTCTTTAAAGTTTTTACTAAGGAAAAATATCTTTCATAACCTTCAGTATGAAAAGGTAATGGTTTACAATCTAGAGATTTGAAAAAGAATTGACTCTTGAGAGTCCCTTGGACTGCTAGGAGATCAAACCAGTCAATCCTAAAGAAAATCAGTCCTGAATATTCCTTGGAAGGACTGATGCTGAAGCTGAAACTCCAATACTTTGGCCACCTGATGCGAAGAACTGACTCATGGGGAAAGACCCTGATGCTGGGAAAGATTGAAGGCAGGAAGAGAAGGGGATGACAGAAGATGAGATGGTTGGATGACGTCACCGACTCAATGGACATGGTTTGAGCACACTTGGAGAGTTGATGATGGATAGGAAGCCTAGCGTGCTGCAGTCCATGTTGCAAAGAGTCAGACACAACTGAGTGACTGAACTGAACTGAATTTTGGTATAGACTTGTCCCTAGAGTCCTGGGTTCATTTGTTGGTTCGTTCATTCAGCTCCCACATGCTTCCCAAGTTTCTGTGTGCACTCATACTGTGCTGGTTGCCCCATTTCTAGAACCCAGACACAGTGAATAAGAATGCTCTTAGTATGAGAGGCAGTGTATTGCAGATATAAACAGCTTCAAGGAGATTTTAAGTATATCCTGTTGTGAAGCACACACAATTGATTATTTAGGGAACTTAGGACTAAAGTCTTAACTGAGCATAATTTTGTTCTCTTAGGAAATGCTAGTTACCTTTGCTTGCTCTTGCTAAATTAGGAGAGTCATTGATTATATCCCGAAAAGCATTCATGTGTTGCAAGGTACTGGGGTTGCTTTTCCAAGCAGACCTTCGTGTACATATTCCCATCTCTGTTGACAGGCCCACGAAGCCTGTGGTCCCATGGAAATCGATTCAGCACTGAGCACCGTGCAGACCCTGAAGAGTGAACTGCAGGACGCCAAGATGGCGGCTGTGGAGAGTCAGCTGAAGCCACTCCCCGGGGAGACGGTAGGAGATATCGGTGGCAGCCAGGGGTGGGACTTCACCTTCAATTAGGATACATTGAGGCATTTTTAGAAGTTGTGGGTCAGTGCGCCTAAATTTCAAGCTTTGTTAATGCAAAGCCCAGGATGGCCCCATGTCTCTAGAACTAGGGTAGAGATGGCTCCAAGGGGTCTCTGGTGATGGGTCTGTGTGTGCTCCCCTAGGGTGTGCCTGGGATGACCAGGCATCTGTTAACATTCACCCCTCTTTTCCATAAACAATACCTGCTGGTGGTTGTGCCTTTTTCTGAAAAGAATGCCCAGTGCAGCTGAATGAACTGTGTTTACACATAGAAGTTCTGGCTTTCTTGGTTCAGGATGTATCATCTACCAGTTGTGAGCAAGTCCTGATCTCCATGTTCCAAGTATTTTATCTGTGAAATGGGTGGCAGTTAAGTTATAAATATAAATGCAAATTATTTTCAACAATCATATTCAAAAAAATTTTTTTCCATTGTATAATGGGCAGTGACAAAGCACTTTGCTGTAGCAAACCCACAACAGCACATGGGATGATGGCACCAGAAATCTAACTTAATCCTATTACAATACCTCCTAATGCCTGTGCCAGGGTTTTCTTGGCTACAGTTTTACCAGTTGTCCTTGTTTGTATATAGATTTCTCCTTTCCCTCTCTCTTGAACATCGCTGATGAGATACCTTCATTTATTAAGCACCTGTTAAGCAGTGTATACACACACAAGCCATCTAGTTTATCCTGACAGTAACTTAATTAACAAGTGTTGTTCATCCCATTTTACAGCTGAGAAAACAGAGGTGTGTGTTTGTCACTGTTCTTCTTCGTGCTACCTGGCATTAGCATCGCAATCATGGTTTGAACCCAGATCTACAGGACTCCCTAACCCATGTCCTTGATATTTTACACTGAGAGCTTTTAACTAGTGCCACTCTTTGGATGAACTAAAAACGTTAAGAATATAAGAAGACTAATTTATCATTGAACAATGCCTGGTACATAGGAAACACACAGAAAATAATCAAGTCAAGCTACCCCTCATTGTAAAAACTAGGCAACTCAGGCTCAGAGAGGTTAAGTCACTTACCTAAAGTGCCCCAGCTAATGTTGAGGTCAGGATTGGCTCCTGGGCCAGCGGCTTTGAACTGTGGTCCAGGGTCCCATTGCAAAGTTCTGTGCTCCAAGGAGCCCATTCTGCCTTTACGTAAAACAACTGGTTAGTTACAATGCAAGAAACATCATGTAATTTTTAAAGAAATTGTTGTGTGTACTGTATTATATGGTTGCCTGTAATGGACCAGGCTGTTTTTTACTTGAAGAAAATGCCTCTTAGAAAACATGTTTTGTGGTTAAAATGGCATGCACTTCCTGATCACCCAAAAGTTCTCTTCCAAAATGTTGTCCTCATCTAGTAATCAAACAATTACTCGTATCCTAGGCCTCTATTGACTTTATTCTCTGAATTATTTATTCTGTTGACAAAGCAAGATGATGTGCTCGTCATGGGAAGCAAGCACTTTGCCCGTTTTTATAATCTCATTTACCACTCCAAGCCTCTATTTCTATTGCATTTCCTTCTGGTTAGAATTCCATAAAAGTATTATGATCAAATTGAACAATGGTAATGGTCCCACGTGCCAGGAAGGTGGAACAGCTGGATGTCTGCCCACTTCCTGCCAAGGCATAATTAATTCTCACTAAGGATTTTTTGCAGACTTTCTGAATTAGCTTTTAAAGGCATAATACTAATAGCTACCATTTGTTGAGTACCTACATTAATTCTCTGAAAACCTTTGAGCTAGATACTATAATCTCAGGACACAGAGACTTGGAGAGGTTCAGTGAATTACCCAAACCTATCACAGGTAGCAAGTAGAGGAGGGGAGCAGAGGGCAGGGTGTGAACTCAGATTTGTTTACCCTGAAACCTGGGTTCTTTCCCCTCTGTCACCCTCCTTCTTCGTAGGGCCATTGGTATATTAGATGGGAAAGAATTGAAGCCCAGAGTTTGATTTGCATTATTTGGGGACTAAGACTTTTGTGGATGATTTGGTTCTTCTAAGTTCTTCTCCCTGTTGCATATTCTTACAGCTGGAAAAATGTGCTCAGGACCTGGGAAGTACATCTAAAGCAGTAGGCTCCTCCATGGCGCAGCTCCTGACCTGTGCTGCTCAAGGCAATGAGCACTACACAGGTGAGACTCGCCTTCATGATGCCCTGAGGCCAGGTACAGACCACGGGCTGGTGGGAGGAGTTCATTGATTTGACAATGAACCTGATGTTTTTATTTCAGCAGTTCAACACACATTTCTCAAGCACATTCCACATGCTTGTTACTGGGCTTGATGCTAAGCATACAAAAACTAATCAAATATGATTCCCCCAAACTATCAATATTTGTGATTTTTTGGCATCCCAGGGAAATTGCTGGGAGAAATGAGGAAAACAATAGAATAGGAAAGACTAGAGATCTCTTCAAGAAAATTAGAGATACCAAGGGAACATTTCATGCAAAGATGGGCTCAATAAAGGACAGAAATGGTAGGGATCTAACAGAAGCAGAAGATATTAAGAAGAGGTGGCAAGAATACACAGAAGAACTGTACAAAAAAGATCTTCATGACCCAGATAATCACAATGGTGTGATCACTCACCTAGAGCCAGACATCCTGGAATGTGAAGTCAAGTGGGCCTTAGGATGCATCACTACAAACAAAGCTAGTGGAGGTGATGGAATTTCAGTTGAGCTATTTCAAATCCTGAAAGATGACTCTATGAAAGTGCTGCACTCAATATGCCAGCAAATTTGGAAAACTCAGCAGTGGCCACAGGACTGGAAAAGGTCAGTTTTCATTCCAGTCCCAGAAAGGCAATGTCAAAGAATGCTCAAACTACCACACAATTGCACTCATCTCACACGCTAGTAAAGTAATGCTTAAAATTCCCCTAGCCAGGCTTCAGCAATATGTGAACTGTGAACTTCCAGATGTTTAAGCTGGTTTTAGAAAAGGCAGAGGAACCAGAGATCAAATTGCCAACATCCACTGGATCATGGAAAAAGCAAGAGAGTTCCAGAAAAACATCTATTTCTGCTTTATTGACTATGCCAAAGCCTTTGACTGTGTAGATCACAATAAACTGGAAAATTCTGAAAGAGATGGGAATACCAGACCACCTCACCTGCCTCTTGAAAAACTTGTATGCAGGTGAGGAAGCAACAGTTAGAACTGGACAGGGAACAACAGACTGGTTCCAAATAGGAAAAGGAGTACGTCAAGGCTGTATATTGTCACCCTGCTTATTTAACTTCTATGCAGAGTACATCATGAGAAACGCTGGACTGGACGAAGCACAAGCTGGAGTCAAGATTGCCGGGAGAAATATCAATAACCTCAGATATGCAGATGACACCACCCTTATGGCAGAAAGTGAAGAAGAACTAAAGAGCTTATTGATGAAAGTGAAAGAGGAGAATGAAAAAGTTGGCTTAAATCTCAACATTCAGAAAACTAAGATCATGGCATCCGGTCCCATCACTTCATGGCAAATAGATGGGGAAACAGTGGCTGACTTTATTTTTGGGGCTCCAAGATTGCTGCAGATGGTGATTGCAGCCATGAAATTAAAAGACACTTACTCCTTGGAAGGAAAGTTATGACCAGCTTAGACAGCATATTAAAAAGCAGAGACTTTTTACTTTGCCAACAAAGGTCCTTCTAGTCAAGGCTATGGTTTTTCCAGTGGTCATGTATGGCTGTGAGAGTTGCACTGTGAAGAAAGCTGAACGCCGAAGAATTGATGCTTTTGAACTGTGGTGTTGGAGAAGACTCTTGAGAGTCCCTTGGACTGCAAGGAGATCCAACCAGTCCATCCTAAAGGAGATCAGTTCTGGGTATTCATTGGAAGGACTGATGTTGAAGCTGAAACTCCAATATTTTGGCCACCTGATGTAAAGAGTGGACTCATTTGAAAGACCCTGATGCTGGGAAAGATTGAGGGCAGGAGGAGAAGGGGATGACAGAGGATGAGATGGTTGGATGACATCACTGACTGAATGGACATGGGTTTGGGTGGACTCCAGGAGTTGGTGATGGACAGGGAGGCCTGGTGTGCTGCAATTCATGGGGTCGCAAAGAGTCAGACATGACTGAGCGACTGAACTGAACTGAGGGTGTGTTCTTGCCTGGGAAATCCCGTGGACAGAGGAACCTAGTGGCCTGCAGTCCATGGAGTCGCAAAAGAGTTGGACACGACTTTGCAACTTTAACAGAAAACAAAGCTGTGCAGCTACGCAGCTACACTCCTTCCTGCAGTGCCTGAAAGTTCTACTTGTTCTACATCCTGGGCCCCGCTCTATTCTGTCAATTTTAGCTTTTCTATTCAGTGTGTAGTGGAATCACATTACGGTTTTTAATTTGTGTGTCCCTGAGAAGCAGTGTGGTTGAGGATATTTTCAGTGTATCAACCATTTGGATACCTTCTTTGTGAAGCATCTCTTCATGTCTTTTGTGCATTTTTAAAAATATTGATTTTCTGTCTTTTCCTTATATATCTGCAGGAATTAGTTGTCACATATTTTGTGGCTTACCTTTTTGCTGTCTTAAAGGTGTATCTTGATAAACAAAACTTAAACTTTAATACAGTCCAATTTGTACTTCTCCTTTATGGTTAGTGCTTTTTGTGTCCCATTTAACAATTTTACTTTTCCAAGTCATAAAGATATTCTTCGCTGTTATAGTCTAGAAGCTTTGTTTCACTTTCCGTATAATAAATCCCCTGTATATGATCCTTCAGGCTGTGAACTTTCAAAGATGCAAATGTGCATCCCATCAGCATCAGCCATGAGTGAAATTGCAGCTTGCCCTCCATCTCCTGTTGCTGACAGTCCTTCAGCTCTACCCTCTCCCCTCTCTTCTCCCTTGTCCAGTCAGTAACTCTTCTTGCCTTACTTGATACCAGGCCCTGTATGCCAGCTGTTTTACTATACTACTGTACTTTTCCAGGTACTGTACTGTAAGATTTAAAATATTTGTGTGTGTGTGTTTATGCATTCTTTGTGTGTAAAGTATTATAAACCTATTACAGTACTGAATAGCTGATTGTGTCAGTTGGGTAACTATTTTTTATAAAATAGCCTATTGGGTAGGCTATTTTTGTTGGACTTACAAATTGGGCTTAATGAATGTGCTCTTGGAATGGAACCTGTTCATTTGTAATGGACTTGCTATATTTAGAACTGTGATCCACCTGGAACTGAGTGGCAAACGGGGTCCTAGTGGAGTTGTTTTTGCACTAGGGCATCCATGCACTTCCTTTCCCCAATGGTCTTGAGGGCCACTTCATTATAAATTAAGTGAATCAATGTGTGTGAATCAGTTGCTAAACTTTGCTTCTTTTTCATTGCTGTAATTGCCTGTTCCTACCTTAGTACCACACTTGCCTAATCACTGCAGTTTTATACTAACTGTATCTAAGAACGTGAGTGCCCTGACCCTACTGTTCTTCCTCAAGTTAGTCCTGACTTCCTTGACCCTTTATATCCACTCTGTTTTAGATGCAGCCGATCAATTTGTGCCTTCCCACCAATAAAAGCCTTGTTAGTTTTTTTTTTTTTTTCTTGGTGGTTTGATTTTGATTTGGGTTTCCTGAATCTGGAGATAATTGGCATTTTTATATCACCGAGTCTTACAATCTACGAATACGGCATGTGTCTACATTATTTAGGTTTCCTTTCTCTGAATATTGTTTTATAGTTTTTTGCATAGATATTTTGGTTTTCATTATAGTATGCATCATCAAGCTTCTCCCCTTTTACTTTCAGTTTTGCTCTATGTTTATATTTAATGTGTGTCCTGTTATATCATGTAGTTGTCCTTTTATGGGGGGAGAAGTTGTTTGTTGCTGTGACACTATTTGCGTTTCAGTTGGAGTATTTGGTCTACTTACATATAATGTAATTACTGATATATCAAGGTTTGAATTTGTCATCTTACTATTCTTTTCTCTATGTCCTACCTACCCTAGGTTCCCTTCTTCTCTCCTTTCTTGCCTTCTTTCGGATTTATAAGTGCTTTATAAAATCCATTACCCTTGATTGGTTTTCTGTACTTTCATTGCCTATTTTGTTTGTTTTGTGGCTATGCTGGGTCTTTGTTGCTGCACACGGGCTTTCTTTAATTGCAGTGAGCGGGCGCTGCTCTTCTTTGCCGTGTGCAGACTTCCTATTGTGGTGGCTTCTCTGGTTGCAGAGCAAGGTTGTGGCCCACAGGCTTAGTTGCTCCCTGGCTTGTGGGATCTTCCTGGAACAGGGATCAAACCCATGTCCCCTGTTTTGGCAGGTAGATTCTTAACCACGTGGCCCACCCGGAAAGTCCTCATTGCCTATTCTTTAACAATTTTTTAAAAGTATAATATAGGTTAGTATGTTTGCCTCTTTCTGGACAGTGCAAGAATCTTGGGACACATACACTTTATTTATCTTTCTTCCAACTCGTTCCTTGTTGTTGAGTGTTTTAATTCTACATATATTTAACCTCCTCAATTCGGATTCAGAGTTGCGTCATAGTAATAATCAAGTGCTCCTCCACATTGACCTTTCCACTGTTGTTCATTCCTCCCTGATCTCAGTGTGCCTCCACCTGGGATTGTTTCCTTTCTGCCCAAAGAACTCCCTTCATTACTTCCTTTAGTGCGAGTCTGCTGTGACCAATTCTTTCAGTTGTTGTTTGCCTAAAAATGCCTTGTGTAACCTTTATTTTGGGTGGATAATTTTATGTATTATAAAGTTTTAGGTTGGCAGTTGCTTTCTTCTAGCTTTTGAAGATGTTATTCCTTTGGTTTCTGGCTTCCTTTATTTCTGCTGTGAAGTTAGCTGTCACTTTACTCTTCTACAGGTAATGTGGTTTTAGTTTTCCCTCTGCTACTTGAACTTTCTCGATCTTTTTTTGAATTTTTGAATTTTCTCAGTCTTTGATTTTCAACCACTGTGCCCAGAGTTTTGTTGTGTGCTGTTTTGCCTACTTATCCTGCCTTGGGTTTTAGTACTCCTTGAAGATGAGATTTGTTATCTTAGGTCACTTTTAAAAAACTCAACCACTGCACCTTCTAATATTGCTTCCATCCCATTTTTTCTCTCCTCTTTGTAGATTCCAGTTACCCCCTATGTTGGACATTTTCACTATATGTGTCTCCTATGCTTTTTTTCTATGTTGGGCATGATTTTTCTTCATGCTTTATTCTGTGGGCTTTTTTTTTAATCTGCAGCTCACTATTCCTCTGTTTATTTGTGTCTATTCTATCTTTAAACCTTCTGTTGGGTTTTTAATTTTTAATGTCATATTTTATACTAGTCTTTTGATAGCTTTCTTATACTTCCCCCTTCTCTGCAGAAATTCTCTATCTTGTCATCTAACTTCTTCAACATACTTTTCACATTTACCTAAAACCCAGGTAAAAATTAAAAAAAAAAAATTTTTTTTCTGCCTGGTCATGCAGCATGTAAGGTTTTAGTTCCCTGACTAGGGATCACACCCATGCTCCCTGCATTGAAAGCACAGTCTTAACCACTGGATGGACCATCAGGGAAGTTCCAAAGTCCCAGCCTTGAGGATCCAATGTCAAGATCAACTATGGGCATCTTCTTGTCTGTTTTGGGGGTTTTTCCCTCTGTTTTCAATTATTGATCTTATCTCCTGATGTTTCTGATATTTTAAAAATTTAATGCTAATCATTGGTATTTTCATTGTAGAGATAATTTGAAGTTCTAGATTGTGCTTTCTTCGATACAGAGGATTATTCTTTTATTTTAGCAGGTGGTTTAGAAATGAGCAGATCACCATAATATGAGTGGATCTGAACTGACTGGATATTGTAAAGTCTATTTCCAATGTACGTTCCATGATGTAGCCCTTTGTGCCAGCTGTCCAAACACCTGTGGCGTTTATGAGGGCCATTCTGACAGTTGAACTCAGAACTATGTGTTTAGCATCCCAACCCCACGCCGTTGCAGAAGGTTTTGCTCAGCCTCTCAGCTTCTGGGCAGCAGTTTACGAATTAGAAAATGCCTTGAGGGAAAAGCAACATTGTACTCACTTCTAAGTGCTTTCTTTCTCTTCAGGATCTTGGCTTTCTTTACCTTGGCTCCTTGGTATCTCTCCATTGTCTTCAAACAGATGTTTCATATATTTCTCCCAGTGTTTCTAGTTGTCTCTCAGGAGGGGAGGATTCATCTGCGATAAGTTATTCTGCCTCTTTGGTTTTTTAAAAAACTGTATATTTATTACTTTGAAAATAAAAGCATAGCAAGAACACAAAAAGAATTATAGCATAGTGTAATATAGTACCTACAACAGTAAAAATGAGCAATTCTATCTTCATGAGAGGCTAAAGGAAGGTACTAAAGCAGAATTGACACTTGATAGGGGTCTTAAGGATTATTACAACTCACATAGTATCTAAGGAGAAGAAGTGTATGTAAATTTTTAAAAGTGTAGGGCATAATAAAGATGTAGTTTCAGGAATTTCTGCACATTGCTGAAATCTTGCCAAATTTTATGTAGATGATGAAATGGATTTTTACTGAAGGAATGACTGCTTTACAACTTGTATCATCTGATACTGATTAACATCCAGAATGACAGACTGTCTAGCTGGTGTCTGAAGAACAGACTAGGAATAGCCCCATTTCATTTTGGCAGGTACCAACTAGGTAGACTTGGAAACAGCATATGTGAAGTCCCAAAAGCAGGAGAAGAAGGCTAATCAAATGAACTGAGAGGGATCCTAGTAAAAGGCAGGGAGGTAGGCAGTGAGAAGATAAGGCTGTGAAGGTCGGCTGGGGTCAGATCCTGAAAGGCGTCATGCATACATCCTCAATCCATCAGTAGTGTCAGACTCTTTGTGACACTGTGGACTGTACCCCACCAGGCTCCTCTGTTGATGGGATTTCCCAGCAAGAATACTCAAGTGGGTGGCCATTTCCTCCTCCAGGAGATCTTCTCAACCCAGGGGTCAAACCCACATCTCCTGTGGCTCCTGCATTGACAGGCAGTTTCTTAACCACTGAGCCTTCTGGGAAGCCCCAAAAGGCCTCATAAGCAAATTTACATAAATTGAGGGACCTTCCTGGTGGTCAATTGGTAAGAATCTGCCTTTCGGACTTCCCTGGTTGTCCTGTAGATAAGAATCTGCCTGCCAGTGCAGGGGACACGGGTTTGATAGCTGGTCTGGGAAGATGCCACATGCTGTGGAACAACTAAACCCATGTACCACAACTACCGAACCAGCATGCTGAAGTTACTGCAGCCTGTACACCTGGAGCCCGTGCTCTGCAACAAGAGACACCCCTGCTGGTGCAACAGCAATGAAGACCCAGTGCAACCAAAAATAAAATAATTATTAAAAAAAAAAAAAAGAATCCGTCTTGCAATGCAGGAGACACAGGTCCGATCCCTGATCAGGGAAATAAGATCCCACATGTGGTAGGGCGACTAAACCTGTGCACTGCAACTTCTGAACCCACCAACTCTGAAGCCAAAGCCCCACAACTGGAGAGCCCATGAGCCACAACAAAGACCCGACACAGCCAAATAAATACACATTTTTAAAACAATAAATAAATTGAAATTTAATCTCAGAGCATGTGAAAATACTGAAAAGTTTGCATCCATGGGCACAGTCTAAATTGCCCTTTAATGCAGATTACCCTTCTTTCATGTGCAGATAAGTTAGAAACAAAGTTGGGGGCACTGAGACCAGTGAGAAGGCTGTTGCAATTATCCATATAAGAAATGTTAGTGGTTTGTCGTGGAGATTTTGTTGTTGTTCAGTTGCTAGGTTGTGTCCAACATTTTGTGGCCCCATGGACTGCAGCACTCCAGGCTTCCCTGACCTTCACTATGTCCTGGAGTTTGCTCAAACTCATATCCATTGAGTCGACAATGCCATCCAACCATTTCATCCTCTGTCACCGCCTTCTCCTCTTGTCCTCAATCTTTCCCAGCATCAGGGTCTTTTTCCAGTAAGTCCAGCTCTTGTCATCTGGTGGCCAAAGTATTGGAGCTTTAGCTTCAGCAACAGTCTTTCCATTGGATATTCAGAGCTGATTTTCTTCAAGATAGACTGGTTTGATCTCCTTGCAGTCTGATGGACTCACAAGAGTCCTCTCCAGCATCGCTGTTTGAAAGCATCAATTCTTTGGTGCTCAGCCTTCTTTGTGGTCCAGCTCTCACATCCGTACATGACTAATGGAAAAACCATAGCTTTGCCTATATGGACTTTTGTCAGAAGGTGATGTCTCTGCTTTTTAATACACTGTCTAGGTTTGTCATAGCTTTCCTTCCAAGGAGCAAGCGCCTTTCAATTTCATGGCTGCAGTCAACATCCACAGTGATTTTGGAGTCTCAGAAAATAAAATTTGTCACTGCTTCCACTTTTTCCCCTTCTATTGGCCATGAAGTGATGAGACCAGATGCCGTGGTCTTAGTTTTTTGAATGTTGAGTTTCAAGCCAGTTTCTTCATCTCCTCTTTCACCTTCATCAAGAGGCTCTTTAGTTCCTCTTCACTTTCTGCCATTGGAGTGGTATCATCTGCATATTGGTAGTTTTTGGTATTTCTTCCAGCAGTCTTGAATCCAGGTTGTGCTTCATCCAGCCATGCATTTCACATGATGTACTCTGCATAGAAGTTAAATAAGCGGGGTGACAATATACAGCTTTGATGTACTTCTTTCCCAGTTTGTAACCAGTCTGTTGTTCCATGTCAGGTTCTAACTGTTGCTTCTTAACCTGCATACAGATTTCTCAGGAGGCAGGTAAGGTGGTTTGGTATTCCTATCTCTCTAAGAATTTTCCACAGTTTGTTGTGATCTACACACTCAAAGGCTTTAGTGTAATCAATAAAGGAGAAGTAGATGTTTTTCTGGAACTCCCTTGCTTTCTCCATGATCCAAAGAATACTGGCATTTTAATCTCTCAAGAAGGTAGGGAAAACCACCAGGCCATTCAGATTTGACCTAAATCAAATCTCTTATGATTATAAAGAGGAGGTGATAAATTGCTTCAAGGAATTAGATCTGACAGAGTGCCTGAAGAACTATGGATGGAGGTTCGTAACATTGTACAGGAGGCAGTGAGCAAAACAATTCCAAAGAAGAAGAAATGCATGAAGGCAAAGTGGTTGTCTGAGGAAGTTTTACAGATAGCTGAGGAAAGAAGAGAAGTGAAAGGTGAAAGACAAAGGAGAAAAGGAAAGGTATACCCAACAGAATGCAGAGTTTCAGAGAACAGCAAGGAGAGATAAGAGCGTTGCCAAGAAATAGAGGAAAACAATAGATTAGGGAAGACTAGAGATCTCTTCCGGAAAATTGGAGATACCTAGGGAACATTTCATGCAAAAATGGGCATGATAAAGGACAGAAAACAGTAAGGACCGAACAGAAGCAGAAGAGATTAAGAAGAGGTGGCAAGAATACACAGAAGACTATACAAAAAAGATCTTAATGACCCGATAATTATTATGGTGTGGTTTCTCACATAGAGCCAGACATCCTGGAATCAAGTGGGCTGTAGGAAGTATTACTATGAACAAAGCTAGTGGAGGTGATGGAACTCCATCTGAGCTATGTAACATACTAAAAGGTGATATTGTTAAAGTGTTGCACTCAATGTATCAGCAAATTTGGAAAACTCAGCCATGGCCACAAGACTGGGAAAGTTTTCATGCCAATCCCAAAGAAAGGCAATGCAAAGAATTTTCAGACTACCATACAATTGCACTCACTTCACATGCTGACAAGACTGTCCTCAAAGTCCTTCACACCAGGCTTCAGCAGTACGTGATCTGAGAACTTCCAAACATAAAAATGTATTTAGAAATGGCCTTGGAGATGAGGGATGGATTAAAGACAAAGAGACTTGACAATTGTTGGCAGTGGATTAGAAGTTGGTAGGAATGGGAGTAAGGAAAGTAACATAGACAGCTCTAAGTTTAGCCTCATGGCTGAACACACTGTGGTAGAAACACTGGATCATGGGAAGACATGTTGAGGGCTGGAATTTCAGGATTCCAGGTTCAACTTCAAATGGATTCAATTTGAAGTGCCTGCAGGATATCCACAGAGAGGCGCTCATTAGGCAACTAGATATTTGCTTCCGGAACTCAGTAGAGAAGTCTGAGCTGGAGATAAATATTTTTAAATTTTGAATAAAATGGTGTTGATTGATACGATGGTAGGGAGGTAGAGAAGTTTGCCTTGGGGTGGGGGTAGTGGCACAATAAGAAAAATTTTATCAGATATAACCCTGCTGAACCCTTTGAGGAGAAGGCTGAGCAATAGAAATCTTTGAAAGACACGAGAATGTGCATCCTTAGAGCAAGGAAACCAGGAGAAAGGGATGTCTCTCAGCTCAGTGTCTGCCTAGAAAGACACTGAAGAGAGGGACTTAAGCATCCGCTTGGCTTAAGAAAAAACTAAGTCACTGACTCTCCCTGTTGACGGCTGTTTCAATAAAGTCGAAGAGTTGATGGGAAGCAGGGAGAGGACGTGAGTGTGGACAACTTCTCCCTGGGTGTCAGTTCCCTCTCCACATCTGTGATGTGTGGGGTATTCAGAAGTTATACACAAGCTACCCCTGGACTGCATTCTAATGCAGATGTATGTGTCGGGGAGGGGGGGGGGGCGGGGGTTGGCCAGCATGGTGTTCAAAATGCATTTAGTCTCCTCTGATTACAGTTACAGAGAACCCTTTCCAGATCCTTTGGGGGCAGGTTAAAAAAATCTTTCATACATGAATTTTTAAATTTATTTTTTAATTGGAGTATAGTTGCTTTATAATGTCTTAGTTTCTGCTTACAGTAGCATGAATCAGCTACGAGTATGCATACATGGTTTTTACCTTGTGAGTTTGATATGTGATCTAATGCTGTCTACCCACAATCTACATGAATTCTGATCAGGATTGATGATTTGATAAAGAATTCCCCTGTATTTCATATTATTAATGTGTCTCCTTAAGCTCTGTTGCTGAATATATTGGGTTTATCAAAAAGTTCGTATGGGTTTTTCACTTCCAGCTTATGGAAAAAGCCAAATGAACTTTTTGGCCAACCCAGTATTTTGAGAAGTAGCTGGCAGGAATACTGTGAACGTAATCTGTGTCTTCCAAGGATTGTGGTTATTGAAATAGTTGTCTGCTTCAGTGTTTCCCACTGGCAGTTTGGGGTATGTTGCACCCTTGACTACAGGAATAATTTGGGGCAGGGGGGGAGTGGTGATTGCTTGGACACATGACCCTGATGATAACCAACATCACTATTGAGAACGTTCCCATAAATTCAGCCATGTACAGACTTCGATGTTTATTGGGCTTCCTGGCATCTGGTGGTCCTCTTTCATCCATTTGTTGGTGTGGCTTCTGCTTTCTCCAAAACCTGATCCTTCCAGAGAGGATTCTTGATGTGCCTAGAGATTTCATAGTGAGTCCTCAGCAGAAAACACATAGGGTGCATATGCCTCAGCTTTTGGAATTCCACTCTCCTGGTTTCTGCCTTTTAGAAAAACTGTCTGAGTCTAAAAAAGGTTTTTGGTGAATGATTTTTGCATGATCATGACTTTTCTAATTGGATGTGATAAATGTTTTATTCTTCCAAAATCATACAACTCAGATAAATTCAAGAGTCCCTGTAGGAAGTCAAGAGGCGAGGTCTAAGAAATTACTGTGTTGAATTTTCTTTGGTCAAAGATGCGGTCTCATCCTCTCCTACAACCTGTGGGAAACCAAGGCCCAGAGGGAAAAGGTGGCAGGAGTTTAGCCCACACAGCTCACCAGCCCCAGAGCTGGACAAGGTCTTAACCACCCTGGGGCCCTTCTGAGCAAGGATGTCCTTCCAACCTGTGCCAGCAACTTCAGCATAAAATGCAGACTTCTGCTCGGCGTGTCTGTCTGCTTCACCTTGGCTTTATTTATCTTAATGTTTTCTCCTCTTCCATAAAAAACACTTTTAAAAAAACATGCATTCATTCCACATGCTATGCTCAGAAGTGCCAGGTGATAAAGGGTAGATTGGCAGCTTTGTGATTTTTCTTGATTAGATTGTAGAGTTATGTCCCAGCTGTGTGGCTTCCTAAATATTTACAGATGAGCCAGCCTGCAACACTGTGAGGTTGTTTTATGGGTCCGGGGCCTTTCACATTCTTTATTGTATTAGGTCACCTCGTCCCCAGTAAGGCAAGGACCACCTGCTGCATCTGTGCCCACTCAGCTGAATCAGCGGCAGTAAAGGCCACGCTCAGTGGTGCCCGGAGGCCACCCAGCCGAAGCCTGTAGATGAGGCCTTTGGCCTATACCCGAAGCCTGTGGTGAAAGAGAAGATGATCTGAATTTTTCATGCGGATGTTGTGGGTTCTGACAAGAATCCCTCATGGTTCTGTGTCCCAGACAGCACGGAGCAGGGTCTGACCCCTTTCTTACACATCTGAGATGTAAGAAACCTCAGATCTCAAGTGTGTCCACAGATAAGAAGCTTTGCAGCGCTGGTCCTCATCTGAAATGGTTTCATGAGACGAGCTTTGAGGCTGGATATTCTGCAGTTCCCCAGGTTCTAGGAGCCTTTTGTCACACGCTTTGGCATTTCCAGTCTTCATCCTTTTCTTGGGTGTGCCAAATACTAGGTGTCATGTAGGGTAGCACCTCTCCTTTCTATGAGAGGTGGTGCTATAGTTTTTAAAGTTTTTTTAATTGATTTGTTTTTGGTTGTGCTTTGTTGCTACTTGCGGGCTTTTGCTAGTTGCAGTGAGCGGAGGCTACTCTTCGTGGCAGTGTGCATACTCCTTGTGGTGGCTTCTCTTGTTGCGGAGCACAGACTCTGAGGGTGTGGGCTTCAGTAGTTGTGGCTCCAGACTGTTTCTCCGAGGCATGTGGAATCTTCACAGACCAGGGAAACCTGTGTCCCCTGCACTGACAGGCAGATTCTTATCCACTGTGCCACCAGGGAAGTCCTATCATTTTTTAAGAATTGGTTATATTTACAGATTATCACCAAATCCCATCATCTTTAGAAGTAAATTTAAAGATGAGCAGGCACTTCACAAAAGAGGATATCCAAACAGCCACTGAGAAAAGTGTCCAACATCACTGCTCACTGGGGGCAGAAGAATTAAACCTCAGTAAGGAACTTGCCTGGTGGTCCAGTAGTTAAGACTTTAAGACTGTGGACTGCAGGAGATATGAATTCAATCTGTGGTTAGGGAACTAAGATCCCACATGTCGAACAGTGCCACCTGCCCCGCCCCGCGCCCCCCCCCCCCCCCCGCAAAAAAGAAAAATCTCAGTGAGATGCAGCTGAACACTCATCAGAGTTGGCTAAAAAAAATCTAGCAATAGCAAGTTTGGTCCACGATGCAGAGTAACTGAACTCTCATATAGTGCTGGTGGAGTGTAAAATGTCAAAAACATTCTGAAGAAGTTTTGTAGTGTCCGCCAAAGCTAAATATACACTTAGTCTGTGGCCCAGGAATTCAGCTCCTACGTTTAAATCTGCTAGAATCACTTCCATTTGTCTACCTAAATGCTGCTATGAGAATTTTTCTGGTAGTTTTATTCACAATAATCCACAAGGGAAACAGTCCCCAAATGTCCAGCAAGAATGGATAAGCAGATGTTGCTGTGTTCCTATAATGGAATATTACACAGCAAGGAAAAGAAATGGCCTGCTGTGTGTAACAGCATGGGTAAATCTCACAGCGTTACGGTCAGAGAAAGAAACTAAACACAAAAGAACACCTACTGTGTGGTTCAATAAACATGGAGTTTAAGAGCAGGTAAAACTAGGCTAAGGTGATAAAAACTAGAATAGGGATTACTTCTGGTGTGAGAGTCTATTAACTGGGAAGGAGTACAGGTGATGGAAATGTTCTGTCTGCATCTGGATGCCAGGTACGTGGGTGTACACATTTGTACGTTCTGGGAGACTTGTTCACTTTGTTGTATGTGGGTTATGCCCTGATAGAAGTGACTGGAAAGAAAAGTGAATTAGAATGATTTATCTGTGAGTTGGATCCTGTGCACTTGGCATTTGAGGTCTAAGGACAGACGGGACAGTGCAGGTGACAGAAGCAGAAGGAAATAGATTTTAGTGTGGCATTTGTTGTAACATCCCTCTTGGAGCAGCCCAGAGCCAGTGGCATGGGCTACTTCTTTGAGAAGCACATCAATTCAAATTTTATAAAAAGCAATTTGGAGCTTACCTGTGCTAGGCACTGTCTGAGGATTCTCTTCTCTTTAGAAGGACCTAGAGATTTACTCCCAAGTAAAAGGATGGCTTTTGGATAAAACCTAATAGAAAGTCTGGTGGGCCTTTTTTTCTTTTAAATCCCCAGGGGTGGCTGCTCGAGAGACGGCCCAAGCTCTGAAAACGCTGGCCCAGGCTGCCCGGGGCGTGGCTGCATCCACGAGTGACCCGGCGGCTGCGCGCGCCATGTTGGATTCTGCCCGGGACGTGATGGAGGGCTCGGCCATGCTCATCCAGGAGGCCAAACAGGCCCTGATTGCACCCGGAGACGCCGAGAGTCAGCAGAGACTAGCGCAGGTGAGGCCCAGAACTGGCAGCTAAGGTCACCATCGCGGTGACATGTTGACAGGCTGTCACCCAGTAATGAGCACTTTCAGAAGCTTTGCCTGGTAGCCCCCATAACGTGAGATCTTCTTAATTCAGTCAACAGAAAGTACAGGGGTTTTGTTGAGACCTGTGCTTGGAACTTGAAGGGTCTGGACACAGCAAGCTTGTCTTGGGCCCTAGTGTACTTACATGTATCCCTCTTCCTGGCCTGGGAGGTGAGGTAGATACACTTGGTTTAGAAACTCAACACTTTAAACTCTCTCTAGTGCCTCTTCAGATGAGTCTTCCCAGAGAGTACGGACGGAGAGCCTCACAACCTCCTTTAAAGGCAGCGTGTGGGCAAACTCCAAGCTGGTCTGGAAGAGCTCAGAGCGCCCCTCCAGCCCTTGAGCTGGGTGAGGTGTGGAGGTGATGGCACCAGAGGGTCACTGAGCAGAAATTCATCACAGGCCTGCCTAACAGTGATCCAAAGAGCTCGGGGCCTCCTTCTACCTCAGGCCCTCTGCAGGACTCCCTAGCAGGGAACTGTTTCTCTTCCTCTTGGTACTGGCCATCTTTGTTTTGGAACCTGACAGAATATTGGAGGGCTGTATCTGAGTCACAGTCAGGACTTGGCCTGGCCTCTGGAGCAGGTAGAGCATGCTCTGTCACTGTGTCACAGCTGGTGCCAAGACACAGGATGTTCACGCCACTGAGAGGCCTAAATGCCCTGATGCAATGGTAAACAGTGTCAGGTAGATGCTGGTGGGTCATTTCCGTCTTTCTTAGCTCTGCCCACTCGCAACACATGTGCAAGTCTGTTTGCCCTGGAAGCTGCTTTCTGATGGGGCTTTTCTCCCTCTGTGTATTCAGGTGGCCAAAGCCGTTTCTCACTCCTTGAATAACTGTGTGAACTGTCTCCCTGGGCAGAAGGATGTGGATGTGGCCTTGAAGAGCATTGGGGAGTCAAGCAAGAAGCTTCTGGTGGACTCGGTGAGAGGTTTTGGCTCGGGAAGGGGTACCTGGGGCCCTGGGCTCACCTCAGGTGCAGGTGGGGTCTTCTCCCCTCCAGGGACCCTTTGAGTAGCTCACCTTCCCTTAGGGGTTGGTTTTCGTGCCTATTTGCCTTTTCCTTGTTTTGCTTTCCAATCAGCCGAATTCCCAGGTAGAGCATCTAAAATTTACTTTTTCCTTGAGCCCACGTTGCCCTTCGATCTTGGGTTATCCCTGTGAGCCAAGAATGGGGCAGGCTGTTGATGGGGAGGGTTTGGATCATCTGACCTCTCATCAGGACTCACTGAAAGAGTGAGTGGTCTGTGGAATTTCACGGTGGAGCTTGTTCCCTTCTTTTTTTGTAAGCCCCCTTTGGGGGGACTTGGCCTTCTTCATCTCTGTTTCTTCTCTGCTGTGTGCCTGCACATAACCAGGTATGCAGACAGTGGGTGTGGTGTGACTCATATAATCTAGCTTAACTCTCTAGAACTTTTTACCAACAGTTACAGTTCTGCTAGTGGCACTTCTGAGGGAAAGCTATATTGTTAGCAGAGACCAACTGATGAATAAAATTGGTGACTATTAGTTTGGAAAAATAGGATTTAAAGATTAATAGCATCTGCCTTTTAGTACCAGAAAGCTAAAACTTTGCAAGTTTTCATCTGAGAATGCCAGGATAGAGCATGGGTTCAGAGAGCAGATCCCAGAGTCAGGCTGTCCAGGTATGAATCTTGGCTGTGCGGCTTAGGAGACCAGAAACTCTGTGGAAAGCCATCCTTACTATTTTTAGATCCACTCTGTCTAGCACTGAATAAGTGTTCAGCAAATTTAAGTGAATGGGTATATTTATTTGAAGGTCAAACGTAACGTGGGCTCAGGCCACACAGAGCCTTTTCACCTAAACGATTCAGAAATGCATCCTGGAGAGTCTGTCTTCCCTCTGCCGCATCCACCATTCCTCCTACCCTCAGTAAAACTTCTGCAATTGTGCCCTCTCTTCCCACAGTTACCGCCAAGCACAAAGCCCTTCCAGGAAGCCCAGAGTGAACTGAACCAAGCAGCCGCCGATCTGAACCAGTCTGCGGGGGAAGTGGTCCACGCCACCCGGGGCCAGAGCGGAGAGCTGGCCGCAGCCTCCGGGAAGTTCAGTGATGACTTCGATGAGTTCCTCGATGCTGGCATTGAGATGGCAGGCCAGGCGCAGGTGAGGGGGAGGGGGTTGCCGAGTGGAGCTGACCCTTGCCTCTCGCCTCTGGTGGACTGTCAGCCCCCGAGGCTAAGCGGCAAATAGGAGCTGGGAAGCTGTGAACAGCCCACGGCTTTACATCATCTTTGCTGCTCAGAGACCTTCGTGAGCTTACAGGAATGATATTCCCAAAGACGCTATTAGCTTATGTGTGAGATGAAGATGACCGATAACTTCTGCCACGATCCTCCAGCAGAACTCATCATCTTATACTGTTTGAAAGGAGGGCAGAGGAGAGAAGGAGGAGAGCCCTGCATCCTATACTTCAAATGTAGTATGGTACTATAAAAACTCATGTTATTTCAGGTTTGGTGAGTCCATTTGAAAAGGTTGTGTCTAACCCTGAGTATCAAGTGATTCAAAATTACCTCCTTCAGATGAACAGATAAACCCCTACTTTAGAACAAGGGAGGATGACTGGTCTGGGGTGAGCTCACTGAGCTATTTATTTGCGAGCTATTTATTTGCTTCGAACTCCCTCAAAGTGGGACCCAGCATGCTTCTTACTCTGTTATATACAAAGGGCTGTTTCTCGGATGGGAAGCCAGGTGAGCAGTGTATTATTTGCAGAGTCAGAAGCCTTTGGGATGCAGTCAGCTCTCAGTGTCCAGGCAGTGATGGTGGTATGTGCCAGGCATACCAGGGGATGCACCAGCCAGGGGATGCACCAGCCCCTGGACATCTCCAGCACTGTTGAGCAAGATGCTGGACTGTGGCCTGGTCTGTTTACGCTCTTACTCACTCCCACCCCTCACCCCCCATTAATACCCACACTTGTGATACAGCATAGTTCTTGGCTGACCCACTTGGGAATGGATTTCTGTGCCTCTGTGTGCATCTCGGTTTGGGAATCTGTTTGGGGAACAGTAGATACCAGGCAGAGTCTCGACACGCTAGGCGTCTGCAGACTAATTGGGCTTCATGCCATCTGTACAGATAACCTCCTTCCATTTCAGGGTACTGCTCCTAGCTCTGAATGCTGCTTAGGAGAAATGGGCAGCCCCTAATTACTTTAGCTCCTTTTCACCTTCCAGACGAAAGAAGACCAGATCCAAGTCATAGGGAACCTCAAGAATATCTCCATGGCCTCCAGCAAGCTACTGTTAGCTGCCAAATCTCTCTCCGTAGACCCAGGAGCCCCCAATGCGAAAAATCTCCTGGCTGCAGCTGCAAGGTAAGTGTGGAACAAAATGGGCTTTCATGTTGGTTAAATAACATCAGTGTTTGCGAGGTCCGCCTGACATCCTGCTGCTTTTGCTGAGTGAAGAAGTGGTGCTAACCTTCTGTTCTCAGAGTTGGAAGCGAGAGTGACATAGATGCTGGTATCTTATTAAATGGACTCATTTGCATGTGCATTCTCCGCTAAAGATGCCTTCTGTCTCCTCTTAAAGCCTTTTCAGGAGGACTTGTTTAGACTGAAGGCCTCCATTGATTTATAAATATGGTGGCTTAGATTTTTTTTAAGTAGTGCTAATATCATTCAGATTATGAAAGTACCATATGTTCTTTAAAAAGAAATCAGAAGATGCTGAAAAGTTTAAAAAAAAAAAAAAAAGATGCTCAACTAGCCATTCAACATTTCTTGTGTGTTTACTACTATGAGCCTGGCACCCATGTTAATTAGCTAGATTTAAACATGGTCACTTTGTCACATGCAGAAGGGCTCAAAGTCAGGATGGATGGGGTGATGATGAGAGTAAATTGGGGGAATATATTAAAACATGAATCTGAACTTGGGATGATGTGAATGTCCTTCTTTGCTGTTGTTTTCACCCAAGGAAGTAGGTAATATGATATTAATTTCTGCTCCACGTCCACTCTGGCAATTTAGTTCAGTGACTAGTGATTGAATGCTGGTATCTGGAGAAACTGCAGTGATAGCTAAGGAAGATTTTATATTGGTAATCCCACATTCATATTCCTGAACCAAGGGGGTAGGGTGTTCTGTAATTCTGTGGTGGTGCAGGCCTGTTTTCTTAGCCTTACTTAGTATCACTTTATCGGAAAACTAGCAGCAGTGAAAGATTAAATGCAGGACCGTTAGGATTTGTAGCCTAATTGGAAACATTTTCAAAATACGCAGATGAGTGATTTTTAAAAAGCATGGCTTGAATTCTACTTAAAATTTTTAAAATTTGGTTTTGTTTGCTTACTTGTTTTCCAATGTCTTTATCTCTCCTGGCTTTTTTTAAGTTGTCAGAATCAGGAGTCCTAAATTCTAATACAGACTTCATTGCTTGACTAAGTAGGTTACTTTGGTCAGACCACTCAACCCGTCTTAACTTTCCCATTCGCAAAACAGGAATGTGTATAGCCCACATCACCCTTGAGCTCTGTTCCATTCCCAATAGACAAGGTATCTTGGTACCACTGGTTAATACCTGTCTCTGGCCTCCTCTTTGTTTGCAGTATTATTTTTTATGGGGGGATTTAGATAATTTCAGAGCAACTCCCTTGAAAACTTTTGAATTTCTTCATTCATTCTCATCAACATACTTTGAGTGCTAAGTTGATTTAGTCATGTCCAACACTTTGCAACCTTGGGGACTGTAGCCCTCCAGGCTCCTCCGTCCGTGGCATTCTCCAGGCAAGAATACTGGAGTGGTTTGCCATGCCCTCCTTCAGGGGATCTGCAGGTGGGTTCTTTACCACTAGTGCCCCCTGGGAGGCCCAAAGATACTTTACCTTCAAACAACAGCGAGAGCCACTAGGTGATGGGATACATACTCACATCTCCCCACCTCCATCTTGTGCTTTGCTTGTGATTGTTCCAGCAGGTGCATGCCCTCCTGAGCTCAGGGTGGGGGTGAGGAGGAACGGTGATGTCCTCTCTATTGAGCAGCTATTTCTGATATAAAACCCTCTTAATCACTTTTTTTTTCAAGAACAGCCTTTGTATAAAGCAGCGAATGTTTCCAGGTACCTGAACTCAGTTGTTTTTCGTTATCTTCAATTTTTTGCCCCTTTTCAAAATTACAGTTTCCAACTCAGAGGCGTGTTGACGTCTCTCGTAAATTGTGAGAAGGAAAGGAGAGTATAAATGGGCATTTTGAAAGCCCCTTAAAGAAAGGACTCCGGGACCTGAGAGCTTATTGCTGGTGTCCTCGCTCTGTGCGTGTCTGCACGCCCCCTGGTGGTTACATTGAGGAAGGGCCCTGGAGGTGAGGTGAGAAAGCTTCCGTTGCCCTGTCTGTCCTGGCTTTCAGCAGTTGATAGGGAGAATTCCCAGCCTGATGGTTCCACAGCCAAGTAAGCACTCAAAAATCATCACGTGAATTGATAGCCTTGGGTTGGAACTGCTGCAGGAAGTTGCTGGCCTATTCTCCTTGGCTTCTTGGCAAGCTCGGCTCCCTGGGGTATTTTCCCAGTGGGAGCTTGCCTGAGTGAGTCAGGCCAGCTCCTCTTTGGGGTAAAGCTCTGCCCATGGGGTGCAATCATTCATTCTCTTGTTACTTCATCTGTTCATTAAACCGATTTTTGTTGCATGCCTGATATGGGCCCAGTGCTGGGCACACACTGTGAGTAAGAAAGGACAGCCCTGGTCCAGTCAGGACAGGCACATCCAGGGCATACGGCTGCCATCCTCTCTGGGCCTCACAAAAGTCCTGTGTATAAGTACCTTTGGAGCTGGGTAGCAGGAATCTGATGGTTATTGTCCTCATGTGCAGTCCCACTGGCCTCCCTATTCTCAAGACAGCGGTACCCTCCCTGTCCCTGTGGATGTCCAAAGACCCCAGACATGCCACTGTAGGGACCCACACCTGGACCAACTCAGCTCCACCCTGCTCCTATGTCAGCAGACTTGAACCCTTTCTTTGTTCTTTCTAGTCACCATGATTCTTCCTGCTTTAGAAAAAAAAAAAAAAAAGGTTTACTTCTGGGAGAGCAGTAGAGTATGTGTGCTTTTTGCTTTGCTCATCATTCTGCATTTGAGCCCTGGTACAAACTGGTCCCTTGGTTTTTGATGCCTCGTGGGGAGGAAGTCATTTTCTGTGGAGTGTCTGGCTTGTTGTTGTTCTTCTTCCCGTGTAACTGCTTGGCTCCGGCTCTTTTCTGGCCAGTTGGGTGGGCCAGAGACTCTTGTAATTGTTTATCAGCTTTTTCTGTGACTTGGGGCTGGTTTGATGCTCCCTAAACTTAGTCAAGGAACTGAAAAGCCAATTTGCAGTGGCAAAAAAAAAAAAAAAAAAAAAGGAGTGTTCTACCTCCAAGCACCCCCAAGCTGCTTCTCAGCCTACAGTCTCCCTGCTCAAAAGGACTCTTGGGAGCTGAAGACTTGACGCCCACTGCCGGCAGCAGCAGGACCGTCCTAAGCCAGGTGTTCTGCTGCTTTCCGGTTTCCCAGGGCTCCCTAGGGCCTTGCAGGAGGTGCCTCTCCCCATGCTGCCCTTTGCCTTGAGGTTCCTGCCAGGCAGGCATCTTTCTGGCTCCAGAGATGGTGAAAAAGGATGACCCACCAAATAGCAATTCCATGCTATAAAGTAGAAAAGTGTACACTGGGCCTTCTGTCTCTTAGTCTCCTCTACAATGTTCTGTTCCCATTATCCAAATTGGGATCTTGCTGAGCCCCGACTTTACAATTGCTGTGGCCCCTGTCTGGCTCTCCCTAACAGGCAGAGCCCACACCTGTGGTCAAGGCTTTAATTTTCTTTCACTCCCAGCGAGTCCTGCCTGTGTCCCGCCAGTCCTGTCTGATGTCACACCCCCATCACTGCTTCCTTTGGTGCACCTTCATGTCTTATCTGTTCATTATCTTGCCTCTCCAACAGGATTGCTGGCATCTTGCTTTCCTAGAGAGCTTTAAACTGTATTATTTTTTTACTCCCCATGCCTGTGATGGTAGGACCCAGGGAATACCAAAGGTTAAATTTTGGTTTGCTCTTTGCTGCTTTCCTAAGCATATCCTCCTTTAAGGATGGGAATTGTCTGAAGTTGCTTTATTCCCTCCAGGCTCGCTATTGGATGCTTAATAGATCATCATGAGCACAAATTGACTGATTTTCTTCTCTCACCTCTGCCCCAATTCCCTGTCTATAAACCGTTTCCTTCCAGAGCTCACAAACTCCTGTCTGAATCAGTTTAGTATCTCTGAACACTAACTGGCTATAGGTTAGAAAGCCTCTTACATCTAAGGTTGTAGATTCCAATTGTTTAAAGACAGAGAGTAGCTACATATGCTTAGATAAAGAATGAATTATAAGAAAACGCTATCTCTAGATGATGAAATTATGGTTATTTAATTTTTTGTATTTTTAAAATGAATTTGTATAGCTTTGATCTTTACCAAAAAAACTGGGGAAAATAAAAATAACTACAATTCAAGCCTAATGGGATTTACATGTAGCAGAGGGAGCATGCAACTAATTTTGGCCATATTTTTATAATGATGTGAGTTGGTTGGTTCATAGTGTTTTAGTCAATTTACTAAAATCTTTGCTTTAAAATAATATTGTTTGGGGATTCCCTGGTGGTCTAGTGCTTAGGACGTGGCACTCTCACTACTGTGGCCCAGGTTCAATCCCTGGTCAGGGAACTAGATCTGCAAGCCGATAAATGGCAAGCAATAGTAATAATAAATTTAAAAAATAATATTGTAAAATCACTTAACATTTTGGTATTGGCTCATATGGTTTACACGTTTATATATTCTTTATATATATTTATATATTCTTTTCTAACATTAACTTAGTTGTATATCCAACTTAGTTGTATATCATGAATATTCTGTGATACAAGGAATAATCTCCAGAATTATGTTGTAGACTGTATGTTTCATCATTCCTTTATTGTTGCGTGTTTGGGTTTTCTCTAATCCTTTGCTCTTATGAATATGTTTTATAGTTTGAACCATAAAAATACTATTTCCAATTGTCAGATCTACATAACCAATTGCCTCTGTACGTTTTTTATTTAGCTATGCAATTCACACTCTAAAATGAGTTATGAGGATAAATGATACCTATATAATGCTTTTCAGTCATGGATCAGTATTACCAAGTGACTCATTCAGACAAGCAGTGCCATGCTGGCACTGTTATGGATTATCCGACCACAAATCCTTAGTCTGTTGGGTTTTTGGATTTTTTTTTGCCCCAAGTTTTTATTAGAAATTTTTTACTTCTAAAAAATATTTGAAATAGGCCAATGAATAGCTACACAGTCTCTGAATTCACCAATTGTAAACGCTTGGTTTATTATTATTATTATTGGAGTATAATTGCTTTACACTGCTGTGTCAGTTTCTGCTGTACAATAAAATGAATCAGCCATATGTATACATAGAGCCCTCTTTTTTGGATTCCCTGTGCTATACAGTTGGTTCTTGTTAGTTACCTATTTTATACATAATAGTGTGTCTTTGTTTTGGGGGGTTTTTTTGGCTGCACCATGAGGCTTATGGGATCTTAGTTCCCTGACCAACTGTGGAACCTGGGCCCGCAGCAGTGAAAGTACTGAATCCTAACCGCTGAACCACCAGGGAATTCCCATGAATACTTAGTTTCTAATGGAAATATCTTTATATAGAGACCACACTTTTTTAATGTAGATAAATGGGAAACATTGAAGAAGCTAAATGGAAAGCGTGTGTGATATGTGGAAATATTCCCCAAATGATTGTGTCATCCTAGTTAGGGTCATTTTGCACCCTTTGCTATGTTGAAACATCTAGCCTGCCCACTCTAAAATGTGTCTTGAGGGCTGCCACACAGAACACGGTGTTGGACTCTTTGGGGGCCCCTTCCAATGAATACGTCATGAACTGCACCCTCCAAAGGTGGTCCCAACTAGAGACTGTCCTGCTATGTCACTTGTCTTTGTTTTGCTTTGCACCTGGAAGACACAGTGCTTCCCCCATGACACATAGTTAAGCACTTTTCCCCAAATAAATGAATCGATCTTTTTTGTTTTTTTTAAATGAATCAATCTAACAGAAACTATTTGAGGATTCTTTCTTGAGTTGAGGAATGTTTTTCTTCTTCCCATCATTCTTGCTAAATTTAAAATTCAAAGCAGTAGCTCCTCATCAAATAATTAAGCTGATTGCCTTCGTACATTGGCAACATCATTTTCCATCTAATTTGATATTCTGTGGGAAGCTGCAAAGCCAATTTAACTAATAAAATGAGGCATTTTTATATTAGTCAGTGTTACTGATCAGCAGCAATGTGCATCCTATTTTTATTTTGTTTAAGTTGCCCGTTAGCTGCAGTGGTTACCGACTGAATAGCATTCAGGGTCCTGCCAAAGGTACAGACCAGTTATCACCCTGCGGAAAAATGGTTTTGGATCTGGCACTGGAGTCAAATGAGCATGGGTTTAAGTCTTATTTTTGCACCTTATTGTAACATCTCCTTAGGGAATTATCTCATCTCTCTCTCTCTCTCTTTCTTTCGTTTATAAAAACAAGCATACTATATTCAATTTTAAGACCTAGTGTAAAGGTGTAGTAATCCAAACAATGTTAGACACACAGTTCAATGGAATAGAATAGAATCCAGAAGTAGACCCACACAAATATGGTCAACTGATTGTCCACAAAGTTACAAAAGCAATTCATATCAGGAAGGATGGCATTTTAAAAGGTAATGGAATAATTAGACCTCCATAATCCCCCCCAGCCAGTCCATTCTAAAGGAGATCAGTCCTGGGTGTTCTTTGGAAGGACTGATGCTAAAGCTGAAACTCCAGTACTTTGGCCACCTCATGCGAAGAGTTGACTCATTGGAAAAGACCCTGATGCTGGGAGGGATTGGGGGCAGGAGGAGAAGGGGACGACAGAGGATGAGATGGCTGGATGGCATCACCGACTCGATGGACATGAGTTTGGGTGAACTCTGGGAGTTGGTGATGGACAGGGAGGCCTGGCGTGCTGCGATTCATGGGGTCGCAAAGAGTCGGACACGACTGAGCGACTGAACTGAACTGATATTCTCCCCCCATTAAAATTTGGATCAAAAAAGTAATGGAATAATTAGATCTCCATATATCCCCCCCTCATTAAAATCTGGATCCATATTTCACACCTTATTAAAGGAATTAACTCAGAAAGGACCATGCCTTTCTAAAATATATCCATGGCTTAACCTAAACAGTGACTGCCCAGGAAGGGGAGAACCCTTGCCAATGAAGAAAAAAATCTGGGCCGTGTCTTAAGTTCTTAGAAGAATAGAAACACATATAAAATCATCTAAGAATCTCTGGTTCCTATTAATGTTAACAAAGAAAATAGCTCTTTTAAGGAATAATTTTGGTATAGCTTCTAGGAATTGGTCAATCATGTAGAAATGAAAGGAAAGAAGAGGTTTTAAAATCATAAGGCACAGTTTACAGTGTGACTATTTTAAAATATACAGAATAGTCCAAACTACATAAAGGCTGTCCAAAATAGCCTGGCTGAGATCATCCTATTCCTGATGGGCTGCTAGTGAAGGATACTGACTTCAGTGTTAACAGGAGCTCTTTGCGATTTGCAACTTGGTTGTGACTTCTTTCTTGTGAGTATATAGCCACACTTTTCTTAAGAGACCTATTTGTACTTTTAAGGGTAAATCAGTGAATAAATAATGAGAAGCAAGGTGTGGATTCTCATTCTCTCTTCACTGACTGGTTTATTTTTGGTTTAGAGCCTTGTGAAAGAGCTCTCACGGGGACTGCAGCCTTTATAGTGAATTAATTGTATTCCTGTCAAACCCACAAAACATCATTGGGTAAATTTCTGTTGATCTTTGCAAAACACAACCCAAAACACTCTTCCCGTTTCTGTCTCAGAGCTGTGACTGAGAGCATCAACCAGCTCATCACGCTGTGCACGCAACAAGCTCCTGGCCAGAAGGAATGTGATAACGCCCTGCGGGAACTCGAGGTGCGTCCCTGGAAAGGCTGCTGAGGATTTAAGAGCATGTGTCTGTCTGTCCTTTCCCTCCAGGGTCAGGTTCTTCTCCTTTCTTCTTGCCTTTTATCTTTCCTAGGAAACTTTTGGGGCCAAAGTTCTAATCTTAAATTCCATCCATCTCGTGGGATGGAATTCAAGAAAAATTAGATTTGGTGAGGTTATCACCCCTGCCTCCGTATTTCCTCTAAGAGTTGTTTTTTTAAGAGAGTCTTTATTTCAAACAGGAAGAGGCCTCTGGTATTGAATGGAGGCTGAGAATAAGTAATTTCTACCTAAAAAGTTTGAGAGTGATTTTTCTAGGGCTGAGAAGCTAGGATAAAGTACTTTTTGAGTAAAAATGGTCTTCCTGTACATTTGATTTTGTAGCATGTAGAGGATGCATTAGAGAAAACCCAAGAGTAACACTTATTACTATGAAGGTGGCCATGAGGCCCCTGGTGGCCCAGAACACAGGGTGGGTGCTAATCAATTTGTATTCATACTTGGGGTTTATTTTTCATGGAAAATTTATTTATGCCCATAGAGTATATGTGAGTAAAACTAAAATCAGTGTGCCCACCTGTCCATAAAGCAGTCTTAACCAATTCAGGTTGTATTGTTTATCTCAATGGGTGTGGCTTGGTCGTACCCTACGTACCTTTAGTTTTCTGAAATAGGAACACTTACCATGTGAGAGAGGGTGGGCTAGGGGTGGAGGGGAGAATTAATTGCACCTTCTGAAGGGCCTGACTGAGACCCAGGTTGCTGATCAGGCCATTGGTGCAGCTGAAATTCCTCCCAGGAATGTGTGCAATGAGCGATTGTGATCAGAATGCTGTGTGTGCCAGAGAGATTGATAATTGGTATTTTTTGTTGTTTCCCTTGTTCTAAGGCTTGCTTGCTTTTTAAGTCATGTTCTCCTTTGTAGACTGTCAAGGGGATGTTGGACAATCCCAATGAACCTGTCAGTGACCTCTCGTACTTTGACTGCATCGAGAGTGTGATGGAAAACTCCAAGGTGAGCCTGACTGTGCTGTTAGCGTCCCTCCCCACTGTGGGAAGGAATCGGGACGTGCTTTGTATGCACAGGCCTGGGGGTGCCCATGTCTTAAAAGGCTCGTGGTGCCTTTGCCCAGGTGTTTCTCAAACCTAGCCATGCATTGCAATCACCTGGGGGTCTTGTTGAACACAGATTGCTAGGCCACACCCATACCCCTAAGTTTCTGATTCAGTACATCCCAAAATGGGCAAGATTGTGCATTTCTGACCAGTTCCCAGGTCTGGCCATGTGGTCCAGGAGCCACACTCTGAGAACCACTACTTATACCCTCTCAGGGATGAGTTTTATTGTGAATCTAAGCATGCATGTCCATCACCTGGGACGGCATGCTGGGGAAAGCCTATCAGTGACCGTATGTGAGACTCTCCTGTGTGCTCCTGTTACCATCCATTTATGGCATGTGTCCTCAAGGGGCATGAATTGAAAGAGACGTGTACCCCAATGTTCATCACAGCACTGTTTATAATAGCCAGGACATGGAAGCAACCTAGATGTCCATCAGCAGACGAATGGATAAGAAAGCTGTGGTACATATACACAATGGAGTATTATTCTGCCATTAAAAAGAATGTATTTGAATCAGTTCTAATGAGGTGGATGAAACTGGAGCCTATTATACAGAGTGAAGTAAGCCAGAAAGAAAAACACCAATATAATATACTACCGCATATATATGGAATTTAGAAAGATGGTAACGACAACCCTGTATGCAAGACAGCCAAAGAGACACGGATGTATAGAACAGTCTTTTGGACTCTGTGGGAGAGGGAGGGGGAGGATGATTTGGGAGAATGGCATTAAAACATGTATAATATCATATAAGAAACAAAGCGCCAGTCCAGGTTCAACGCAGGATACAGGAAGCTTGGGGCTGGTGCACCGGGATGACCCAGAGGGATGGTACGGGCAGGGAGGTGGGAGGGGCGTTCAGGATGGGGAACACGTGTGCACCCATGGCAGATGCATGTTGATGTATGGCAAAACCAATACAATATAGTAAAGTAAAAAAATAATAATAAATAAATAAATTACTTTGAAAATAAAAAAAGAAAAATATTAACCATGAATTTTACCTAATAAAAAAATAAATAAATAAAATATTATGGAATTTGACCAAAAAAAGGGATATGAAAACTTGTGGGGGTTTTGGGGGTGCAAGCAGTGAAAATATCTAAGATAATACAATGGTTTATATCCTCCCTTCTCCAAATCTTGACCTTGCTCAACAGATTCTGATTTCTTAGTATTTAATTTAATATGGGTGGCAATTGGAGGGAGGGTAGTCTAAAAAGACTTCTTAGCAGAGCAGTAATAATAATACTTTAAAAGGTTGAGAAACACTGACCTTTGGTGATCAGATCAGATCCGATCAGTCGCTCAGTCGTGTCCGACTCTTTGCAACCCCATGAATCGCAGCATGCCAGGCCTCCCTGTCCATCACCAACTCCCGGAGTTCACTGAGACTCACGTCCATCGAGTCAGTGATGCCATCCAGCCATCTCATCCTCTGTCGTCCCCTTCTCATCCTGCCCCGAAACCCTCCCAGCATCAGAGTCTTTTCCAATGAGTCAACTCTTCGCATGAGGTGGCCAAAGTATTGGAGTTTCAGCTTTAGCATCATTCCTTCCAAAGAAATCCCAGGGCTCATCTCCTTCAGAATGGACTGGTTGGATCTCCTAGCAGTCCAAGGACTCTCAAGAGTCTTCTCCAACACCACAGTTCAAAAGCATCAATTTTCAGCGCTCAGCCTTCTTCACAGTCCAACTCTCACATCCATACATGACCACTGGAAAAACCATAGCCTTGACTAGACGAACCTTTGTTGGCAAAGTAATGTCTCTGCTTTTGAATATGCTATCTAGGTTGGTCATAACTTTCCTTCCAAGAAGTAAGCGTCTTTTAATTTCATGGCTGCAGTCACCATCTGTAGTGATTTTGGAGCCCAGAAAAATAAAGTCTGACACTGTTTCCACTGTTTCCCCATCTATTTCCCATGATGTGGTGGGACCGGATGCCATGAGCTTCGTTTTCTGAATGTTGAGCTTTAAGCCAACTTTTTCACTCTCCACTTTCACTTTCATCAAGTGGCTTTTGAGTTCCTCTTCACTTTCTGCCATAAGGGTGGTTTCATCTGCATATCTGAGGTTATTGATATTTCTCCTGGCAATCTTGATTCCAGCTTGTGTTTCTTCCAGTCTAGCATTTCTCATGATGTATTCTGCATATACACCAGTGTTTTTGAGAACGTCTCAGAACCAGGTGAAGTGAAATGCAAGTCAGCTGAATGGATATTGAGCAGTTGCCTTATGGCTTTATACATTGAGTGTTCCTGCTCGTTAGCTTACATCACGTTTACATTAGCTTTGGGGAGACAGCAGGGCTCCCCTAGTAGCTCAGTGGTAAAGAGCTTGCCTGCCAATGCAGAAGATGTGGGTTCAACCTCTGGGTTAGGAAGATCCCCTGGAGAAGGAAATGGTAACCCACTCCAGTGTTCTTGCATGGAAAATCCCCTGGACAGAGGAGCCTGGTGGGCTACAGTCCATGGAGTTGCAAAAGAGCCCAACCTGTCATAGCGACTGAACAACAACAAGCCTACAATGAGAATGGCTTGGGCTCTTCTGCTTGGAGAGGCAGCTGTATTGGTGGTGTCAGGAAGTCTTATTCAAGTTAGGCTAAGACTAGAGTTTGCTTTGTCCAGCATCCTTTATGGTACTGTGGATTGTCTAAACGAAGGCTGCACGTGTTTCCCACACTTAGATCCAAAGAAACTGTTCTTCTTAAAGAGGGATGCAGGGAGAAGGAAAGGAAAATACCGTACATAAAAATACCCACTAACTGCTTTGCAAGTCCTTATGTAAACTGGATTATTTTGTGTATCTAGGCAACTTTAGGGAATTTCTCTCTTTGCCCATCCAAGATGGCATCTTGACAAAGAGCTCTGTGTTGTGTTCTAGACATGAATTTGATAGTCTCTCTAAAGCGTCCCTTGCACGTCCTTCAGTTCTACCATCTGTGACCCTGGAAAGTAACCCCTGCCTTCCTGGGACGTGAGGAGACTGTAGAAGACACAGCCCCAGATATGGGGCAGACACCCTGCCTCTGCCCCCGTGACCTTCTGTCTCCCCTTGTACAGGGTGCTTGACCTCCCTGGGTTGTATTCTGAATACTAAAATCCCTTTTGACTATTATTTTCAAGACCTCTGAAAAGAGAATATACCAATGATTTTCAAAGGAAAGGGAAATACTTTAAGAATTTAGCCTTAAAAATTATTTTAGCCTTAGTTTCAGACTATCTTCCTCTTTACATGTACACTCCTTAAAGATATATTTAGATTTTACTGTCAATAAATAAATGAAGGGACGGGTGTGTTTTCTACTTTCTGGGTGTGTCTTCATCTACAGCTCGGCAGATATATGTGATTTTGTGTGATGGTCAATTTAGACCATTTGCCCATAGGGTGCCCTGTATAGATTTTACTTTAGTGATTGGCGTATATTAACTGTACCTCCTTGAGATATAGATAACTTTTAGATGAAAGCTTCATACTTTCATTATGTATTTCTCTTTAATGAGATAGAAGCGATATAATTATCTTGAATCTCTTCTTACTGCAAATAAAGGAGAATAATGCAAATATTATAAATAAAATGTCCTTGAGTATTCAAATTGGAAGGGTAGCCCCTTTACCTCATGGTCTGAAGGAATCCTGGTCACAGTATCACTGGTGATGTGTTTTGCAGGTTCTGGGAGAATCGATGGCAGGGATTTCGCAGAATGCCAAAACCGGGGACCTCCCTGCCTTTGGGGAGTGTGTGGGGATTGCATCCAAGGCTCTCTGTGGGCTGACGGAGGCTGCAGCCCAGGTAAGGGACTGGTCCCCATGCCCCATGATGTAGGCCTTCCAGCCCATCCCGTGCCTGGTCCACGAGGGAGGCACAGGGGGCTTCAGCTCCAACTCTGACCACCACCACTTAAACCATGGAAACCATGGTGGCTCTTTTGCTTCCTGAGCATTTAGGCAAAATATCAGCCAGTTACCCCCAGGAAGAGACCAAACTGGAGAGGACACTGAGTACTATAAAGCCAACATAAGGGTTCAGAGGCCAGCTTTTTTAAAAAAAATTTTTTTTAAGGTCATAGTTACAGGTAAGTTGTTTGGGGTGGGGGGAAGATGTGTACTACATAATTCAAATTCCCTCTGAGGCTTTAGAGTTGCAAAAATCTTAGTCATGCTCTTTTTTAGAATCAGAGGGAAAAAAAATTAGATGCCATCACTCAGAGACGTGATCAGGCATGTTCCTGGCTCGTCTTTGAAGGTCCTGTGCATTTCCAATAATTACTGGGCTCATATCACTGAACTTTCAAAAATGTCAGCATTTACCTTGAAGGATTTATCATCTGACGTTACCTCAAGCCTGGAAGATGTTATTGAACCAAAGAAAAACATCTCTAGTTTGGGGGGTGAAATTGCCTCCCTCCTATTCTGCCCCTCACATCTCAGGGGAAATGAGCTGAGGTTAAAATGCCCCCTCACAGATTCATCTCTTCCTTGTTATTTGGCTAACACACTCAAAGCGTTTGAAGAAAAGACCTTCTCTTCTACCCTCTTGTCCTGTTGGAGACTAAATATTACCTTTATTTTGTTTCCCTGAACCATCTTACTCATTCTTACTTACTGTTTGAAAAAATTGGCCAAAACACCAAGGATACATTAGACTATGAGATGAGAAGCCCTCATGTAGGGCAGGTTCCAGGGTTGGCTTACCCAGCAATTCCATGCCATCAGTCTACACCCACTTGGTTTTTTTCCCTCTCCCATCTGCCAGCTAAAGAGTAAGCTTCATGCTGAGCCTGGGCCTCCTCAGAGTCATAAAGTGGCTGCCAGAGCACTCAGGGGTACATGCATCCTTGACCATGTTCCCCTGGAAGAGCTTCTCAAAGCTCTCTTAAGAATAAGGAGACTTTGTTCCCCAGAGCCCATAGCAGACTCCTGCTGGCACTTCCCTGGCCCAAGCGAGCATCGGCTTGTCTACCCCTAAACGCTTATTGATGAGATGACTCTGACCACCTTGCACTGGGAGTACCTGAGAATGACTGCTGCATGTACACTGTGGGACCACAATCCCCCACAGGCTTATCTAGGTGCACAGAGAGCCTGAGCTGTGGCCTTCTTCCTCCCTCCCAGGCTGCTTACCTGGTCGGCGTCTCTGATCCAAACAGCCAGGCAGGCCACCAGGGCCTTGTGGATCCCATCCAGTTTGCCAGGGCCAACCAGGCTATCCAGATGGCGTGCCAGAACCTGGTGGATCCCGGCAGCAGCCCGTCACAGGTAACCTTGGGCAGGGGAAGGGGGTGAGGAATGTGAAGTCTGTGCATCCTTGAGCTCTTGGAGGTGGGTGCTAGGAGACTGGAAGAATGAAGATTACTGTTTTTTCAGAGCTTGCAAGGCCAGCCAGATAATGACTTAGAGGATTATTGCAAAATATGATGAAGGTGAATACAGGTAGGTGCTTTGAAATGGAGTGCTGGAAGGCAGTCACAGTGGTGTAATCACAGCGAGATTCATCAGGAGGCTCACAATTCCATTCATCAGTTCAGGGGAGATACATGGATTACTGGTTCTGTGCTCAGCACTGAGGGTCACCATGAGTAAGACCCAATCCCCTACCCCCTTAACTCTTACTATTGGATAAAATTTGGAAGCTGGAGTGATTGGGGTATGATAACCATGCCAGGATTGTCAATGGTTTCTCTGAGGGGCTGTCAGGGTCGCTTCCTGGAAATAGTGGTGCTGACCCAGGCCCCAAACCTGGGTCAGAACCTGCAGTGCAGAAAGAGCCATAGAGACATTTGAGAACTAGACAGAATTTGCGACTTTCCATGATACTTCTGATACCCAAGTGGCATGGATCAGGTTCAGTAATTCCACTGTGCTAAGTCGCTTCAGTCTTATCTGACTCTGTGCGACCTGTGCCCTCCTCCAGGGGATCTTCCTGACCCAGGAATCGAACCTGCCTCTCTCATGTCTCCTGCATTGGCAGGCAGGTGCTTTACCATTAGCACCACCTGGTAAGCCCAGTAATTCCAGCAGTATGTACTATAAGGAACAAGAGTGGCCTATATGGGCCAGCAGAGGCAGCTCATGAGGGGCTCGTCCATGCTTGACCCTGGGACCAGTATCCTTGAGGCAAGAGAAGGACCCCAGTAAAGGAGATAATACAGGGACCACCGGGACCCCAAACAAGCATCAGTGTACCTGAGATGCCTCACCTGTCCAGTTAAGGCCAAAGAGTGTTACAAGCCTCGGCAAAGTGGATCAGGCAGATTCAGAAAAGCAGTTGAGCTGGAGCCTGCAAAATTCTTGAGCCAGACCCCTTCATAAGGTGCCTACAGCCCGCCTGGGGGTGGGGGTGACATCAGCTGCACGTGACTGTTAAGCACTTGAAATGTAACTGGTCCAAACCATGATAGGCTGTGAGTATAAAATACAGACCGATTTCAAAGACTTAGTATGATAAAGGATTATGAAAGTTTAATCTTCTTAAATGGATTACATGGTGAAATGAAATATTTTGGATATCTGAGGTTTAAATATGTTATTTAAAATAACTTCCCTTGTTTCTGTACTTATTTTAATGTGGCTACTAGAAATTTTAAAAATAGGTATGTGGTATGCACTGTATTTCTGTTGGGTAACCCCAGCCTAGGCCCTGGGCTATATCCCTCCTGGCTAGTGGTTACAAAGCATACTGACAGCCTCTCCTCTAAGACCACCTGGAGCCCAGCCCTCTCCCATCACCACAGCAGCGCCAGCTTTCTCTTTCTTTGTTTCTTCTTTCTACCTTAATAATTCTCGCCCTCCCCTTTCTCGGCGGGACTCTGGGGGTAGCAGAGCTAGAGACATGGGTTTTAGTTACAGCGGCCCTAGACGTGTGAGTTGGGGGAATCCAGGGCTGGGGACCAGGGTGGCCTTCTTTTGAACTGACCCCCTCTGCACTGAAGCACAGGGTGCCCCCAACGCAGTCCCTGCTTTGTAGGTCTTGTCTGCTGCCACGATTGTCGCCAAGCACACCTCAGCCCTGTGCAACGCCTGCCGAATCGCCTCATCCAAGACGGGCAACCCCGTGGCCAAGAGGCACTTTGTCCAGTCCGCCAAGGAGGTCGCCAACAGCACCGCCAACCTGGTGAAGACCATAAAGGTAGGTCACTGAGCTAAGACCTCAGGAATCTTTGTAACACCTTCTGCAGGTGAGAGAGCGAGATGGCAATGAAGCTCGGCTCCTAGACTTGCTTCTAGTGAGGGGCAACTTCTCGTTTGTTCTCGTGATTTCAGTCACTGAGGAGGAGTTCGTTGGTGATGGACATAGTTATTAGGAAAAACCAACAGCCTTGGTGTCTACGAACCTTCTGCATAGTGTGTAGGGAGGGGTGAGCTGTGTGTTTGGGAGGGGGACAGTTTTGAGGCGCCCTACCATGGTTACATATCTCTGGACTAAGAGATAAGGTGGAAGAAGAAGGGAATGGGGAATTGCTGGGAAAATCTCTTTCGTCTTTTTTTTTTTTAATCTATTCTAGCCTATGATATCTCTTCCATTTATAGTTGTTTAAATGTTTTCAATGGAGCATCAACTTCTTAAAATGCAATATCCCATGTTGATTACAAGTTCGTCTTTGTGATCGAGGTCGTAAACAGGTGCGGGGGTGGGAGTGGCAGGGCAGGGTGCCCTGTGAGGAGGCACTTGCAGTAGCTGGGCTGTAGTGTTTGTATCTGGGCAATCAGACTGTAAACCTGGCCTGCCCGACGTGGGACACTAAGCAGAGAGCAAGCAGCTGACCAGGTGGGAAGACAGCGCCGTCTAGACAGTTGACCCCAGGCAAAGAGCCTCCAAAGGAGACTGTCAGAGAGGCAAGCTGCCAGTTCTGTGCAAACCAGACCTGCTGAAGGGAGGGGTGTCAGAGGGCTTGACTTTACTGAAGGGTTTTCACGGTCATGGAGGTGAGGTGAGCTGCTTTGTTGCTGGGCAAGTCCTGGAGGAGCGGGGCTTCCCTACCACCCATCCCCTCCAGAGGATATGATACCACACACGTCATTCCTGCACTGTGCCTGCATGCCAAGTCGATTCAGTTGTGTCCGACTCCGAGACCCTATGAACTCTAGCCCACCAGACTCCTCTATCCACAAAGCCAATTTAATCTTGTGGAGAAATTAGTCAACAGGCTGGGCCAAGCAGAAGCCAAGGAGAGATTGTGCAGCTGTTTAAACAGCCTTTTAAAAAAGTAAAAGGCACCTCAAGATCGACTGAAGATGAGTAAATAAAGTTCACGCCCAGGTGCCCTCCGGATCCTGGTGGCAGCTCACTTTAATGACCATCATGATCCACGGTATTAGAAATGAAGAAAGCTTACATTTTTTAATATTTAATTTGAGCAAGGCCTGTTCCATATTTTGTATAGATCTCTCATTCAGGCCACACAACCAACCACCCTGTGCTTATCATCCCCATCTTTACAGGAGATTATGTAACTTTCCTGGGGTGACTCAGCCAGTAAGGAGTGGATTGGAATTCAAACCCAGATCCCCTGCTCTTTCCAAACCTGCTCTCGATCTTGGCCTGCAGAGTACATACCGTGGAGAGACTAACCCCTCTCACCAGCCTGGGAAGAAATCCCTGGGTGTGTTTAGAGTGCTTGTATGCAAGTTTGGGGAGATGCAGGGGTGGAAGACAGCAGTAGAATTGAAAAGTAATGACATCATAGTTCATTGCCATGTAATTTACTAACTTTAGTTAAACTTGACCATTTTACGATCGTTTTGATTGTCATAAAACAGGCTGTATTTAGATGGGCCAAGGAGGGGAAAAGGTAAGAAACTCTTCTTTACAAATTCTGGGAAACCTTTCTTTCCTGCCCCATTCCTTGGTTTTCAGTCCTAACCTGTCTCCTTTAAGATCTCATCTCCTTTTCAGATTCTCCTCACAGTGGCAAGCCCTCTTTGTAGCTCCCTATAACCAATGATCTCTTGGGATGGCCTGAAAGCTAGGCCTGTGCATGCAGGATGCTGTAACTGGGGTAGATGGAGGCCTCCTCCCCCACCAGTACTCCAGGGATCCGTAGCAGCGCAGGAGACATAGAAATGACCCACTCACCCTCAGCTTGCTGAAGTGAGCTTGGCTTTTCAATTCCCATCAGGGGGCAGGCTTTGCTGAAGACAATAAACTTTGTTTTTAATTTACTAATAGGAAAATGGTGAAGTTCCTTTCAGTGCAGCATGCTGCTGCTGCTCCTGCTAAGTCGCTTCAGTCGTGTCCGACTCTGTGCGACCCCATAGACGGCAGCCCACCAGGCTCCCCCGTCCCTGGGATTCTCCAGGCAAGAACACTGGTGTGGGTTGCCATTTCCTTCTCCAATGCATGAAAGTGAAAAGTGAAAGTGTAGTCGCTCAATCATGTCAGACTCTTTTCGACCCCATGGACTGCAGCCCACCATCCATGGCTCCTCCATCCATGGGATTTTCCAGGCAAGAGTACTGGAGTGGGGTGCCATCGCCTTCTCCGATACCATACTACATATCGAATAGATCTCCTGAGTTAAGGAATGGTTAAGAATTCTGCCAAATAGCAGAACAAATAAATATTTAATTCCCTAAATGCTTGAAATGGCTGCCATCAAGGCTGCATTTTGCTCTAGGTTCTGTACTTCTTAGTCAACCTTATTTTTCCCTTTAAATCACAAGGGTATGCCTAAGCGCCACACCTTTCTAGTCCTGAAGAAAGGGGGGAACCTCCCCCTCCCCGGAGGGGCATTGGAGAGCAGGGAGCAGATTACATCACAGTGGGTTATCAGCACCCATTAGAATGTCTGCCTCCAGGAATCATAAATCTCTACTGATGGCATTCTTTGCAATCCCAAAGCATGGCTCAGAAAGAATAAATGTGTGCACCCTCCTTCTGACCAGGCCCTGCTCTCGATGCCGGCCAAGTTGGAAGCACATGGACCCCTAACCACGGGTGCCATCTACCTGCTCGTCCCCACATGCACCCGTGCCGGCTTCTCCCTTTCATCAGCTTCTTACCTAGCCTCAAATCAGATGTGGGGAATGGAATGTTATTTTAAATGTGCAGTCACTCAGGTTTGGATGCCAAGTAGAAGTTGTGCAACAACGGCTTCTGTTGCTCTGAGAAGCCGGAGCTCAGCCTTGCGTTTCACAGCAGAGCTGAAGCTCAGGGTTTTGCCATGAAGCACTTCCAGGGCGTCCAAAAGATACCAGGTCCAGCTCTCACTAACCAGTTTAAACTCGGCTGTAAGTATGCTTTCTTGATCATCCTTTTGTTTGAATTGGTAAAGTGGGTTTCTTGAGATAAAAAGGAGGGAGGAAAAAAAAACCTCTTGGGCTTCTTATGCCTTTTCTTGTTGCCTTTTCTAAGGTCAGTAGGAGGGAAGGGAGCCAGGGGTCTTGGATTCTGGTTTGAGGCATGAGCTTAGCCTCGCATGTCACTTCCTAGGTGTTAGTTTTGTCACCTGGAACATTGGAGCTTTTTAAAGATCTTAAAGTGATCTTTAAGATCCCTTCTGGGGCTTCCCTGGTGGCTGAGCAGTGAAGAATCTGCCTGCAATGCAGGAGACCCCAGTTCAATCCCTGAGTTGGGAAGATCCCCTGGAGGAGGGCATGGCAACCCACTCCAGTACTCTTGCCTGGAGAATTCCATGGACAGAGGATCCTGGTGGGCTACAGTCCATGGGGTCACACAGAGTCGGGCACAACTGAAGCGACTAAGCAGCAGCAGCAAGATCCCTTCTAATCCTTGAAATCCATGAAGCCTTGATTCTATTGCACACGCAGAAATGATTTCTCCCACATCTCTGTGAGATTTTGCTAAATAAGAAAATTCAGAGTTGCGGGCCCAGGATGAAGAGTGCCCTTCTCCTGGTGGGGCCTGCGCATTTGGCTCAGTGGATTTACCTTTATGTTGTTATGGCTGGGGTGCTAGTCATTATGTGATGTGGAATGTCTCTATGAAAACTGTCATGCCTGCCTAAAATTTACCTGTAGCCAGATCTAAGTATTCAGTTTACTGGGGTGTCTCAGCCATCCCCAGAGGGGAAGCCACATTCAGAAGTGAAATAACTCTCCATGTAAACAAACCATCCTTTCTGACACTCGGTGCTTTTCCCTCTTGAAAATGAACAACGGTGCCAGATTGGAGCTTGGCATCCTAGTCCACAGTCCGTGCTATTCAGGGTCCCGCCCTTGACCTGCAGTGGGCCACATGATTTATGATTTTAGGGCCCATGCTCAAAAAAAAAAAAATATTTTCATCATCCTGTTGGTGCAGTTGATGAAACTGCACAATTAGAAAAACCATTCCTTGGAATTAACCTGGGGTAATCATCTTGACATTTTTCATAAGTTCACCTGAGGGTTGGTGACATGATCAGAAATCTGCCTTCCTAATAGACTGAGGGCGTTGTCGAAAGTAAAGAAGAGGATGGGAGGAGAGCAGAGAGGGCAAGAGCAGGAGGAATAAGTGGCACCGCCCAGAGACCGGGCATTTTCCATTGAGCTGGAAGGGCCTGACCTCAAGCAGTCAATGATGGTAAGAGTGTAAGATCATGAGAGCAGCGAGATTGCTCACTGCCACATCATCAGTGCGGTGCTGCAGGGCAGTAACGGGTGGTGCTAACTTAACACTCAGTGAGTACGTGTGGCAGTCAGAATTGAAGCCATCAATATGAGTAAGTAGCAGGCACGTTGGATTTCCACTGGGCCTGGAAGAACCGCAGAATGAGCAAGGTTGGGTCAAAGTCAGTGCCTGTCTGGTGGAGAAGGGCCTGAGCAGAGGTGAGCTCTGCACAGTATTAGCAAAGACACTAAATTAACGAGGCTTAATGGGGATTCCTCTGAAAAATAGTAGCATGGTGCATGTATAATTGCTGTCCCAAGTTGCCAAGACTTGATTGGAATATAGTTGTTATTCAAATAGCCTTTAAATCTAACCATGCCTGCCGCCTCTTGCCGTGTTGAAAAATAGAAACATTCCCATCTCAGATCCAGTTTATTTCGTAATTCTGGTGCCTCTGGCTTTTTGCTCACTAATTGTCTAAACTGACTTTTATATACTGCTCATAATAGTTACATTAAAAGTTTAGTTGGTCATTTAACAAGGAAGTATATGTTATTCTACAAACATAACTGCCTTCTCAAATGTAGCCCTTTGCTGTGAGGCAGGAGTACTGTCACTGGATCACAGACTGTTGGTTCTAACAGTCTTGGACTTGAGAATGTGGAGTCCGGGGTCGGGGAACTTTGGATCCAAGTGTTAACCCTTTGTGGGTTTGCCTGGCATGCATCACAGGCTGCTTTCCTGGATTGGTTTCCAGGCCGGCTATTAATCGGTGATGTGATGAATCATTCAGTGCTCTGGTCATGGTGTTATTGTTCAGTCACTAAGTCATGTCCAACTCTTTGCAACCCCATAAACTGCAGTCACGAGGCTTCTCTGTCCTTCACTATCTCCCAGAGTTTGCTCAAATTCATATCCATTGAGTTGGTGATACTATCTAACCATGTCATCTTACACCCAAGGCAAAAGGAGAAGAAGGATGTGGTATTAATGCTGCTAATTTTAAAAAGAAATAAGCTTTGAAAGCTTAAGATACATAGACCAAAAAATCCATATGTGTAGAGTTCAGTGAATTTTCTAGGCTGAACACACCTAAGTAACTGCAGCCAGATGAAGAGACAGAACGTGGCCAGCCCCCAGAAGCCCACTTTGTGTTCCGTTAATCTCACTGGCTCCAAAGGGTGATCTGACAGCCAACACTCAGAATTAGTCTCACCTGCCTTTGTACTTTGCACAAATGGAATTTGTGGGTATTGTATTGTGTCTGACCTCCTTACCTAAACATTAAATCTGTGAGATTTGTCCATATTTTAGGAAATAGTTCTAGTTTTTTAAATAGTTTAAACTAGTTTAAAGTTTAAACTAGTTTAAACTCTACTTTAAAATAGTTCTGTTTTTTCTCCATTGCATTCCATTTTGCTCATTTCAGAAGGGCAGATACAAAAGCCCTCCCTCTGTCAGTTATTCAGGGACATCCGGGTAAACTTAGAAGTTCAAAGTGCCACACAGTGTGAAAAATTGTATTTTTATAGTTTGGGAGGGAATAGAATTAATTGGAGTGGAAATGGAGGGGCCAAAACATAGTTTCAAAAGTAGGGAAGAAAGTGACTCAGCCGGAAGGTTGGTAGCATGACTGGGGAGTGGAGAACAGGGCACCCTTTGAAGCATGTGAGCCGGGAGTTGATGGACTGTGAGGTCGGCTGGCCTGTGAACCATATGTTGCGCTTTATTCCTTATCATTGCTCACTTAGTCACTCTGCTTGATGGCGGAGAGCCTGCTCGTCAGTTCTTATTCATTGTTTATAAACTCACCAGACCTTTTGAGTATTCCCATTGAACCTTTTCACTGGGCGGTGATTGCCGTGGCCCAGGAGTGATCTCTGCGTTTGCCCCCATCAGGCCCTGGATGGGGACTTCTCCGAGGACAACCGCAACAAGTGTCGCGTCGCCACTGCCCCCTTGATCGCAGCCGTGGAGAACTTGACGGCATTCGCCTCCAACCCTGAGTTTGTCAGTGTTCCCGCCCAGATCAGCTCCGAGGTAGGGAGTCTTCACAGCAACAGTGACATTGAGGCCTGTGGCTAGTTTTGTGTGTCCCTGAATGGAATGAACAGTTAAGAATTCCAAAACCCCTGTCTGTCAGTACATAGGGCACTGTTATTTTGTCGGTGATGACATATGCAGTTAATGAAACTGTGTTGGTATATCTCTCAAAAGGTGATGTCTTGGTTTTATATGTTGAGAATAATCTCTGGGCATAGGTTTGGGGCTGATTCTTGGTATATGTCAAACTCAAAAATGATACTTAAAGATTGGACATGGCCCCAAGTTCTCCCCATCCAGGCTCCATGTGAGCCAGCCTCCGTGGTTCCCTTCCCTCTGTCTTGATAAAGAGCATGACCTTCCTGGGTCAAACTCATTCACTTAATCTGTGTGCCCTGCACTTGACTTCCGCTGTCTGGTCCCAGGGCTCCCAGGCACAGGAACCAATCCTGGTCTCAGCCAAGACTATGCTGGAAAGCTCATCGTACCTCATCCGCACTGCCCGCTCACTGGCCATCAACCCCAAAGACCCACCCACCTGGTCGGTGCTAGCCGGACATTCCCACACTGTGTCTGACTCTATCAAGAGTCTCATCACGTCCATCAGGTTAGTGTCTCCTTCAGAAATTGCTTGCAGCCTGCATCTGACAGGGCAGGAGGGGGATAAGCCCATCGGGACTTTTATTTAACAGCAGTGTTATTGATTATTGTCATCATTTTTTCTTCTTTGCCTCTTTGGGACCAATGGTAGCACTTGTCGCAACAATACAAATACTAACTTAAGTATTTGTTACGTGTTCGATACTATTCAAGGCATTTTACCTGTATTAATGTTATGTTTATCATAACAACCTTGTAAATAGATGCTGCTATTATCTCCCTTTTCCTGATGAGAGAATTCAGAAAGAAATTTAGATGACATTCCCAAGGTCATCTCCAGGTCTGCTTGCTTCAGCCTCAGTCCTTCTAACCATTGTACCGTATTGTCTATACCTAGGAGCTTAGGCAGAGAGCACCACTGTATATTTAGCAGGATTCGTGCTTAACTTTGGGCTTCCCTTGTGGCAGTGGCAACCCACTCCAGTACTCTTGCCTGGAAAATTCCACGGACGGAGGAGCCTGATAGGCTACAGTCCATGGGATCGCAGAGTCGGACACAACTGAGCAACTTCACTTTGTACTTTGTACGTTTGTCCCTTGTGACTCAGCTGGTAAAGAATCTGCCTGCAATGCGGGAGACCTGGGTTCGACCCTGGGTTGGGAAGATCGCCTGGAGAAGGGAAAGGCTACCCACTCCAGTATTTTGGCCTGGAGAATTCCATGGACTGTATAGTCCATGGGGTCTCAAAGAGTTGGACACGACTGAGCAACTTTCACTTTCACTTCATGGTTAACTTACCTTGCTGATAAGACGAAAAGAATATTCTAGGTCCTACAGTAACTCTTGGCATCCCTACCCTCCTTGGTGATAGTAGGAGCCTGAAAAGTTATTCCCTGCGTAGATAAAACATTTTTGAAGTTGACCAAAGTTAATAGCCCACAGTATGGAATCGCATCCCTTTCCTCAGTTGTTATTTTGTCTTTCAATTGCTTTTAAAACTCAGGATCACGTCAACTTTCTAATGCCTTGCGAAGAAAGATCCACTAAATATTTTAACTCCTGCCATAGCCCAGGACTTTGTGAGTAGTGTGCAATGTAGAGAGCATAGTATATTTACACTGGAAATGCACTGATTTTCGTTTTGTTTAAATGATGTTTCTATGTTTAAGCCACTGAATGGAGAATCCAATACCAAACTGTTTCATTTGCCTGGCAACCTGCCTGTGATGCAGGACAGCACCCTACCCTTCCCACCATAAATAAGTAGACTGAGCACAATTGTTAAATGAAGAAATGCCTAGGGTCTGCAGAGAAGCATTGCCAAGCAAAAGTCAGGGATTCACTCGCTAAAGCAATGGAGTGGGGTAGAAAGTAGACAGGGGCTCCTGGCCCGCTAGTGCTGGAGCAGGTTGTAGGACTTGCACTTCATGGACCCTGTGTTCAACTTGCCCTGTCCCTTCTAGGGACAAGGCCCCGGGACAGAGAGAGTGTGACTTCTCCATCGACAGCATCAACCGGTGCATCCGGGACATCGAGCAGGCCTCGCTGGCGGCCGTCAGCCAGAGCTTGGCCACGAGGGATGACATCTCCGTGGAGGTATGTGGGGCTGTGTGGTCAGCCTGAAAGCCTCTGGAAGGACTGAAGAATCCCGGCACCAGGCTTTGGGAATGGGGGAATAGTACCAACATGTTGTTGATGCAAGAGTTTCATCATTGGACCATCTTCCCCTGGAACCAGCCTGGGAAGTTCTTGGGAGGGGGTAGGGCACATGTGGAGCAGAGAACAATGCTTTGGTGAAGGAACACGTGCACTGTGGCTGAAATTTGGGAGGCAATGATTATTGTCAAATAAAAGTGTATCCGTAAGTGGAGTTACCATATTCAGTTGAATACCTCAGTAGAGCAGGCCTAAGCATGTAAATTTTGAGTGCTTCCTATCATATTTCAGCAATGTGCTTTTTAGACTAATGGGCAAATTCAGCGTTCAATGCTCTGTGTTTTGTCCATGCAGAAATCACAGATTCTGCTCTTGTTACTTAGTGTCTAGTATTGAGACACCTCTTCTATTCTGTTCAGAGCCACTATGCCCTCTCTTGCCCATTATTTTGAAGTTGAGAATAGACTTTCCTACTTTGCTCCCTTGAGTTTTTTCTATTACTTATTACAAAGTCCCCTGATTCATACTCCTTTTTTTCCTGTGTGCAAGTGCCTGACACTCAAGGTGCTTAATAAATATGGATGGTCTATTGACTGATGTTTCCCTCCTGACCCAGAGGTCATCAGCAATAAACCTTGGGGTCTTCCCTGGTGGTCCAGTGGTTAAGACACTGTGCTTCCACGGCAGGGGGCACAGGTTCAGTCTCTGGTTGGGGCACTAAAATCCCGCATGTCGTGTAGGATGGCCAAAGAATAGGGGAAAAAAAAGAACTTTGGCCTGTCTCTAAGCAGGGTCTGGAGTTGGAATTGGTTATTGTTATTAATAGAACTATTTCACTCCAACTTTACCCGTCTTCCCCATTTCCAAGGAAAGAAAGAAATAATGTGCGTTCTCATTCCAAGTAGAATGTTAGAATTATTGTTAACTTATTATTAAAGTAGCATATACATACAAAACAGTGTGCTTGTCACATGTGTGCAGCTTCATAGACCGCCACCAACTAAGCACATCCTGTAACTAGCACCCTGAGCAAGAACCTGAGATGATGAGCACCCCTCCCACTTCTTGCTCTCCCATTCTTTCACCACCCTTCCAAAGTATATCCTCTGTCTTGACTTTCTCCTTGGGAAGAAAATCCCTCCCTTTTATCTGCATGTGCTTCCTACTTATACCATATTTAAGCCATATTTAATTTAACAAGACAACCTTGCCTGGATAGTCTCACATTCTTAACTGCAGTTATGAGTGGGAAGACCAGAAGTAATTTGCTAAATAAGACCCTTGAAAGTGTGGAGGTTTCTCTCCACCCACCTCTATCACTCTCTTTCCTTTTTTTATTTCTTACCCAGGATTTTGTTTCCAAGCTTGTGGGTTAGGTTGCTCCTCTCATTGAGTGAACTCTGCTCAAAGCTCACCAGCCCATGTGCAGCATTGCTGGGTGGGAAAGTAGCCCAGATGCCCTATTTAATAGGCAGGACATTGTCACCTTTTTAGGAATCACCCCATTCCATGCTGGCATGTGCAGACCCAAAACACCCAGCATTCTGACCTAGAAATCCTGTCTGTCTCGGAAAGCTCCGTGGAAGATTCCCACTGAAGGATCTGATCTTTCCCACTACCAGTTAGCACTCTCCATCTTTGAATTCCTCACCCCCTTCATACTTCAGAATCATCTAGGTACCTCCCCCGTCTCTTGAGAGCAGTTCAATTCTTTGGGATGGAGAAATTAAACTGTCTCTCAAACCTGAGAAGAAATGCCTTGAGGGTGCCATTTTCAACAATGGTATCCGCGTCACCAAGTACAGCGCATAGAGCGCCTGACCTAAGCCTAGTGGGCACCTCATCTGGCATTTTCATTGGATGGTGTCTGGGAAATAGTCCTGCTTTAAGAGCCAATCTCATTTTTAGGTTACCTTCCTCCCCATTCCCCACTTAAGGGGTTCTTAATTCTGAGGATGCAGCAACCTGAATATCCCTCAGACCCCAAGGCAGTTCCTTCCATTTGGACACAGTTCTTTTCCCTTACTGGAAAGCCACCACAGTTCCACTCTTCCAGTAATGATGCTGAGTAACCCAAAATAAAGATACCACTAGCACCAGTTGAGTGAGAAGCCAGTAGCAAAAGTGTTCCGAGGGCCCATCTCATGCCCCTTATTGGTAGAACTGGGGGGTCCATCCCAGGGGAACCGAGGGTCCCTGGGAGGGCTAGAGTGGAACAGTGGCTGGAGGGTACGCCCAGGCATTTTGACATCCATTTTTTGTGACCTCCCTTATCTTTCACGTGGGCCTTTTTAAATCAGTACAACTACTTGGGGAGCTGTTGTGGGGTGAACTTGACAGATCTGTCTCCTTATCAGGCCTTACAGGAGCAGCTGACTTCAGTGGTCCAGGAAATCGGGCACCTTATCGATCCCATTGCCACAGCGGCTCGGGGAGAAGCAGCTCAGCTGGGACATAAGGTAACAGACGCTGGGTGCGGGGACCCTGCCAAGAGTGCAAGGAGGAGGTGGGGGTGGGGGGGAGAGAGGATACTGATTCTGTTGCTCTTGTTCCTCAAAGGCTCTTGGCCGGTGTTAGAGCCAGGTCAGTGCTGGCCTACATTAGAGAAAAGACCACTCAGCCTCCCTCAACAGCTTCTCCAAAAATGACCCCCTCGAGGATCTCTTTTGACTTGGCATTGAGACAAAAACTGCAGGGAAATTTTTCTGGGGCTTCCCAGATGGCACTAGTGGTAAAGAACCTGACTGCCAATGCAGGAAACACAGGAGCCTCACGTTCAGTCCCTGGGTCAGGACGATCCCCTGGAGTAGGAAATGACAACCCACTCCAGTATTCTTGCCTGGGAAATCCCTTGGACAGAGGAGCCTTGCAGACTACCATCCATACAGTCCTGAAGAGTCAGACACGACTGAAGCGTCTTAAAACTTAGCCATGGTCAGACTTTGCAGCTAACAAGGCATTTACTTCTTACTCTTCATCTTTCCTGGAACAAGCCAGAGACTGAACTTGGCATTCCTGGCCTGGTGTCTGCCGTTTTTTTTGCCCTGGCTGGCCAGCCTCTTCCCAGTGTGTTTAGGACACAGTGTTCCTCCACAGTTTCTGGTATTGTGTCCATTTTCAGACATGAGGAAGCAAAGCAGACTTTCAGACTTCACCCTCGATGGCTAAAACCTCCGTGTGGCCACTCTGTCAGCCCTTCAACTGAGCACTCAGACCCACATGGTTTCAGGCACTGCATAACGCTTTGCCTGTTTGGGGTCATTTTGCAGATCCTTCAGGGAGCATTGACTTGTCAAGGCCTCAGCAGAGAGAGGACAGACATTGGATTTTTAACAACATGCAGGGTTTCCTAGCATTTATCAGTGCCACCGTCAGCAATGTGCAGATCAAGAAATCTAGTAGCCAAATTGTCTCTGCAGGTATTGATTTTAAAAAATCAATATTCCTGCTTTTTCAAATTACCTAAGGGCCTACTAAGCTTCCTGCCAGTTCTAAGGAGAGGCATTTAAGATTTAAAATGGTCAGTGTCTCTCTGCCATTTCAAGTGTGGCCAATTTCACTTCTCAACTGAGCCCCTTTATGATAAGAAAGGGCTTGTCCACCGGTGTGGAATGGTTTGTGCGGGTGGAAGGACAGGCCTGGAGGCTGGCGTGTGGTGTATGTGACTACTGTGGGCAGAGTAAGTTTGGCACAGAAGCCAAACTTCGTTTCAGCAGTTACTTTTTTTTAACGTATTTATTTTATTTTCTGGCTGTGCTGGATCTTCATTGCAGAGCATAGGCTTTCTCTAGGTGCACAGGCTTCTCATTGCAGTATCTTCTCTTGTTGCGGAGCATGGGCTCCAGAGCATCAGGCTCAGTAGTTGTGGGCTTAGCTGCTCCAGTGGCACATGGAATCTTCCGGGACCAGAAATCGAACCTGTGTCCCCTGCCTTGGTAGGTGGATTCTTAACCCCTGGGTCACCAGTAAAGTCCCCAACAGCTGCTTTTGATTCCAGGAGGAATTTCATAAGAAAATATTTCTAAACTTCCAGGGTAACATCTTTATCTCTGCCAGTATGTTGTTTGTGTGGAAGGTTAATTCCTCTGTCCGTGGGTGGCCTGAGAAGAAAACTTAACTTGTGTCACTTGAGTTATCAATTGATTCTTGGCCCTTTGACTAAACAAGGCTCATCTTCTGAAAGGGAGTTCTAGACAAAGGTAGCCTAGGGGCCCTTGGTCCACAGAGATCACGGGCTGATGGTTAATACCCACCTCATTCCAGTGTTTCGTGGAGGTGCTCATGTGGGGCCCCAATTCAGCAGCTTCAGTACCACTTGGAGGGATAAAGGCAGATTCTCAGACCCCACCTGGATTGTTTTTCCACAGCTGCTGAGACAAAGTACCACAAGCTGGGGGGCTTAAAACAACAGAAATTTAATCTCTCACAGCCCTGGACTCCAGAAGCCGAAAATCAAGGTGTTGGCAGGGCTACAAGTTTTGTGCAGGCTCTGGGGAGAATCTGTTCTTTGCAGCTTCCTACTGGTGGTGGTTCTTGGCCTTCCTTGACTGAATCTTGGCCAGTCTCTCTCCCTGATCACTTTTTTGCCCACTTTTCTGCCTTCCCTTTTCCTGTCTCTTCTAAGGACACTTGTCATCAGGTTTTGGGCCCACCCAAGAAATCCAGGATGATCTCATCTTTGTTGCTGCTGTTGTGCAGTCACTAAGTTGTATCTGACTCTTTGTGACTCCATGAGCTGCAGCACACCAGGCTTCCCTGTCCTTCACTGTCTCCCAAAGTTTGCTCAAACTCATCCATTGAGTCAGTGATACCATCCAATCATCTCATCCTCTGCCACTTCCTTCTCCTTTTGCCCTCAGTCTTTCCCAGCATCAGGATCTTTTTCAATGAGTCAGATCTTTGCATCAGGTGGCCAAAGTATTGGAACTTCAGCATCAGTCCTTCCAATGAAGGGTTGATTTCCTTTAGGATTGACTAGTTTGATATCCTTGCAGTCCAAGGACTCTCAAGGGTCTTCTCCAGCACCATAATTTGAAAACATCAGTTCTTTGGTGCTCAGTCGTCTTTGTGGTCCAACTCTCACATCCATACATGACTACTGGAAAAACTATAGCTTTCACTATACAGATCTTTATTGGCAAAGTGATCTCATCTTAAGATCCATAAATATTCATGCAAAGATCCCTTTGTAAGATCACCTTTACAGGCTCCAGGGTTTGGACATGGACAAACCTTTGGGAGGGGTCACCATTCAACCCACTCACCTTCCCTAGGCCTAGGGACTCACATCATGTACCAAATACTCAAAATTCTGTTTTATTTTAACTTCTGTGCTAACCCACGTAAGAAGATTTCCTTTTCTATCATGTCTCTAAGAACAGAAGCTGTTGGAGTCCTTGCCAGACTTCTTAAATACAGAAAAAAAAATCCCATGCCTTTGAAACCTTTGCCCCACAATATGTGAGGAATAAGGACCCCTAGTGCTTGCTATACCACATGGAGGCCGGTGCTAAGGCCTTTACATATGCTGAATTAATCCCTGAGAAATCTGAAGAAACTTACTTACATTTTACCAAGGAGAAAACTAAAATTTAGTATTAATAATGGGATGGAACCTGCCTAAGATGTCTTAAAACAGAGTCAGTAGGGAGGATTCTAATCTAGAGGCTTTGCAGCTACAGCTTACTCCCCATCACCCCACCACTCTCCCTCCCTGAGGCAGTCAGGCACATGGTTAGCTGTGTTCACTTATGCTTAGCGCACAGCATTTTATAGTTGCATTGAAAAAATGTACTTTTTAAAATACATATATATTTATTTGGCTGTGCCAGGTCTTAGTTGCAGCCTATAGGGTCTGGTTCCCTGACCAGGGATTGAACCCAGGCGCCCTGCTTTGAGTCTTAGCCACTGGACCAGGGAAATCCCTAAAATTCACTTTCAAAATAATAAAGTGTTAGTTGCTCAGTCATGTCCGATTCTTCGACCTTATGGACTGTAACCTGCGGGGCTTCTCTGCCTGTGAAATTCTCCAGGCAAGAATACTGGAGTGGGTAGCCTATCCCTTTTCCAGGGATCCAGGGGATCTTCCCGACCCAGGGATAGAAATTGGGTCTCCTACACTGCATGCAGATTCTTTTCTATCTGAGTAAAACTAATCTAGAAAACATGTTGGATTCTAGTGTGTTAAATATTTTGACTCTTTTAGTACTGACAGGACCCATCCTGAGCCCTGACTCCTGATGACCCATCACTGCTCTTGGTGGTGAGACCAGTGCCCTTCCTGGGGAAGTGGAGATGAAATCCAATGCAAACATGAAAGATTGTGCCCTGGATCGTGCAGACTGGGCCTGACACATAAGTCTTTGCCTGAAGGTCAAAATCCAGCCAAGTCACATGCCTTGGCATCAGTCAGTCTGCCCAGAGGTTGGGGAGCCCCTTTAAAATTCATATAAAGCACCATAAGGGCCAGCAGCAGCCCTGCTCAAGTGCTTTGAAACCTATGTGTAAGATAACTATAATTGGGAATAGAAAAGTAAAAATGTTTGTTTTTCACTGATAGTCTTATCTCACTATTAGCTTTATATACATATATATTTATAATTTTACTTTATTTGCTTATTTATTTTGGCTGTGCTGGGTCTTCACTGTGGCTCACAGGCTCTTCTTGGCGATGTGCGGGCTTCTCTAGTTGCAGCACATAGGTTTAGTTGTAGCATGTGGGATCTTAGTTCCCCACTCAGGGATTGAACCCAGGCCCCCTGCCTTGGGAAGACAGAGTCTTAACCACTAGACCACCAAGGAAGTCTCACAGTATTACTGTAATGAACATTCATATTTTGGACCCTCACCTTGCCACAGCCCCCACCACCACCACCCGCCTCCTGTATTTTATCCGAGTGGGAATAGATGATGGCATTTGAAGCAAGTACAGCAAAATGTTAACATCTGATATTACAGATGCTAGGTAGACGGTGAGCTTTGGTGAGCATGTCCACTCAGCCCCGTGTATCCACGGATGCTGAAACCACGGATGCAGAGGGCCGACTGTACTACAGCATTTCATATAAGAGATGTGAGCATCCTCAGATTTTTGGTATTCACGGGGATCTTGGAACCCGCTGCAGATACCAAGGGACGACTGTGTGTGCCATCTATAGTGTTACCAACTAGAGACAGAGCTCTGCTGTAGCAGCGCTTAACTGTCTCGATGGACTTTTTTTGTTCTCCCACGTAGTTGTTCAACCAGTAAGTCATGTCCTACTCTGTGCCCCCCTGGATTGCAGCACTCCAGGCTCCTCTCTCCTCTACTATCTCCTGAAGTTTGCTCAAATTCATATCCATTGAGTTGGTGATCCTATCTAACCATCTCATCCTCTGCTACCCCCTTCTCCTCCTGCCCTCAGTCTTTCCCAGCATCAGGGTCTTTTCCAGTAAGTCAGCTCTTCACATCAGGTGGCCAAAGTATGGGAGCTTCAGCCTCAGCAACAGTCCTTCCAATGAATATGCAGGGTTGATTTCCTTTAGGATTGACTGGTTTGATTTCCTTGCAAAGGACTCTTTGCAAGAGTCTTCTCCAACACCACAGTTCAAAAGCATCAATTCTTTAGTGTTCAGCTTTCTTTATGGTCCAACTCTCACATCCATACATGACTACTGGAAAAACTATAGCTTTGACTATATGGACCTTGGTCAGCAAAGTGATGTCTCTGCTTTTTAATACACTGTCTAGGTTTGTCATAGCTTTCCTTACAAGGAGCAAATGTCTTTTTAATTTCATGGCTGCAGTCACCATCTGCAGTGATTTTTTGAGCCCAGGAAAATAAAATGTGTCACTGCTTCTACTTTTTCCCCTTTTATTTGCCATGAAATGATGGGACCAGGTGCCATGATCTATCCCAGGTTGGGTTCATCATAAACAGAACATTTTGACTGATGGGAAATCTTTTTTTTTTTTTTTTCCCAAATCCATGGTTTGGTCAAAATACTTGGGGGTGGAGGGCAGTGGGTTGACTTTCTAAAACCCTTTTGAGGGTGTCTTTACTCTAAGGCCTGGCAAATCTCATGGATGGAGGAGCCTGGTAGGCTGCAGTCCATAGCGTCTCGAAGAGTCAGACACGACTGAGCAACTTCCCTTCCCTTACTCTCATTTTTTCTCAGGCTGCTTCTCTCATCTCCTGCTCCCCTGCCGCTCTCCTAGCCCCCTTCCTTTTGAGTCCGTACGTTGTTCACCTTTGGTTCTTTCAAAAGCTCTTCTATTCGTGAAGTTAAAACTTTGTAAGATTTGTAAAATTCTCACACCTAACTCTGGATCTCAGGACAGATTTCTTAGCACTTCTGCTATGATCAGAGAGAGAGAACTTCCCAGAGGAATAGAAATCCAAGCAAGAGTTAATTCATTACAAGTACTCTCAAAATTGAAGCTGAACAAGGAATAAGGTCCGAGGATCTAATAAATGGAACATGGCGACTATAGTTCATAGCAAGGGATGTACAGTAGAGAAAAACAAAAGTGGAGTCCAGCAGATCTCCCTCTCCCTGCAACTCTTTCCGTCTCTGCCCTCGTCTCTCCCCACTCTCCCCGACGGTGGTAGTGCTGTGCTCAGTCGTGGCTGACTCTCTGCCACCCCATGGACTGCAGCCCACCAGGCTCTTTTGTTCATGGGATTTTCCAAGCAAGTATACTGAAGTAGGTTGCCATTTCCTCCTCCAGGAGATCTTCCCAACCCAGGGATCAAACCTTCAGCCCCTGCATCTCCTGATTTGGCAGACGGGTTCCTTATCACTGAGCCACCCAGGAAGCTCCCTCCTCACCAGTGGGACCCCTAAAGGAGACTCATGTATGTGTTTGTTTTTTTTTGAAAGGTGACACAGCTGGCGAGCTACTTTGAGCCCTTGATCTTAGCTGCAGTGGGTGTCGCCTCCAAGATTCTGGACCATCAGCAGCAGATGACGGTGCTGGACCAGACCAAGACGCTCGCAGAGTCTGCCCTGCAGATGCTGTATGCAGCCAAGGAAGGCGGAGGAAACCCCAAGGTACAACTCAGGATGCTAGGGACTCACCGAGGACACTGAGAAGCCATCAGAAGTTCCTCTGTATCATATCCCTCCAGGGAAGGCACCTCCACATTTTGGATGGTGGCATTTTTCTAATTAATCATTTTATTATCATTATTTTATTATTATTTTTTGACTGTGTTGGGTCTTCTTGCTGCTCATGGGCTTTCTCTACTTTCGGGGAGCGGGGGCTACTCTTTGTTGTCGTGCATGGCCTTTTCATTACGGTGGCCTCTCTTGTTGCAGAGCACAGACTCTAGGCTCATGGGCTTCAGTAACTGCATTGTGTGGGTCAGTAGTTGAGGCTGACAGGCTCTAGAGCTCAGGCATGTAGAGGCAAGAGTCCTTGGGAAAGAAAAATATACTGTGTGGTTATTACAGGAATAAAAACCATACCAGCCGGGCACCTACTTGGTGTTGACACGCAGCTTACACAAAGCAAACTTCTGTTGTTTTCCAGTAAGTGTCATTTCCATTCCTGGTAGTTAAGTTCAAAGAGTAACATGGTGCCCGGTCACCTGTGGCATACGCTGCTGTTGCCTTGGAGACAGTAGTTTAATATGAAAATCTCCCTCACCAGTTTGCAAGTGGAACATTTCTTCAGCCTGATATGTCGCTCGGGTACTTTAAGTGGCCAGAGATGGTGGCAGCATGTTCTTTTCTCTTGGGAATGATTTTGTCAGAGTGATTGTTTTACTTGTAAATCCAGCATGAACCTTAAGTTTCCTCAGGTTTCTAGAACCTGGAGAGGGTGTGGAGGCTTCCCACTACACTCGTATTTTGTTCTAACACGTTCCTCCACTAAGTCATCTGATCTGAATGTCTTCTTCTAAGCAGACTGACTTGAGGGAGCACTACTGGAAAGATTTCTGTAGGATACTGACCTACAAGCTCCAGGGATCCATATGTATTTCTTAGTGTGTTTTGTTGTATCTCTAAGATCTTCAAATGAGTCAAGCGGTATAGCAGAGAAAACTCTAGACTGAGTCAGAATCACAAATAGTGTTCTCGGAGCTAATAGTTATTGAGTGCTGACTCTATGTCATTTACGACATCTTATGCCCTCATCCTATTTAATCTTCATAAAAACTCTGTGACATAGGTGGTTCGCATTGTACACATGTGGAAGCTGACTTCTCTGCTGAGTTGCCTGAGATGTCTGATGAGGTGCATGTGGGGACAGGGCTGAGCCTGCACCCTACGGAAACACGGCGGACTCAGCCTGGAGCAGGGCTGGGAGGGTCAAGGAGAGATACAGGGAGGAGGGCTGATGTGTCTCAACAAAAGGAAATTACCTGGCATATAAGGGTAGCTAGAGCCATGGTAGGAAGAGGAAACAGCATCTGCAAAGGTATAGATAGAGTTATAGAAGGATTGGGATCTTTTTAGCACTTGGCCTGGGCTTCCCCAGTGGTACAGTGGTAACGAATTCACCTGCCAATGCAGGAGACACAAAGAGACTCGGGCTCAGTCCCTGCGTCTGGAAGATCCCCTGGAGAAGGAAATGGCAACCCATTCCAGTATTGTTGCCGGGAGAATCCCATGGACAAGAAGAGCCTGACAGGCTACAGTTCATGTGGTCACGAAGAGTCAGACCTAACTGAGCACGTACATGCTGGTGTGTATAGGGCATGGAGAGTGTAGGGACAGTGGGATGGGAGGGGAGTCCAGGCTGTATTGTGACCGGCTTCCTCCCCACATGGAGCAGCTGGGGCTTTATTGTGAGCAACGTGGGATGATGACAACCCACCAATAGTCTAGAAACTCCATTCTGGAAACAGCATGGATAATGTTTTGACTTGCAGCCTCTATGTTCAGTTTTTCACTCATGCATCTGGCAACTCTTAAGAGACTAATTCTGGGGATGCTAAAAATATTGAGAGCCAGCCTCGGCCCTCAAGTTGTTTTGAGTCTTCTGGCGAAATAAGTCTAGTTGCTGAAGCGCTGGGCAGAGCAAGAACAAGAATGCCCTCTTGGCTGTGATGGGTTAGTGATAGGTGTCCCAGAGTCAGGCCCACCCACTCTGCTCCCTCCCTGAACTGGAGGAGCCAGGACTCACCTTCAAGACTCAGTTCTGGGTTGTCTTTTCTCCAGGGCTGTTTAAATGCCGCATCTCTACTCCTAACCTGAGGGAGTTTTGTTCTCAGAGAATAACTCAAATTAGGATGCTTCTGCATGTTTACGATATTAGCACATCTGCTGGGACTGTGAGTTCTGAGGTCCTCGTGGAAGTCTGTTTTTTTTTGCCAAGGAAACTCATGGTTGAGCATTTGTAGTCAGCACTGTAAGCTTGATAATGACATCTTCTGACCGGAGGTGGTGGCTGGAGACCAGCGTGGGGTCGTTTCCAGTGAAAGGCCTAAAGCACCAGGTGAGGAACTAAGACGCGTGATGAGCGACGGCAGCTCAGGCTTGCTGTTGATCCTCTCACCAACAGCAATCACCCGTGCTGTCTGCTGACTCCTCCAGGCCTGTCACAGGGAGCCCGGGACACTGCACCTGGGCTTGCAGCCCCTTTCCTAAGAGGCCAAATGCAGAGACTTAATCCCCTTGGATTCAGGGGATTGCTAATTCTTTGGGCAAATATTCACTAGGTGTTACTTGCTGTGTGTTAGGTGATATATGCATGTATGTATGTATTAGGTGTCATAGTCCTTGTTTGCAGAGGAAATGTGGTTAAAATGTGGTTGAATGGTTTTTAGTGGCTTTGATCTAGCAAGAAAAAAATTAAAAAGAGGCAGGCCCAGAGCCTACAAGGCATTTGGTGTATGACTTCACCCCATCCCACTGAGCCCCTTCTACACTCCTTCTCTACCTCCAGAGCTCTGGCCCCCACCAACCCTCCCCCACTCATTCCCCCGCCCCCATCCTCCTTGAAGGGACCTTCCAACTTCTGCCTGTAACATTCCAACAAATATCCCCTGGTGTCCATCACTGGGCAGTTCTCATTATTAGTTGTTTTTTTCTCTCTACTAAAGGTGAGGTCTGCCCCCGTAGCCTTTTCTTCCATTTTCCAAACTCCTGTGATGTCCACGCCTGCTTTACTGGGCTTTGTAGTTGAAACATTGTAATAAAGAAGTAAGGCTCCCTTGGAATTCGACTTCAGACTTGTTTCCAAAGAGGAGTGAAGTCTGATTTTTCTCCTGTGTTGTTCTGTGAGGAACAAAACAAGGAGCCCCTCCAGATTCTAAGATAACAACCTCATTGTTGAGCCTGCCAGCTCCCCTTTCCAGATGTCCTTGTACAGCTAAGCCTGCCTTAATTGAGAGCCTGCTGTGTCTTTCCCTGTCTGAAGCTGGTGTGCTCAAGCAGCCTGCATGTGGGGTTTGGCCTCCGCAGTGTGATCAAGATGAGGTTTGCCATTGGAGTTAGAGAAAGCAGTCCTGGGTGAGGCATGGAGTAATTGGAGCAGGCTTCAAAGACTCTGAGCTGGCCCTTTAAGTATCTGTAAAACTTTAATATGTGGAATGAAGGAGAACAGAATTCTGGGTGATTCATTTCTGGGACAGCCAAGAACAAGGATGTGTTTTTGTAGGTTTTGGTGCTTGGTATGGGAAGTGTCCTTTATGTTTTCCAGGGAGTTTCAGAGAACTGTTTTGTGATGTACTTTTGCCACTCCCCAAATTAGCTTCTGATCCCTTACTATACCTTTATGGAAAACCAGACTCTCTTCTCCCTCAAAATGTGTACTTGCTTTAATATAAAAGCACAGAGTTGCTGACATTTTTTGCCACCCATAGTCACTTCAGTCTAAGTGAGATTTACAGAAACGTGCACCTTACATTTTACCTTTTTTATCAATGAGATCATATTTATGTGAGATTCTCTCTCTGAAAAATTATGTACAGATGTCATTTTTCAGGCTTCCATCAAATGAAGCAATCTGCGCATTTTATGTTTTACCTTCTCCGTGCCATGAAATCCGCCATTGGCCTAAAATGACCAGCTCCCCTCCATCACATCCCTCGGGGAGAGAGCTTTGCGTTCTGACACAGTTCCCGCAGGATAGCCATCCATGATCACATATGTCACAATTCATCAGACGTTGTATTTGAAGGACTCTTCTTGATTCCTGTGGCTTTTCAATTTTCACCTTCCTATGGCTCACATAGCCTCTTGTTGGAGTTCTCCTATTTCATTTAATCATTCAAAAGAGTTATCGTTTCCTATCTCTCACTACCTTCTCATCTACCAAAGGAGTTTCTTGGGTCTTTTGGAAGGCTCCTGTCTCCCTAAGGTGGATCAAGGCAGCCACGGCCACTGCATGGTACCTGGGCAGTATGGTTCTCCCACTACCTGGCATTAGGTCAGATTCCCCAGGTAAGACCACAGGCCCCTGCTAGACTGCCCTCGATTCAGACACCAGCCCTAAGCTCCAGGCTCCCTAGACCTCTCTTACTCTGACCAGCTCTGGCTACATTCAGGGGTTCTCACCACTCCTTAAGTTGGTTAATTTTCTGAAACAACTCAACTCAGGAAATTGCTCTACTTACAATCACACTTTTATTATAAAGGATGCGTGTGTGTGCATGCTAAATCACTTCAGTCATGTCTGACTCTTTATGACCCCATGGATTGTATAGCCCTCCAGGCTCCTCTCTCCATGGGATTCTCCAGGCAAGAGTACTGGAGTGAGTTGCTGTGCCCTCCTCTGGAGGAGCTTCTCTACCCGGGAATCGAGCCCACATCTCTTAAGTCTCCTGCATTGGCAGGCGGGTTCTTTTACCACAAGCACCGCCTGAGAAGTCCATGATAAAGGATATAACCAGCCAAAAGAAGAAACCCAGAGCGTGAGATCTGGGAGGGTCTCAAATTTGCAACTCCCATATTCTCAGGATGTGTCACCCTTCCCGCTTACTGCTGTGCATCACCCACCAGCTTCCAGTCCAGAGCTTTTATTGGGATTTCACGAAGTAGCCTTGATGGACTGAGTTTAGTCATATGACGAACCATTCCATCATTCCCCCTCATTTCCCCAGATGTGGCGGTCAGGGTGATACCGTGTTGCTTAAAGACCCAGCCAACCCCATTCTGAATCTACCTAATGGCCCCATGAGACCTTGTTGGCATAAGCTACTGTGTGGCCACCATAAATAACAGAAACTTGTGTGATCATTTGGGAAATACTAAGGGGTTAAAAGTTCCTAGGAACTGAGGACAAAGATCAACCAAATGTCTTAGTTTTCAGCAGTGGGTGAGGTTCCAGGGCTGGGTTTCATCCAGTGGCCAGCTACCTGGAGTTGAAAGACACATGCAGTCTAGGCCATGGGAGGCGAGGAGTGAGCCTCCAGGAAAAAATTGGGGAACTGGTAATAAGTTCATGGTCAGGTGTGGAGGCCACAGTGGCTGAGAGCTGGGGCCAGGCTGATGCCAGGATGTTAGGTGAGGGGGCGCCCAGCCAACTTTCTGGATAGCTCCTGATCCTGAGGTCTCTTGCTTTTGCCACATGGTACTTGGTTGTTTTACTTTGTTTAAAAGCACCCTGTTTAGAGGGACAGGCTGAAACTTCCCCCTTGTAGATGGCACATTCCCTCCATTAAGGTTTATTGTTCAGGAGTGCTGGTAAACCTGACCTGATCTAGCCATAGGTTCATTTCCCTTTTGACTGGTGGCCTAGGCTCAGCAAATGGCCAGCTGGTAAGTGGCGATTGTCCTCCACCAGGCCTGTAAGCTCTAAGTGCTTAAGCTCCCATTCCAGATTGCACCTGTCAGAGGGCTCTCATCCAATCCCCGCCTTCCAGAGTGCTGTAGGGATTTCAGAAGGTGTATGGCACTCAGTGTAGTGCTTAGCACAGAAGGGTCCCCTGGAAATGTCCCTTACAAATTAGCGGCTGTCCTTGCATTGCCGCTTTTCTGTGGTTTGATGTTTATTGTTATTCCTGGCCTCTGTCTGACACCTAAGATGAAGCATTGTCTATAAAATGCTCAAATACCCAGCCCAGGATACAAGAACCAAGACTTTAAAACTGAACAAAAGTCTCATTGGGTCCACAGGTTGGCTTTCACATATACAAGTACACGCTAACCCTTGGCATCTTGCCAACGTCCTTAGGAATGTTGGGCTTTCTTGGTCCAGTTAGAGGAGCGGGGGCATGTCATCACAGCCCCAGTGAGCCCAGTCTGACCCCCACCCAACACACACCACATCTCTGCCCCCAAGTGTGCCACCCATGATCTTTTGAAGCCTAAAAACAAATGATTCCATTTCTTTCTTTTTTCTGTTTACCTGTTTGGCTGTGCTGGGTCTTATTGCTGCATGTGGGGTCTTTTAGTTGCTGCATGCAGGATCTTTAGTGCTGCATGTGGGACCTAGTCCCTGACCAGGGATCAAACACAGGCCCCCTGCATGAGGAGTGCAAAATCTTAGCCTCTGGACCATCAGGGAAGTCCCAAGATGGCTCCATTTATTTCTGAATGAGTCTCCAGAGGAGAGATTTGCACCAGTGGCCTGTGAAGGCTATGCTTATAAAAATACCTCCAAAAATAAATATGAGTCTCTTTCAGCACCTTAAACCCATCTTCTAGAGGAAAGCAGAGCAAATGGCTTGCAAGGAGCTCAGAGCCTGGCTGGAGAGACAGCAGAAGGGGGCAGGGGTTGTGTGCCAGGCACTGCACCAGACCCTTCCCATACGGCGTTCCTCTCCTCTTCACAGCGCACATGCCTTCTCACCCTTCGACCTCCGTACAGGCTGTCCCCTCTGCCTGGAAGCTGCCTCCATTCCCCGCTTCTCCTCACCCTGTGAGAGACTGAATTCTTCCTCCAGGGCCTAGAGAATCTGAGAAGTCTTCTCTGATGCCAGGGCTGGGTTAGGAGCCCTTCTTAGGTACTGTCCCACTCAGCTGTTGCTACAAACAAGCCACCCTGAAATGAAGTGACTTAAAAGACTGCCAGTTTTGTATTCTCTCCGGCAGATGTACAGATCCACTGGGCCCCACGAGGCAGTCCTCACCCAGTCCCTCTTGCAGCTGTAGCCATATGGCCGCTGGGGCTTGAAGGACCTAAGGCTCAGTCACTCCCAGGTCTGGCTCCTGAGCAGAAATCACCCGGACTTTGGAGGTCTGGAACACCCCTTGCTACTTCTACTGTGGTCTCACCATGCAGTCTGCCAGCCATACAGCCTCAAGATAGCCAACATTCTCACATAGAGGCTGAAGACTTCAAAGGCACACATCCTCAGAGAGAGCCAGGCAGAAGCTGTATCGTTTTCCATTACCAGAAATCAGGCATCATCACTTGTCCCCCAGTTCTTTACTTTAGGCCATTGCCCTCTGATGACTCTTTGACTCCTGAGTTTCCTCTCAGGGCTGTAGGAATGTAGAGGAAGGTTGATGAGCACACAACCATCCCTGGAAGGCTTGTGGAGGAGGTGGTATTGAGGTTGGCCCTTGAAAAAAGGGCTAGGATTTAGATGGAGGGGAGGAGGGAGGAGACAAACAGAGCCAGTCTCTGCAGGCAGAGCATGAGAGGGTGGAGCTGTGAGGAAACCAGCCAGATGGCAGCCAGAACTCTGTGCCAGGGAGATGGGGGAATTTGTCTGGGAGGGAGGTGCCTCCCAACACCATGGAGGGCCTGAGAAATAGAGAAGGTGGACACTGGTCTGGGGAAGAGTCAAAGGAACAAAGTAATCTTTGTTCCTCAAGGTTATTTGACATTATTACCTTCTAAAGTGATTTTAGTAGTAATGTCAGTAGTTAACGTTTGTGTCCTAGCACCATTGCCTTGAGAATGTTGTTGTTATGGTTCAGTCGCTAAGTCGTGTTCAACTTTGTGACCCCATGGACTGTAGCCCACCAGGCTGCTCTGTCCATGGGATTCTCCAGGCAAGAGTACTGGAGTGGGTTGCCATTTCCTTCTCCAAAGGATCTTCCTGACCCAGGGATCGAACCTACATCTTGAACCTGTCTTGGCAGGTGGATTCTTTACCACTGAGCCACGTAGGAAGCCCCACCTTGAGAATAACCATCCATAATTAATACATTTCACATCTCATCAGATGTTGATTTGAAAGGACTCTGCTTGGTTCCCGTGACTTTTCAATGCCACAGGCTGAGCCAGTTCGTGTGGCTCATGTAGCCTCTTCCTAACTCTTCTCTTTTATTTAATCATGCAAAGGAGTTATCACTTACCATCTCTTATTGGCTTCCTTACTTTCTCATCTACCAAAGTAAAGATGCAGTTTCTTTGTCCTTTTCAAGGGTTCATCTTCCTCTGAGGAGCATCAGGGCAGCTGTGACCACTGTGTGGGGGCATCCAGTACCTGGTGCGATAGAATTTTGACACCAATTGCCCAGCATTAGGTCAGATTTCCCGAGTAAGGGCACAGTCCCCTTATTATAAATGATAAGATGCCTGCAACCATATCACCTCATTAGACTTTCACTGCATAACATGGTTATAATCATTCCCATTTTGCTTAGGAAGCCTCACCCCAGACCACTTAGCTAGTTAGCAGTGGAGACAGATTTCAGCCCCAGAATTTTTTCTTGACCTCAGGACCTTAGCTCTTCCCCACTTCATCTTGCTGTCACTTAGGTGTTTTCTAAGGACGCTGGCACTACCATTCTTTCAGCCTTTCATGCACTCACTCGCCGGCGCCTGCTCTGGACTGCATACGTGTTGTTAAAGCTTCTCTGAGGACTGTCTAGGGGAACTCATGAGCACTCCAGCTTTGCCTGCAGAGTGTCTGTCCCTGGAGAACTTTCACCATTCATCCTCCAACCTCATGTAAATACAATGTGTGACTCAGTTTCAAAGCCCATGTAGCCTTTTGCAGGTTTCTCTCTCCTGTCTGTACTTATTTTTCCATAATCCAGTCGTGTTTATAGAAATGGAATTCTAGTGTGTGGGGTAACTTTGAATAGAAGTGTGTTGGTTGTGTCGGAGAAGGCAATGGCACCCCACTCCAGTACTCTTGCCTGGAAAATCCCATGGATGGAGGAGCCTGGAGGGCTGCAGTCCATGGGGTCGCTAAGAGTCAGACACGACTGAGTGGCTTCACTTTCACTTTTCACTTTCATGCATTGGAGAAGGAAATGGCAACCCACTCCAGTGTTCTTGCCTGGAGAATCCCAGGGACGGGGGAGCCTGGTGGGCTGCCGTCTATGGGGTTGCACAGAGTCGGACACGACTGAAGCGACTTAGCAGCAGCAGCAGCAGTGTTGGTTGTGAACACATTTTTTATTTATATCATTTTTCTTTTCCTATTAAATCTGTCAATTTGTATTTTAGGGAATCTGTGGCATTCTTTTTCTACCACCCTAGACATAGTACCATAAAATGAGTCATAAGATGCTGGTTGAAATTGCAGGGGTTTTTTCCATTTTGATTCCAAAAAGAGATTTTTTTTCTATTTGTCCTTCTGGCTTTTATTTATCTGGCAAAGAAATGTATACAAATATAATAAAAGGAAAGGAAAAAATAGACAATACATTTTTGTGTTACATAGTGAGAATATAGTTTTATATTCTGCTTTTTAACGTTATCTTTTTTAAAAAGTGAAGTAATTCTTAAAGAGATTAAGCACCATTGTCTTCTGCTTATGGAAACAGCTTACAATTATCTTCTTCTTCCGACCCCTCCTTCTCAGGCACAGCACACCCACGATGCCATCACGGAGGCCGCCCAGCTCATGAAAGAGGCCGTGGATGACATCATGGTGACACTGAATGAAGCTGCCAGTGAAGTGGGGTTGGTGGGAGGTATGGTTGACGCCATCGCAGAAGCCATGAGCAAGGTGGGTCTGGGCTCCCAGACGCCCTCCTGCACTCCTTAACTCCATTTCCTCCAAGATCTCCCTTGAACTTGGTCCCAGAGGTTTTTCTCTAAGGAGCTGGCAGTCCAGGCTGACACCGCCAAGCCTCCTCTTTTCTTGAGGGGTCTGCTTAATGAACGTCCAGCATACTCTTTATTCTTTATTACTCATTCATTACTTTTGTAAGCCTTCCTTCCACATTTACACAGGGGAAAAATGGAGAAGGCATCCTTGGTCCCCTCACTTATAAGATGGAAGTAATTATTTACCTTCCCTGTCCACCTCATAGAGTTGTTGTAGGGAGCAAACTCTAAAATGAAGTGATTCCCAAGTGCTGGTCTTCAAAATGGCTCCTTTGGAATCCCTGGGAGCATTTTAGAATGTACATCCCTCGACTCTCTCCCAGCCCTAATCCTTTGGAATCTCTGTGGGGTGGTGGATCCTAGTATTTTTTTTAATTTAATTTAATCTATTTTACTTTATTTATTTTTAACATGGATCCTAGTATTTAAAAAAATCTCCCCATGGTTCTGGCATCTAACCCGTTGCAGAGACCACTGAAATGGTAAGTGTAAAACCCTCAGAGAACAGCAGACAGAGATGTCAGAGGTATCAATTCTTCTCCAGTGACCCTTCAGTTGAGTTGGGTCAGTAGGAAAGGATGACCGGACAGTATCTCGTGCTCTGTCCTCAAGGAATCCTTCCCTAGTCGTGCCAGCTTGCTGCTCATTAGAATGAACAACTCTTCATCAGCATCTAATTGCCATTCTCTGATAGCATAGCCAAGAACTGCAGACTTCATCTGTGTTTTGGAATGTCCATTGTCAATGGTGAATACACTAATGTGGTTTTTCAGGATAATAAGTGGTCTTTAATTGCTAATTTAGAGAAGATTGGTTGGTGTGTATCTCTGTAAAGAGATGATAGCCTGAAACTATCATTAGGATAATTCCCATTAAACATTATGCAGACATTATCAGACTGATAAGCTCCCAAGCTGGGCTGGGGTGCTGGGATCCCTCAGAGACCCCAAGCTTCCTTGTCAAAGCACTCCAGTAGTTTCTGCCATGGGCTTCTCATGCTTCAGCTTTGCACAGTTTGGCAGAAAATGAATGGAATTCGCTTCCTCAAGGCCCTTAGTTAAGTCTTAGTGGGCTTGTTTGATTTTTAGAAAATCGGAACAACAAAACTTTGAAATTAAGCCCTGTATCTACCAACGATATTAAATAATGCAACTCAAGGTACAAATTAGAAAGTCAAATGATAATCTTTTCCTTCTTAGGAGGTGCTTTTCACCATCACTCTTATTATAGGGAAGAGTTGCATAAATCCCTAGAAGAGGGAAGTCTTTTTTGATAGCCTTTGAGCCTTGCATATTGTGATAGCTCTTCAAGAAGGAAAGTGGCTCTTGTACTGTCTGATTTCAGGGGTGTAACAGCTCTGCTCTCAGCCTAGGACACACTGGATTCTTTTGGAAGTACTGGGGAATAGGCCTGGTGTTACCTGAGGGCAATAATTAGGAACTGCTAATAACATGAGCCCCCGAGGCTATGAGCAGAGGGTTTTTTCCCCCTCAGTTCTGCAAAGTATATACAGTAAGTCCCCTATATATGAATGAACCTTCAAGTTGCAAACATGCATCTAGTTCCAGCAAGGAACCAGAACCTGTGCCATCAACGTCAGGCAAGAGTGAAATTGCAGCTTGCCCTCCATCTCTTTCTGCTGATGATCCTTCAGCTCTACCATCTCCTACCTCCTCTCTCTCCTCCAGTAGTAACTCTTCTTGCTTGTTCACTCGATGCCAACCCTGGTATGCCAGCTGTTGTAAAGTACTACTGTACTTTTCTAGGTACTGTACTGTAAGATTTTAAATGTTTATTTTTTGTTTGTATGTATTATTTGTGTAAAAAGTATTATAAACCTATTACAGTGTACAGTGCTATATAGTTGATTGTGTTAGTTGGTTAACTCCAAGGCTAACTTTTTGGAGTTTAAAACAAACTGGACTTACAAACACGCTCTTGGAATAGATTTCCTTCATATGTAGGGGATTTACTATGACTGGGATTTCACTGATGCTCCTGAACTCCTATCTACCCTGACCTTACATCCCAAGTACCACACAGTGTCTCTTTCCTTTGCTAAGCCCACCCGGGCCTGCTCATCACTGGGAACTCGGTATTAAGTGATATCTCAGGTCTTTTGATCACCTAAGCAGCAACACATTATGTAAGTATATATTATATAAATATGTCATTTTCTGAGCTTGGGTTATTTGGTTAAAACACTGACATACTATTAGAATCATTGTCTGAAGTTCCAAAAGGCAGTGAGTGACAGAAAAAACCCAAGTGTACACAAAGTTAATTCTAACTTGGGTACAGTTCTTGACACTTTTAGAGCCTCTGCTCTGGAGGATCTCTTTGAGACTTTTCTCTCTGTATATAAGCACAGAGGTTTGAGAATTAATAGGTTACCATGGAGAAGGCAATGGCACCCCACTCCAGTACTCTTGCCTGGAAAATCCCATGGATGGAGGAGTCTGGTAGGCTGCGGTCCATGGGGTCGCTAAGAGTCGGACAGGACTGAGCAACTTCACTTTCACTTTTCACTTTCATGCATTGGAGAAGGAAATGGCAACCCACTCCAGTGTTCTTGCCTGGAGAATCCCAGGAATGGGAGAGCCTGGTGGGCTGACATCTATGGGGTCGCACAGAGTCGGACACGACTGAAGTGACTTAGCAGCACTTAGCAGCATGAAGTAATAAGCTTTCTGGGTAACCTTGGGCAAATTACTGAAGCTTTCTAAACCTTGTTTTCCTCCATTCAATGAGCTTAGTCTCAGTCTTTGGGATTTTATGATCAAGTCACTTTTCTTTGTTTGTTTTTGTGTTTGGGCGATTTTTTTTTTTTTCCTTTTGGTCAAGGAAGGTAATTAAAGAAACAAAACAAACAAAACCCTTGGTATCTACATCAGTAATATTCCATAAAATAAAGGACATGTTAACGCCAAAAAAAAAAAAAAGACTATAATTTCAGAATGAAGGAAAGTTCTTTCAACTAAATGAATTTTAAATCCTATTTTTTAAAATAGTCACTTCTTTGTTCTTACTGCTCTCATTGTCTTCACACTGGGAAAAGGTTCATCATGGCAGCCTGTGGACACTGTGTTCTAAGCTGCCGTCTAGCTCCAATATCCGGGCACGTTTGCAGTTACACCACATCTCATATGGAGGTTCCTGGCACGTGGCCTGACCCTTACGAGATGCCCAGTTAATTTATACTGAGTGTGTGAGTCCACACCTCAGTCCTCATTTGACCAGTGAGGCCCCCTATCTCCTGATAAAGAAACATAAAAAAAAAAAGTCTATCCTGGAGTTTGTGTTGTTGGTTTAGTAGCGATTACATCCAGTTTATGCAGGCACATTATACTAGGCTACAGTGACACATTCATTCAACTCACATTGTAGCAGGGATCTGCTCACGATAAGTAGCTCCCATTGAAGACTCCATCTAACCTTTTCCTAATTGCTCTGTGGTCCCTAGTGTGTTCCCAGACTGAAGTCTGTCTAGCAGAGAGCTGCCAGGGAGATCTCAGATAGATCATTGCCTACTGCAGATCCCACCATTTTCTTCATGATTACAAACTTCTTTATTAAATAGGTCCAGCCTGATTCCCACCCCCTCCACAGCTCTCTCCTGTTCACTGCTGTCTCTTGCTGTATTCATTTCTGTTCACCTTGCCTCCTCACCTAGAATATTGTTTGGCAATCAGTGGTGACAGTCATGATGATGGTGGTGGTGAGGATGGGTTGCCTTCCTCATAACCATCATGGACTTTATCACCATCATCATCTTCATTATCATGCTTATCCTTTCCACTCCATTCATGTAGATGGGGTATCATCTCAGTTGGTCTTTATTACAACCTTATGATGAGCTTTGAAATTTCCAGTGAAAGACCAGAGAACCAGTTTAAATACCCAGCTTGAGGCCCATTCACAAGTCTCGGAACCAGGTCTCAAATCAAGTCTTCTGAGCCAGTAAAATCTCCAGCCCTTCAAGGGGCAGACCCTCTATCCCTTCCCCTCCACACTGATCTCTCAATTCTTGTGGCACTAGAGTCAGATAAACAAGTTCTTCCTATGTTTCCACCTCCTTCTCTTCCCCAAGGTAGATCAGAAGCAAGGGTTCTAGAGCATAGACATCTTTGGGCTACACCGTTCCTAGGAAAGCCCTTTGTGATGGAGGCTCTTTGTCCTCCCCCAGCTCTTTGTTCTCCGTTCTGACCTTCCTGCATGTGTCCGACTCACACCCACCTTCGCACATGCTTGAGTGCTAATCCTGCTCCTTGAGACTCCTTCCCCACCTTTTGTGTATGGCATACTCCTTACCTGGTAAGACTTGACTGGATCACCATTCCTCCAGACAGCCCTGCCACTCTCCTCCAACAAACGGGGAGCCTCTCCTTGTCTGTGTGCCCTGAGTAACTTGTGTGCCCCTCTGTCACAGAAGTCCCTATCACAGAAGCTGGGGGATTCTGTTGACTCTGGACCAAAAAACTCTGCAGGCCTCTCCATTTTTCCCAAGTTACTGATTCTGAAAAATGAAGCTCACATTTTGTTCATTTTGTTCAAAAATGAACAGGCCTCTGATGACCCTTGGGCTCTTTTCCTCTCCCCTGCAGCTGGATGAAGGTACTCCTCCAGAACCGAAGGGGACGTTTGTCGACTATCAGACGACGGTGGTTAAATACTCCAAAGCTATCGCGGTAACAGCTCAGGAAATGGTAAGAAGAAAAGGGGCTGCTCCACCGCTGCTGGCTGCCCTTTTACCCACCACACCACTGGATCTTCAGGTCTGGGGTCTGTGGTGCAGAGAGATCAGCCCTCTGTGTTCCTAGTTCCTCCCAGGCCGCAGCTTCATCCCAGTCTGTGGTCTTTCTGGCTGCCTGTGGTCTAGAAGCCCCAGGCCACTGGACACAGGCTACAGTGGACACTCTTCTCATGAAGAAGCTCCAGATGAAAATGACTGAGAGTTGGTCATGAGGACAGGGGAGCGAAGAGAAGGGAGGAAATGAGAAGGAAGTTGCGAGTTACAGAGAAAGAACAAAATCCTATTTATCTCACAGAAAACTTGAGATGTTTTTAACACTTAAGTTACAGTACAAGAGAAGGCATTTGGAGACAAAACTGAGATTGTCTGATGAATCAAATTTTAATGTTTGGACAGTGCTTATAATGAATAGTACAATAGTGACAGTCTTTCAGGCAAAATGAAACACTGTGGTTATATGAAAAATTTTTTATCCTGGCAACAGAAGGCATGTAACTTTTAGAGGTGGCTTTTTTGTTTCGTTTTGTTTCTAAAATGTAATGTATTCAGAATTGTATTATATGGATATTTAGCTGTAAATGGCATTGAGATTCAGTGACTACTATCTTGATAGGTTAAAAAGTTGTATAAGGAAAGAAAAGTATTGTCCTCAAAGCTTTAATACGAGGACCTAGTAAGAAAGTTCTTAACTTCCGAAGGCTCAGATGTCACAGGATAAAATTAAGAGATGGCCTCTTAGATGCTGCCACCTAAGCCTGAGTTGCAGGGACCAGACTGGGCCACCTCGTGGTCCCTGCCCCATCAGGCCAGGCGCCTCTCTGGATGGTTTTGTCATGTAGTCTTGTGTCCACTAGAGGTTGAGCTTGGACCACAGAGGCTCCCCTGGCGGCAGCTGTTCGTTCTTAGAAACTCTGCAGTTGTGCCAGGCTCAATGTTGTTGAAAAGGACTTGGACTGCAGAGGAAGGAACAGTGCCCATCTCAGCGACGAGGAGAAGGCTGGAGTTGGCCCTGAGCTGGCCCTGCTCAGGAGCGCTTAGGGGCATCGTGGCTCAAATCTGGCAGCCCAGCAGTGCTGACTCTTCTGAGCAGGGAGCATCACAGAAGGGGCGAAAATATCTTCAGTGGCCTCAGGAGTTTCTGGAAGAAAGTTTCTCAGCCCGCCTGTCTTGACCCTCGGTGTCCACACGCCTAAGGAGCCCAGTATTGCTGCTCCTGGGTGGACTGGCTAGAGCTTTGAGGGGTGAAGAGCCCTGGGGGGTAAGAGCCCCCTACACCGACGGCCCCCAGGGTCATCGTGCTCCTCACGGCAGGGTCACGTGGAGCAGCTCTGGGCACAGCCTTGTTCTCTTGGCATGCGGTGTGTATTTCCTGCACACCCACACCTCTACCCGAAAGCCTGTGACATTTCCTGGTAAACATGCCTTAGATGGGCCCACGTTCCTGTCCAGCTTGAATGGTTGTGTAGTCATTTAACAGATTTTTGTTTTCAAGTCCTTTAAAATCAAGGACTTCAAATGCCACAAAGAGTGAGGAAGTATTGTCACCCAGAGTGAGAGAACAGGAGGGACGGAGGGAGGAGGGCTTGGATCCAACAGGGACGTGGACACCTGTCGGTGGCAGCTTAAGACTGCCCCTGTGAGACAAGAGGCGTTTTTGTCAGAGGAGAAAAAAAAAAAAAAACAGAAGCAAGCACATTAGCTCGGTAGAGTACACTAAGGTGAGTTTTTCTGTGAAGCAGAAGATAACTATAGAATATCTTCAGAGTAAAAAGGGCAGAACTTGACCATTTAGGCTACAGTATTCTCCTCATTGAATTTATGACTGAAACATCATCATTCTTCAGAGCAGTGTTATTACAAAGCTGTGTTCTGTGAGTTCCTGCCACCAAAACGTTAGACTTACTCATCACCACAGGCATGATTTCCTGATGATCCTGTCCTCGTGCCCTCTCTCGGTGGCATGGCACCTGCTCCTGGGTCCCCAGAGACCAGACCAGCCTGGGAGCAGCATATGACCAGGGGTGCGCCCTGCCCAGGGCTGGGCTCCCTTGTGGTTTCTCGGGGGGGCTCCCCTGGTGACCCCGCAGGGCAGGGCTGGTGGAGGCTACCGCTCTCACCTCCCAGAGAGTGGACCCCTTGGCCTGGCCTCCACACTGCACAGCCTGAACCCGAGCATGTCGCCTGACCCAGCCAGGACCCGCTGGCCTGTCGTGTGGGCTGCAGCATGGGCTTTGCTTGAACTGGACTCTCCAGCGTCCAGCCCCCACACGCAAGCCACAAGCTTAAAAGTGAATGAGACCCTTTGGCTCCCAGTGGTATTAACACGTGGTTCTCATGCTTTTCTCTGTGTGTCTTTGTGTGTTTGTGTCTTGCTTGTTTTCTTTTTCCAGATGACTAAGTCGGTTACTAACCCGGAGGAGTTGGGAGGACTGGCTTCACAAATGACCAGTGACTATGGGCACCTGGCTCTCCAGGGCCAGCTGGCAGCAGCCACGGCGGAACCAGAGGAGGTCTGCCACCTTAAGTCCCTGTTTTTAGAAGCAAACCCACACTAGTGCCCGCTCCCCCAGCCGGGCGATGGTGGGGGTGGGAGGGGCGGCAGTCTCCATAGCTCAGCTCCACTCCAGAACACCCCACCCCGATAGCCACAGCCAGGCATAGTTCCCTCTCCTCTGCTGCCAACCCCGCAGGTTCACACCCAGCAGCCCCAGCCTGTGTTCCAGGCTCACTGCCCTTCCTAAGGCTGCTGGGCATACAGCTGGAGCCACCTGGCGAGGTGGGCTTTCAGAAGGACTCTGTTGACAGTTTCTGCCATGTCTCCTGTCCCCCAGCCCATCACCTGATGCCAAGAGCAGGGCACACATTGCCATTCTCCTCGTACTTCCTGTGCTTGCTTAGCAGCCTACTCGATTATCTGTATATTTTCCAAAGGCTCACAGAAGTATTAGACAAGCCAAGTATGGGATGTAACCCCACCTCCCTTAAGAAAAACCTGCGTAGCCAGCCTGCTTTTGTTTAACAAAGTCTTGCCCAAATATTGTTGGTAACTTTTGAAGAACTGGTCCAGATCCCTGTCCTTGGATCCCTGTGGACTTCTTGTCCTTCCCTCCCGTCTTCCCTCAGCCACTTTCCTTAACGGCCAACACAGACTCACCTTGGAACACCTATACCTGTAGGAGGCTTAAAGTGGCAAAAGATTGACTCCAGAAGCCACTCTCTGAGAGGTCCCATATCTCATACCTCTGAGAAATCGAATGGTCCATTGACCAGCACACAGGGTGGGTGAAACTCTGGGGCCCCTGATTACACCTGTATCAGTGTTAAACACATGGAAGGGGCCTGACCCAGTGCAAGGCCCCCTAGAGACAGACAGACCAGCTTGCAGTAAAGAACAGTGGAGTGAATTTCAGGGACCAGGGAAAACAAGGGAACGCCATCCATGGGATTCTGAGATGTACCAGGCTGTCAAGGCAGAAGGTTGTGGCTGGTCTTCCCTTCTCCTTTCGATGACAGACAGTGTCCCCAAGTTACTGTTTCTCCTGGGAGTCGGGTCTAAGCATGTCTTCACCAAGACTCCCAGCGACACTACTGAAGTGAAGACCCAGAACCAAATCACTTTCTAACGTATGTTGTAACAATGCATGTAAATGGGAGTACCACATATATATGTATCGCATACATATATATCCAGCATGGGATGACCTTAGTTTCTAACAGTGCCTGCGTTTTGAGATTTTAGGATGATTGAGTTTTTAGACTGCAGCATGAATAATTCTATTTGCCATGAGTCTGTCAAGTCACTACCAGGAAAGAAAAATGATCAGAGACCCACATAAGATTCCTTTGATTTCTTTACACAGGCCCATCATTTAAAAAACAAAAAACAGAACCCCCCCCACCTTTAGTAAGAGCAACTGGACTCATAATTCATTTGATTAACATGCAATTTTGAATTTCATAAACAAGCATAAGGGAACTTCTGTTACAGTAAGGGAAAGCTTGGTTGGACAAAAGGAAGACGTGTTTGGCTTTTCGAGAGGATTGAAAATTAAAAGAGACTGTGATTGTAGGGGGAGGTTTGGTTTGGATCTCTTGTCTCTAGAAATCTTTAAAGATGGAATTTCCATGATTTTTCTTTGGTTAGTTTCAGTTCAGTTCAGTTCAGTCGCTCAGTCGTGTCCGACTCTTTGCCACCCCATGAATTGCAGCACACCAGGCCTCCCTGTCCATCACCAACTCCTAGAGTTTCAGTGCTAGCCTAAACAGCATTGCTGAGTGAAGACTTCGTGATCTATAGAACACTTTCCACATCTGAGTTCTTATGAGCTAGCAACCCTACCCTGTGTATGAAGCAAACAGTTTTCTAATTGCAGCCCAGACCACTGAAACAAAATAGGCCAGGAAAAAAATTTCATTGCTAAAAGCAAAGCAGCAAGTTCCTTTACATCCTGGCCCTGCCTTTGCGGCAGCTGACGTTTCCATTAAGGTTTCCCCTGTTTACCGTTACATCTTGAGATGTGTTTTACATTCCAGACACACGAGCAGTGTGACCTGGAGCGCAGAGGGGCAGAGAGAATATAAAATTACCAGTGGCTTGCTAAAGGAAAATTCTTTGTGTGCATTTGCCAGACAGATATTTGGGGGAAAACTGAGAAGGCTAGGAGATCCCTGAAGCAATGTAGTTTTTTTCCCCAAGACTGTGGAATTATGTGTATACCCAAGAGAGCCCCACATCACAGCATGTGAAAATATTTATATCCAGGGCAAGTAAGAAGCTGCCCCCTTCACTGAGGGCCTGCAGTCTGCTCTCCTGAGTCAGCATTTTGGGCTTTTCCAGAATGTGACAATGACAGGAAAAGTCCTGGCTCTGCCCTCTGAACATCAAGCCGGAGCTTTGTATCTGCTAGTTTTTCCATGGAAAATTCAAAACTTTTGCTAACATCTCTGCAATACCTTCTCCAGAAAAGTTAAAACCCTCTGGCAGCTTGGCATTTTATGATGCACTTCCTCTTTTTAAAGGGATTTCCCTATAGCTCAGATGGTAAAGAATCTGCCTGCAGTGCAGGGGACCCAGAGGAAGATCCTGTGGAGAAGGGAATGGCAATCCAGTATTCTTGCCTGGAGAATCCCACGGACAGAGGAGCCTGGCAGGCTACAGTCCAAGAGGTTGCAAAGAGTCAGACACAACTGAGCAACTAACACTACACTGCGACTGCACTTCCTCTTTTTAAAAAAAGAAGGAAAAAGATACAAATCCCGTGAGCCACCGGCTTCTAAATGTAAATACTGCGGAAAGGTTTAGTGATGATGGTGCCATGTCTGAGAGCACGTTGCTGTAACCACTCATAACACTGGGTGTCTTAAAAGCTGGCAGGAACATTTGTCAAGAGCCCGTGGTGAGAACCACAGCCCTCTCCCCCAGATGGGACGGGCGTCCAGTCTAGACGTCCCTAAAACTTTCCACTTCAAGGCACACTTTCTGTAGGTGGGAAAGCAATGCCCTGCTTCTGCTCTACACGCTGGTTTTCCCTGCCATGTTTTCTGTCTCAGGAGAAAATGTAGTTTGTCAGATAACATCCATTACTGCCTTTCCAACTTCCATAAGCTCTCCCAGGCAAATTACACTTGACCTGGTTTCCGATGTAATTGATCTTGAAGCCTGAGAAAAATCTGTACGTTTTGTTTAGTTTGAGGCAGTAAAAGATGGATCAGTGTTTCTTAGACTCCCTCCAATTGAAATGAGAGCCAGAACTTCATGAAAGCCAGGCTTCTAATTTCCCGCAAGGCACAAAACCAGGAGACAGTCTTCTCCATTTTACTTTTATTTGGGCAGGATGGGGGAATTGAGGGTTTTTCTTGAGGTTTAAGTATTGCTTGACTCAAGTTGCCAATTTCAAACTCCAAGTTTTATGTCTTGGAGCAACATTCCTTTATAATAAACACTGGTGGTGAGTTGGATCACTTTGCGGGCAGGGAGGTGGGAGGTGGAAGGGGTTAGTCCTGTTTGCTGAGAAGTTTAGTGTTGCTTTGAGAAGCTTAGCATTTTTAAAGCCCTTATCTGAAACAGCCTTTCAAAATGCATTCCCTTTTAGGATGTTCCTCCAGCAGTACAAAACCTCCCGTGAAATTGCAGTAGCATTGAGTGTGTTGATTCTGGTGTCCTTCACTAACCCGTGTGCCCGTGGAGACAGAAAGGAATATGCGAACCATTTATCCAATCCATATGGCACAGATGGTGTGATGGGCTCTGGCCCATCTTCCCTCAACTGCAGTGTGTAAGGCGAGACTCATTCGCCCTTCCCATTTTGTAGATAAGCAAACGAAGGAGACTCAAGGAACTCTGAGAAATGCCCAGGGCCACACAGCTGCAATAGTTAGTGTTGAACCCACCCTCCTTTTAAAATTTGACTTACTTATGACTGCACTGGGTCTTCATTGCTGCACACAGGCTTTCTCTAATTGCAGTGAGCGGGGCCACTCTATAGGTGCCATATGAGCAGCCTTCTCATTTCCGTGCCTTCTCTTGTTGAGAACAAGGGCTCTAGGTACACGGGCTTAGTTGCCCGGCAGCATGTGGAATCTTCCCGGAGCGGGGATCAAACCCGTGTCCTCGACATTGGCAGATGGATTCTTAACCACTGAACCACCAGGGAAGTCCAAAGCCCTGTTTTTAAATAACTTTGTGCAGTAAGTGAATGTTTCAAGTGTAATAAGGTAACAAGTTATTGTGTAGACAGAAAAGTCAGGATTCGAACCCAGGTTTAGTGGGGATCACAGTTTGTGCTCTTTGCCCTACACCAGGCTATAGAAGATAGTCATGTGATCTAGCACAAACCCAGACTCCAGGACGAAGCCCAGGGTTGACTAAGGACTCCAAAGCTTTTCTGTTGTTGAATTCATTTGGTCTCATCCCTTTGCTTTCTGGTGCTGGTCTTCCTTGGGCTTCCTAACTGGTGACCACTGTGCCAGCTCCATAGTTGTATTTAGAGGATTGCTTGCTACAAACGTGATGTCATCTCCAGGAAGGAGGCTGAACATCAGGATGTTGGGGTGTTTTTATAGCACAGCCTTCTGAGGGGGCTAAGAGAACATGAGTGGGTTGCGGTGGCGGGGGGTGAGGGGGTGTCTTCCCACCATTTATCATTGTCAGCCCATAGATATCAGGTTTGGAACGGCTCAGGAGTGGGTCCTCCTCCCTCCCACCCCCACGTGACTGGGGAGTGATTTCAGTGGCCTGTGGTTGCCCCAGTGCCCTGTCATTCTGCAAACAGAAAGCCCAGGCTCAGCTCTGTACAGGGAGCAGGAGAGGTGCCTGGAGAAGGCTCTTCTGGAAACCAGGTCTTTTCTGGCACCGTAGCCTCACACCACATTCTCTAGAACCCTCAAGCAGCTGGTGCTCTGGAAGTTCTGCACGTTTGACTCAAGTTTCCCTTTTTAAACATACACTGCTGCCCACCCCCCTGCCTTGCCCTGGGGCATGGGTGGTTTTATGCTGGCCTCCGGTTGGCACGGCATCTGCTCTGTCTGGGGTGGCCAGGGATCTGTAAGAAAATGCTCCCATTTTGCTTTATGCACAGGCGAGTATCCTCCACACCATGCAAGCAGGGCAAAATACAGAAACAAGTTGGGGGCCAAGGCAGTAACTGGCCTTTATAATCCCATGTTTGGATCACTTAGCCTCAACTGTTGACTTGTTGAGTCAAGAATATAAATTTTAACTCCAAAGAAAGAGTATAGTAATAACAAGTTCCTTAAGTTTTAGATGTTGAGTTTCCATGAAAGATTTTCTTGGGGAGTGGGAAAGGGTTCTGCTAAGTAGAAAAAAAAAATTAAATTAGAAAAACACTGATCTAATGAACAGTGCACCATGCTTGGGATGAAAGACTTAGATTGTCATTTGGCTTTGTGAGGGATTGGCTGTGTGATCTTGGGCTAATCACAGCACTTCTCTGGGCCTCAGTCTCCTCATCTGTAAAATGGGAAGACTGAGCTCATGAGGTCTTTGTTTATTTTGAAAGTCTGTGATTGTTTCTTTCTCCATCCCCCCCTTACTTGACTTCCCTGTTAGTGTCTTGCCCCTTAAAGACCTGTGCTCATCCTTGACAGCAGAGCTCTTACCTTGGGGTGAGCTCCGACTCTTTTCTTTTTAATTTTAAATTTTATTTATTTTTGGCTGTGCTGGGTCTTCTTTGCTACACACAGGCTTTCTCTTGTGGTGGTGCACTGGCTTCTCTTGTTGCAGAGCATGGGCTCTAGGGCTCAGTAGTGGCACACAGGTTTAGTTTCTCCTTGGCATGTGGAATCTCCCTGGACCAAGGATTGAACCTGTGTCCCCTGCATTGGCAGGCAGATTTTTAACCACTGGGCTACCAGGGAAGTCCCTTGCTCTGACTCTTGAGAACTTAGGGTTACACCATATGGGTCTGAAAAGCCTCTAGAGCTAGACTGAGAATAGTCTTTACTGGGGCATCCCCCTGCTTCAGGTTGACCTTATGTTTAAAGCAGCAGACATGCCCAGCAAAGAGATGCACTTAAATGGCATTGCCACTGTGTGGGCTGAATTCAAGCATGTCTCGTTCTCAATGGTGACCTTGATGCTGCACTAGTCCAGATGTGTTTTCAGAGCTATCTGGTTGCACGATTCTGGCCTGATGCTCGTGTCTCATTCCATGTGGAGACGGTCAGCAAGAAGCCCTGCCTAATTACAGAGCTTTAGTAGCACCTGCTCATGTGTGATTAGAAGACACCCCAAAGAGCAGAAGCTCACTTCCTAGGCAGGAGAATGCATTACCAAATGGATTTAAACATCCTTTGGGCCTCAGAGGGTTAAGGAAATAACATTTTCCCCTGAAAGCATTATGTCTGTCTATAACAGAGTGAGCAGTTGCAGCCTCCTCACTCCCCGGAATCACCCTTTCTTAAACTCTGACACACGGGATGATGTTGAAAGACTGCACCCAGGTAGCTCAAATTCCCAGGTGTGTGAGTTCCCAGGTTTTAGTCATAAAACCTGGACTCTCTGAGTAACTCTTCTTGAGAGATGCTGGAAGGATAAGCACTCAGCTTCTAATTATGATGGATTTTTGAAAATAACACTTGGCTTAGGGTTATTTTGTTCTGTGTTCATTTGCTTACTTGGGCTGTATTGATCAGACCAAAATGAAAACTGTTGTGAAACGGAGCCAGAAGAATGCAAACTTTGGGAGATAGTTTACTGTTGTTCAGTCGCTAAGTTTTGTGCAGCTCTTGCGATCCCATGGACTGTAGCACACCAGGCTCCTCTGTCCTCCTCTGTCTCCCAAAGTTTGTTCAGATTCATGTCCACTGAGTCAGTGATGCTATCTAAGCATCTCATCCTCTGTCACTTCCTTCTCCTTTGCCTTCAATCTTTCCCAGTATCAGGGTCTTTTCCAATGAGTTGGCTCTTCGCATCAGGTGGCCAAAGTATTGGAGTTTCAGCTTCAGCATCAGTCTTTCCAGTGAATATTCAGGGTTGATTTTTAGGATTGACTGGTTTGATCTCCCTGCTGTCCAAGGGACTCTCAAGAGTCTTCTCCAGCCCAGCATTTCAAAAGCATCAATTCTTTGGCACTAAGCCTTCTTTAGGGCCCAGCTTCCCCATCCGTACATGACTACTAGAAAAACCATAGTTGGGAAATGGAGGTGGAATTTATTACACCACAAAGAGACAGCTGGCACCTTATCCATAATGGAGCTTACTTGGCTTTTTTTAAGCAAATTACCATTTCTGATCACACAAACGTAGAGGTCATTAAAAGCATGCATGCCTCCTGGGCCAGCAGCTCTCAAAGTGTAACTGTTTACGGAAACCTCAACCTGGCTTGCTGGAAAGGAAGCCTGGGCCTGGCACGGCTGCTCTCACTCCGTGGTACAGCTGAGGAAAAAAGGTGTTCTGGTTGGCAAACAGCAATTTGTAAGAATCTGAACCCTTTAAAATATGCTTTATACTAAAGCTGTGTATTCTGAACTTCTAATTACCCTCTCCAGGCTTTTGTGAGGAATCAATGAAATTAAATGCCTTGCCTGCTTCAAAGAGGCCCTGACACACAGGAAGGGCTCAATAAACACGGGTTGAATGAATAATCCCACAGAGTTCATCTAATTAACATTCTTACTTAGTGGCTCAGGATACAGATAAGCAATGCAGCAGAAAAGGTAACAAATATTACCAAGCTTGCTTACTGGGGACTGTGGGCATTTTACAGTCTCTGAAAAGGGAAGCAAACCCAACCAAATTCCATAGTTCACCAAACACAGGCTCCTAATAGCAGTGGAATTTTCCTAGCCAGGCTCCCCTAGGACATAGAAGAAATTTTCCATGGAGGGAAGACCTCGACGGCAGGGCCATCATACTTCGCCTCCCCACCCCGGACTTGCCTCCACAGATCGGCTTCCAGATTCGCACTCGCGTACAGGACCTGGGCCACGGCTGCATCTTCCTGGTGCAGAAGGCGGGGGCCCTCCAGGTGTGCCCTACGGACAGCTACACCAAGAGGGAGCTGATAGAGTGTGCCCGCGCTGTCACAGAGAAGGTAAGGAGCAGCCCTCAGGCCAGGCGGGCACGATGGCACCCAGCTGTGCCCAGGCACAGACCAGGCAACCAAGCCCAAAACCAGCCAGCCCGGTCAGGTCCAGATGTCTTCCCTCCCACCCAGGGTCTCCCCAGGGCAGCTGGGGGTGATCCGTCGTCCTGAGAAACGGAGGGACTGTCCCACCGAGGTCAGGGCCCTGGTGGTCACTTTGATGGGCTCTCCTATGGATAGACTGGTCAGACCATGTCCAAGTCACAGTCAGCGCCAGGACCTCTCCTAAAGCCCCTGGGGACATGGTTGCCCCCACCCTCCCTTTTCAGGGAGGCTCCCAAGTGCTGAGACTAGGTAAGAAGGATCACATCTCCTCTTGTGTAACCTGTTTATTTCCAGAGGAGACAGTGCAGTCAGCAGGGTTAAGCCTCCCAAGTTCACACAGTGAGGAAGGGGGACAGGAGCCACAGGACATTTCCTGACTCTATGGGCAGCTGTTTGTAGAGACAGACTCTCATAGCAGAGAGCATAGGGCTCAGCTAAGCTACTTCCCCTGCCACACCTCAATTTCCTTGTCAGTCAAGGGAGGATGAAGAAGAAGAATGCCTGGCCCAGGGGTTATGCAGGTTATATACAGTGATGAGTGTCAAAGAGCTTGGCACCATGCCAGGCACACCATTCAAAGTTTGATTGATTTCAACCACTGTTCCCTAAGTCTGTTCTCCAACACCCCTTCTTCTGGGAGGTTTTCCCTGGTTCATAGCACCCCATTCTGAATGTCCGTTCCTCTTGGACCCTCCTGCAGTTTGCTGATGGTTTTGCTTGGCTGGTTTCTCGGAGTTATTTTTCAGGGCCGCTGCTGTACAGGCCGCGTGGGGTGCCGGCAGCAGCACCCGTGCTTAGCGGGTGTTTCCCTGTCCTTCGCTTGGGTTGTAGGACAGAGAGCTCCGCACTGTTGAGAAGCTTGGCAGCGGGACTTGAGGGGTGCACAGGGGACCCTCCCCCTGAAGCTGCCGGGACAGAGGCTCCTCTGTCCGTGGTCTCTCACCGTGGTCAGGCATCGGTCTCCCACAGCCCACAGGACTATCCAGGCTTCCCCAGGACGAGGAAATAAATCTCTCAGCTCGAGGAAGGCATTCTCCCTCCTTTGAAAGCCCTTCCTGTTGAAGTTACTCCTGCCAAGTTCCCCTGTAGGAGACTTTGGAATAGGAGCATGAAGGAGGGGAGGAGGTGGTCCAAGTTGCAAGGTGCCAGTGAGCGTGGCCACTCAGGCTGATCTTCCTGAGCTGGCCTCCCTCCATCTTCCTGCTTCTCCAAGCAGAGTACCCCTGACTCAGGATGCCGGGAGAGGGATCAGAGGCAGGGAGTCGGTTTGTTCAGAGCATCTAGCCTTACGGGTAGATTCCTGCTGCATCTCCCTGCCCTCCCATCTCCACCCAGCACCATCCTTACCTGTCTAGGTATGTCTGTGTGATCATCCCCACCCAGGAGGACAGACCCATAAGAGGAAGACAGCAGGTGGCTGGAGAAGGAAGGAGGGGGCCGGTGTGGCAGGAACATGGAGGGAGGCCTGGAAGATAGGAGGTGGTTGTGAAGGGAGCTCAGCTCCTCTCTACCGTGGCAGAAGAGCCATCCCCAGGGGTGGGGCAGATCCAGCTTGCCTTGTGGGGGAAATGTTTCTAGAAGCATAAGAGTATGCTGGTGGCAGGTGGTGACGCAAGGGAGTGGTGGAGTAGAGAGGTTAAAGGAAGGCATCCTCTTTGGGCTCCAGCCCCTTTGGGGTCCACTCTGGAGAATTTCTAGTAAAGAGGCAGCCAAGGGAAGGAGTGACAAGTGTCAGCAGAGGGCTGTTCTACAGAAAGTCTGATCGGTGGGGACAGAAACAGGCACACTGTTCATAGGAGCCTGACCCTTAACCCTTTTTGTGGTTTTTATCATCAAGTAGCACCTGCCCTCTGTTGTTCAGTCATGTCCGACCCTTTATGACCCCATGGACTACAGGACAAGCCTCTCTGTCCCTCACCATCTCCCGAAGGTTGCCCAAGTTCATGTCTATTGCATCGGTGATGCCATCCAGCCGTCTTATCCTCTGACTCCCTCTTCTCCTTCTGCCCTCAATCTTTCCCATTCCAACGAGTTGGCTGTTCACGTCAAATGACCAAAATACTGGAGCTTCAGCATCAGTCCTTCCTACAAGTATTCAGGGTTGATTTCCCTTAAGATTGACTGGTTTGATCTCCTTACAGTCCAATGGACTGTCAGGAGTCTTCTCCAGCACCATCTAGTAAACCCTTATTACATGCCAAGTACTTTACATGCATTTTCCCCCACTTATTCATCCCATCGGCCTTGATTGGTAAGAAGTAATAGCCCGCTTTTCCAGATGAGAAAACTGAGACTTAGAGAGGTGAAACACCCTGCCCAAGGTTGTGTCGCCAGCAAAGGCAGTGCCAAGGCGGGCAGGCTGCTGAATCCAAACTGCTGGTAACCCCAAGCCACATTGACTCCCAGAGAGAAAATTCACTCTTCTGTTTGTTCTGTTTTGTTTTGTTTTTTACTCCCCCCCACCCCAGATTTATTGAGATTTATATAGTTGACAGATAACGCTGTATGTTATTCATACTTCATTACAAATGCAAAAAGTGTATGTGTCTATGTATTTTTTTCCTTGTGATGAGAACTCTTAGGACTTCAGCATCTTTTATAAAGATCACAAAGCAGTGTTGGCTATAGTCGTCATTAGTGCACTGCATCCCTAGGATTTACCTTAGAACTGGAAGTTTCTGCCTTTGACCAGTTTCCTTGTCTCACCACCACCAAACTCTACCCCACCCCCTTACCATAACCACAGATCTGATCTCTTTTTCTGTGCATTTGATTGAATTTGTTTTGTTTTCAATTTTATTCAGTTTATTTAAACTGAGAACAAAAAGTTTCTCTTCTTTTTCCCATTCCTCCTCCTCATCCCCCGCCGCTGGCAGTCACCGATCTGTTCTCTGTATCTTTGGGCTTGGTGTTTGTTTTTGTCTTTGTTTTCAGATTCCGCATAAAAGGGAGGAATGTGGCACTTGTCCTTCTTTGATTTATTTCTCTTAGTATAATGTCTTTGATGTCCATTCATGTTGTTGAAAATGGCAAGATTTCATTCTTATGGCTGAATAATTTTCCTTTGCATATATGTACCACATTCCCTTTATCTAATGTCCTTTGATGGATGCTTAGATTTTTTCTATGCCTTGACTATGACAAATAGTTTTCCAATGAACTTGAAGGTGCATATATCTTTTTGAGTTAGTGTTTTCTTTTTCTTCGAATACATAGCCAGAAGTGAAATTGCTGGGTCATATGAGTGTTCTATGTTTATATTTTGAGGAATCTCCATAAAATTTTTCATATACGCCTGCACCAGTTTTTATTTCCAGCAGAAGTTGCATAAGGGTTCACTTTCTTCTACGTCTTTGCCCACACTCGTTGCTTCGTTTTGATAATAAACTTTCTGACAATGTGAGGTGATAGATATTTCACTGTGGTTTGGATTTGCATTTCCCTGATAGTCATGTGGAGCATCTTTGCATGTGCCTGTTGGGAGGCCTGGCATGCTGCGATTCATGGGGTCGCAAAGAGTCGGACACGACTGAGCAACTGAACTGAACTGATTGGCCATCTGTGTATCTTTTGCAGAAAAAAATGTCCATTTAGATAGTCTGCCAGTTTTTAAAATGATGGGGTTTTTTTGGGGGGGGGGTGAGGTTGGCTATTGAGTTGTGTAAGTTTGAGTTCTATTTATGTTTATCAAATATATGATTTGCAAATATTTTATCCATTTCAGTAGATTGCCTTTCCATTTTGTTGGTGGTTTCCTTTACTGTGCAGAAGCTTTTTAGTTTTATATATTCATATATATGTACATATATACATATATCAATATGTAAACAAGTTCCACTTGTTTATTTTTGCTTTGTTGCTTGTGCTTTAAGTGTCAGATCCATTGCCAAGACCTCTGTCAAGGAAGTGACCAGCTATATTTTCTTCTAGGGGTTTTATGGTTTCAGGTCTTATATTCAAGTCTTATGTTTAACCCAGTTTGAGTTAATTTTTGTGTATGGTGAATCATGGTGATACAGTTTGATTTTTTTGCATATGGCTGTTCAGTTTTTTCAACACCATTTAATGACTATACTGTTCTTCCCCCATTGTATATTCTTTGCTCCTTTGTCATAAATTAATTGATCAGATATGAATGGGTTCATTTCTGAGCTTTCTAATTCCATCTACATATCTGTTCTTATGCCTTTACCATACTGTTTTCATTGCTGTTGCTTTCTGATTTAGTTTGAAATCTAAAAGCATAATGCCCCCAGTTTTGTTCTTTCTCAAGATTGCTTTAGCTATTTGGATCTTTTATGGTTCCGTACAAATTTTAGGACTGTTCATTTTCTGTGAAAAATGCCATTTTAATTTTGGCAAGAATTGTGTTAAATTGTATATTGGTTTTGGTAGCATGGATATTTTAACAATATTCTTCTAATCCATGAGCACAAATATCTTTTCATTTATTTGTACCTTTTTCAATTTCTTTGACTTCTTATAGTTTTCAGTACACAAGTCTTTCTCCTCCTTGGTTAAATTTATTCCTAAGTATTCTATTCTTTTTGATGCAGTTATAAATGGGATTGATTTCCTAATTTCTCTTTCTGCTGGTTCATTATTAGTATATAGACACACAATAGGTTTTTGTTTATTGATTTTGTATCCTGCAAGTTTGCTGAATTCATTTATTAGTTCTAAAAGTTTGGTGTTTTTTTATGGAATCATCAGGGTTTTTTATATAGAATATCATGTCATCTGCCAATAGGGACAGTTTTACTCTTGCTTTCCAATTTGCATGCCTTTTATTTTTTTTCTTGTCTTACTGCTCTGGCTAGGACTTCTACTATTGTATTGACTTAAACTGGTGAGGGTGGCCATCCTTGTCTTGTTCCTGATCTTAGAAGAAAAGCATTTAGCTTTTCACCTTTGAATATAATGTTAACTATCAGCTTGTTGTATGTGGCCTTTATTGTATTGAGATATATGTTCTCTCTATATGCACTTTGTTGAGAGTGTTTTTCATAAATGGCTGTTGAATTTTGTCAAATGCTTTATCTGCATTTATTGAGATGACTTATTTAATTTTTACCCTTTGTTTTGTAAATGTGGTATATCACATTGATATCTGGATGTTGAACCAATCTTGCAACCCTGGAGTAATTCCCACTTGATTATGGTGTGTGATACTTTTATTGTTTTGTTGAATTTGGTTTCTTGATATTTTGTGGAGGATTTTTGCTCTGTGTTCATCAAGGATATTGGCCTGTAATTGTCTTTTTTTTGTGGTATCGTTGCCTGGTTTTGGTGTCAGAGTAATGTTGGCCTCGTAAAGTGAGTTTGGAAGAGTTTCCTCCTCTTCTATTTTTTGTGTTCTTTGTGGTCTTTTTTTTTAGTTTTTAAACTTCAGGGTTGTATTTTCTCCATCTTCCACACCCACTGACTTTCCCTTTCTGCCCTCAGGTATCCTTGGTGCTGTCCGCTCTCCAGGCTGGGAACAAGGGGACCCAGGCATGTATCACAGCTGCCACTGCCGTATCCGGGATCATCGCCGACCTGGACACCACCATCATGTTTGCGACTGCAGGGACCCTGAATGCAGAGAACAACGAGACATTCGCAGACCACAGGTATGGGAGTGACAGCCATCCTGGGGGCTCCTGGACAGGGAGACGTTCATTGTGGCCTGATGGACTTTGGAGATGCTGACCAACATCCAGAAATATGGTTATGCATTTTTATTTCGCAAGGATGTTCAAGTGGGGGAAATGGACCACGTAATCCAAATAAGTGCCTTTTCTCAACTACAAACAGAATTGTGTTCCAGCTCTGCCATTCACAGCCTACATCCAGTCTGTTCCAACTTTTTCGTCTTTTTTTTTATTTCTAAGCTAAAAAGCTATGCCCTTGATTTTTTCACTAACCCTAGTGGGACTGGGAGTGGCCCGGGGAGGCATTTAGCTCCTACCTAAATGGAGAGTGAAGCTCCAAGCCTGCTGTCTCTCCCAGGCTGGCTCTTCAGACTCTGCTTCGGAGGCTGGTGCTAGGGTCTCCGTTTGCTGCTGGATATATCCCCCCGTGTGCTTGCCACGTGTCCAGCACCTTTCTTCCTCTCTCCACTGCCCCAAGACTGGGCAGGGGAGGTGATTCCCAGTGCCCTGTCACCCCTTCCAAAACTCAGCCCCCTGGGCTCTGATGTCCAGGTCCCCTTGCCCATGTGTCCTCACGGCCCCCTGTCGCTATGAAGTATTTTCAGAGCCACTAGGAACCACAGGGAGGAAGGTACGGGGGCAGGGGAAGGGGACCAAACTGATAGCCCTGAATCTGTAATTGAAGTTTTACGATTAACTGACTGGGAATTCTGAGCTGACTTTCCTCTCCTCTATCCTAATTCTCTTACATGGAGATGAGAGCCTCCTATTACAAGAGGAGAACTGGATCCCTTCTCTTCTTTAATAAAAGCCCTTAGGAGGATTTCTTTTCTTCCTAACTGAGCTTCCCAGGTGGTGCTAGTTGTAAAGAATCCACCTGCCAATGCAGGAGACACAAGAGATGTGAGTTCATTCCCTGGGTCGGGAAGATCCCCTGGAGTAGGAAATAACCCACTCCAGTATTCTTGCCTGAAAAATCCCATGGACAGAGGAACCTGGAGGGCTACAGTCCATGGGGTCGCAAAGTGTCAGACATGACTGAGCACACACACACAGGGTTTCTTTTCTTCCTGACTACCAGTGACCAATGTCTACCCTTTGTCTGCCCCCTTCCCCTGCCCTCCCTCCCCTCAGGGAGAACATTCTGAAGACAGCCAAGGCCTTGGTGGAAGACACAAAATTGCTGGTGTCGGGGGCTGCATCCACTCCAGACAAGCTGGCCCAGGCAGCTCAGTCCTCTGCAGCCACCATCACCCAGCTCGCTGAGGTGGTCAAGCTGGGGGCCGCCAGCTTGGGCTCTGATGACCCCGAGACCCAGGTAGGCATGTCGTCAGGCCTCATGTTCCCACAGACTCTATGCACAGGTCTTAGAAGAAACTGAAGGCAAAATAGGAACTTGGGGAATAGACAGTATGTGTGTGGGTGCGTCTGTGGTTTAGGGACTGGTAGGAAGCAGTTATCCAGGCAGCATCGTGGCATGGACTGTAGCGCAGCTGTGGCAATGGATACACGCCCACAGGTTTGAGAGGAATCTGTAAGGAGGTCTCTGCTGGGCTTGGTAAATGATTGGTCACGCTAAGTGTTTGGAGATAACAGCAAGGGAGCTGGCCAGGACAACCGTGCGTTTCAGGCTACATCAGTGAATGGACAGTGGCTCCCGGTACCCAGCCGAGGCTCCCTGGAGGGAGGCCTGGCCTGGGTGGAGATGCAGATGGATTCAGATTGCAGTGTTTTGAATTAGAAGTTCCAGAGAGACACTCAGCTGGAACAAGTGAGTAGGCTTGAGCTGGCTTAGGTTGGAGGGTGTGGATGCAGGGCTTGTTCTCCAGTAAACAGTGACCACAGCCACAGAGGAGAATGAGGAGACGGGGTCAGGGCAAAGCTGAGGAACCCATCATTTGGACCATCTTCAGGAAAAAGATGCACAAGGAGACTGAGAAGTGGCAGCAGCTGGTGGGAAGAAAGCCAGGGGCCTGATGTTAAGAGGAAGCAGTGCTTCAGCCCTCCAGAGACGCTGCCGAGGAGGCAAGAAAGGAGATGTGAGAGCCAGCTCCAGCACCATGGATGGCAGCGGTCACCCTGTCAGGGCTGTTAGTGAGGAGTGGCCAGATGAGGCTGAAGGTAGGAGGCAGTATGTATAGATGCCCTATTTGAGAAATCTGACTCTGAAGGGGAAGAGAGAGAGGAACTGGGGGGCAGAGATGGTCTCCAGGCTCTGTGACTCTCTGCTTTGGATTCAGCCACTTCACTGATGTTACCTGCTGGGTCCTTAGCCCCCAGCCAAGACCATCAACTCCTCAAGGACAGAAACCATGGTTTATTGATCTTTGAAACAAACTCACGGCTTCCACACATCGTGGATGCCCAACAGAGTAGTTGAGCTCTTGCTGAACTAACAGCCAACCATGGCCAGCATTGATGGATTCTTCCCATTCCTGAATGCAAAATTTAAATATCCCTCTGTTGTTTCACCCCCCAGCACCATCAAATGGTGAACACTTCAGTTTCCACTGCTTGAACTATACTCAATTAACAAGCCTGTTAGGCCCATTTGGACATCACTGGAGACGAAGGGTCCCTCCGTCCTGTGCCAGAGTTGATGACAGCTATTGTGCTGATGAATACAACCAGACCACCAGCTCTGTTCCCACACGGCTGTGACCCCTCCCTTCCTGACATCTTCCAGTGGAGTGGAGCCCCTTGAGGGAAACATTCCATGTGTTGGCTTTTTACTCCTGTGCTGGCTTTCTCTTTGATAATATCAGAGCCCAGATTGACTGCCCTGTGGAATTCAAAGCATTCACAGAAATCTCTGCCTGGGCATTGTTCTTACCCGCATGGAAGAAGGAAAAGCTAGAAAATGCATGAGTGCAGTTGGAACCCGAGCCTGGCTCAACCTGGAATGAATCAGCTGGGAGAATTTAGATCTTCGGATTTAAATCCAAAATGTATCGAATTGCTTAGTCTTTAACTCCCAAATGATCCAGATGTCCCAGAGCCCATCTTCTTTTGAGACCACCAGTGCAAAATGCCCTGTCTGAAAGGTACACCCACTTGTTCCTGGTCAGTGTCCAGTGACTGGGAGGGGACAGCCTGTGCCAGGTGTCAGCAGCACAGCTGCCCACTCTGCCTCTCCCCTGTGGTCCCCACCACAGCCCCTCCTCGGGAGCCCCGTCACAACCCAGCCTGCCCTGTGGTTTTAGAGTCTGGCAGAGGTTCGTGCACTCTGTGGGTGAGAAGCCACGAGATGGAGAGGGTGGGAGGCTGGGAGTCACAGCCTGGCTGTGCTTGCAGTGTCTGGGACGCTAGTGTTTCTAAGATGTTTTCACATTTGTTACCTGGTTCATCTGCCGGCAGTGTGGTAGGGGGTGGGGGGGTGTGGCTAGCACTACTCACCCCATTTGCAGATAAGGAGCCAGGGCCACAGGAGCCCAATACAGTGTGGAAGTGAAGACCGTGTCCTTGGCATCACACTGACCAGAGTCTGAATCCCAACCCAGCTGATCCCAGGCTCTTCAAGTATGGACACAATTATTGTAGTTCCCACTTGAAAAGGTAGTGATGAGGGTTAAATAAGATCATGTGCGTTGTACTTGGCTCGGCACCTGGAACACTGCCCTCTGTGCAGGGAAGCTGCTGTTGTAAGAATTAGGAGTTGTTATTGTAGCTATTGGACCCAGAAGACTTAAATGTCATACCCAGCATCATGGAATTCCTAAGGACACCTGGTACTTGAGATTCCAAGTCACCCAGAAGTGGTCTGTTGTCTGTTCAGTTAGAAGAGTGAAGGCGCTGAGTTCCATCTAGTGTTATGTGGGTTCACACCTGTATATCCACTCATTGCCTGAGGATTTGCTGAGTGCCCACCACATGCCAGGCCTTGTTCTGAGTGCAAGACACAACAGAAGTCCAGGCTGGCCCTCCTGGAGCGTCCATCCCAGTCGAGGAAGGCAGATGGTATATAATGAACTAATTCCACATTACTTTATCACTATTATACTACAGCTAAGTGCATTAAATAAAGCAGGGCGAGCTGAGGGCATTCCGGTGGAGATGGGCTTGTGGCGCAAGTGGTCAAGTAGGATCTCTGAGGACGTGACATTTGCCCTGAGACCTGAAGGATAAAAAAGCTGGGGTCCAGGCAGAGAAGGGGATGGAGCAGAGGCCCTGAGGTCAGAGTCGGGGAGGATTTCCAATGGGGAAAAAGATAGACGTCCATGCCTGTAGCATGGCGAGTGGGTCAGGATCCCACTTGGGGATGCAGGCAGGCTGCTATGGGAGCTGCAGGCCAGGCCAGGGGGCGTGCATTTTGTTCTCAGTGCTTTTGGTGACCAGTTCTGGGTACAGGTGAGTGGTTTTGCCTCTCGGGGTGTCTGCCTAGCTGCCTTCATCCTTTAACAGGCAGCTTTTCAGCAGAGCTGTCAGCCAGGACATGTTTCTGAACTTGCCAGATAGACTGTACCTGGGTTCGGCATTCTGGCTCAGTACCTGCCTCCCTCAGGGAACTTCTTCAAGCGTGGATTCTGGATTTCCACCCAGACTCCTACACTGGAGTCTCCAAGGGCAAGCCCTGGGGACTCTCCTGTGCTGCGGGCGGGGGAGCTGTGGACTCTGAGCCCCGCCTCCCAGGTCCCCCCTGCCCTGCTCTTGTGCTGTGATCTTGGTGCGGCTGCTCACTGGGGGTGCATGCTCTCTTTCAGGTAGTGTTGATCAATGCCATCAAAGACGTGGCCAAGGCCCTCTCAGATCTCATTGGTGCTACCAAGGGAGCTGCCAGCAAGCCTGCTGATGACCCCTCCATGTACCAGCTCAAGGGGGCTGCCAAGGTAGAGTGGAGCCCCAGCCAGGGGCAAGTATGCCAGGGGTGCTCCAGTGAGAGACAGAGATGACACTCTCGGGTTTTGAAGGGGGCAGTGAGCATCTGAGTTCCTTCCTCACGTAGAGGTGTGGGCACATTAGAGCTGCACTAAGAGGGATGGGACCTCAGCTCACTGTTTTCTCTTGGCCTGTCTTCCCATGCAGGTGATGGTGACCAATGTCACCTCCCTCCTCAAGACCGTGAAGGCAGTGGAGGACGAGGCCACTCGGGGCACACGGGCACTAGAGGCCACCATCGAGTACATGAAGCAGGAGCTCACGGTAAGGTGCCACCAGTCACCTCTCTAAGGCCCTGTGTGCAACAGCCGACCCCAGTGCAACTTCTCTGAGATTTTACTTGGAGTGCCTGAGCTAGGGGGGCCCACTCACCTGCCTGCTGGTAGCCTTGTGCCATGGAGAACCTATGTGATACTGACCTCAGAGTTTGGCTAGGATCAGTTTGCAAATGTAATTAAATGAATTAATGTATGACTTGGGACCATGTTTAATTCCACTAAAATAGCAGCATAAAATGAAAGCACTGCAGAAGAGCCTCGGCAAAGGGAAAACTCATTGTGGCCCTTTGCACTCGCCTTGAGTTTATGCTTTTTTTTTTAATTTTACTTATTTTATTATTCATTTTTGGTTGTACTGGGTCTTCATTGATGCATGCAGGCTTTCTCTAGTTGCGGGAAACAGGCTGTTTCTTTGTTGCGGTGCACAGGCTTCTCACTGCGCTGGTTTCTCTTGTTGTGAGGCATGGGCTGTAGGGTGCACAGAATTCAGCAGTTGCAGCTCACAGGCCCTGAGCACGTAGGCTTCAGTAGTCACGGCACATGGGCTTACTTGCTCCGTGGCATGTGGAATCTTCCTGGACGAGGGACCAAACCTGTGTCCCTTCCGTTGGCAGGCGGATTCTTATTCACTGAGACAGCAGGGAAGTCCTCGCCTGATTCCCATGGCCACCAACAGCAGCTCATCCTGCTGCACACAGATAGATGTGGGAGTCTGAGTTCACTGTTAGGAAAACCCAGACGCTTTTACTGGGGACACTTCCCTTTAACTTCAGGCTGCCTTCCACGTGAGGTGTCTGATCTCAGAGACTCCGACCCTGTGTTCACTCTTGCCCAGTTCCACTGTCCTAGAATGAGGGTATCCTGGGGTTACTGTGGTTGTCTCCTGTTCTTTTGACTCCATGGTGGTCGTGGATTGCCTTGTGGATTGCCTCATCCTAATCCCTTGAAACAAATATGCTGAAAATGAGTACCTTCAAACTAAGATTCCTCTTTTTTTAATTTACTATTACAAATGCTATTTATTTTCATTATTTTATATGTACCTTTATTCTTAGTAGGCCAAATGACTTAAACAGACAGCTTTAGGATATTTTTCAAAGAATTGCAGATAAATAAAATTTAAATGCAGAGGCAACATGGGCCATCATGTGAGGTTCCTTTTTAATAGCAGATCTGCTCACAGATTCAGCTTCTCTTTTGGAAGGAGGAGTCTTCAGAGAGTCACCTGCAAAGGCCACAAGCTCCTGAGGGTCAGCAGTGTGTGCGTGCTAAGTTGCTTCAGTCATGTCAGCTCTTGCAACCCTACAGACTATAGCCCTCAAGGCTCCTCTGTCCATGGAATTCTTCAGGCAAGAATACTGAAGTGGGTTTCCATTTCCTTCTCCAGGGGATCTTCATGACCCTGGGGTGAAACCCACATCTCTTATGTCTCCTGCATTGGCAGGCGAGTTCTTTAACACTAGTGCCATCTGGGAAGCAGCAGAGATGAGCAATTCTGTTGGGTTTTAGTGGTGAAGACTTGGGTTCTTGTGTCCTGTTTTTAATGACTCCAACCTTGGTTGCCATTGTGCTTAGTTCTCACGCAAAGAAGAAACTAAAAACTGCAGGCAGTATCCTTAAGACTGCTGCCTGGCTCTCACCTGCCTACATGGGCTAGGAGTTTCTTTTCTTTTTTTTTTAATTTTATTTTTTGGCCATACCATACCACATGGCATGTGGGATCTTAGTTCCCTGACCAGGGATGGAACCCGCACCCCCTGCATTGAAAGCTCAGTTTCTTAACCACTGGATCACCAGGGAAGTCCCTGGGATGAGGTTTCTTATCAAAAGTCTGGAGCACATTCTGACAGGTGTGGGTGGGCCAAACAGTGGCAATGAAAGAGATTTGTAATTCCTGGGATATTACAGATGGTCAGCCTAGAATTGACCTAGATCAAAAAAAAAAAAAAAAAAAGAATTGACCTAGACAATGCATGTCCATGAACATAGGAGGTTCCCAAAGTAGCATGAGCCCTAAGGCCCATGTTAGCATGGAGGGCTCTGTCCATGCTCATCACACTGCAGCATTAAGGGGTGGTCCTGGGCAGTAGATTGCTGTTGTTCATTTTTAGGGGGTTAGTGATGTTTGACGCTGATGGGCACATGACAGGGATGTCAGCTGGGTCCTCCCTTCTGAATCGTGGCTCAAACATGGCTGCCTAGGGCTGAAGACTCTGGGACATAGTGAAGGACAGGGAAGGCTGGTGTGCTGCAGCCCCATGGGGTTGCAAAGACACAACTTAGCGACTGAACAACAACAAGGACTGAAGACAGAGCAGCCCCACCTGTTTCAGGGGTCCTCGTATTCAGGGATCCATCACTCATGGTAGAACCGTGGCAGATGGGCTGGAAGCAGAAATGGTTGGCTTGACTGGCAGGTGGAATTTTAAAGTGAGATACTCACTTACCATAGCTAATGTATTTCAGCTTCTCTAAAGGTGTATGAGTATTGTTAAATAATTCACAATGTCACGGTGGCAGGCTCGACATGAACACCTCCACACAATTAGGGAGTTATATTTGTAAGACAGGCTGAGAATAGAAGAAATGGAATGCTTTATTCTTCCCCAGCTTCACACTGTCTTTAAGAGAGAGAGCTGAGTCCAGAGTGATTCATCCAGGTCAGTCTTGCTCTGGAACCAGCATCAGGGCTGCGGAGCTTCTGGGGACCACTGAGGTATCAGCAGGAATGGGCCAGAAGATCTGGGAAGCTGCACAGTCCACCCCACCCCACCACCCCGGGGGTGAAGTTAATGCACATGGAGTGTCAGTGTCCGCAGGCAAGCATGTTAACAGTGTGGATCATTCTCCGCCCCACACTCTCCCCCCAGGAATGCTGCAGACAGGTGTGTGGGGCTTATCCACGCTGGAATTTTGAAAGCAAGAATGATATTACTGTACTCCAGTTACATTTCTGATTTCCTGCCATTTGACCAGTTTCCTCCCATAGCTGGCTCGGTTTTCAGACACTGCGCTGCAGCCAGTAGGGGAAGCATATGTTATTTCCATTCTTCCCTCTTTGACTTTTTTCAGCTTTTCCATTTCTCACTTCCAGGTATTCCAGTCAAAAGAGGTACCTGAGAAGACATCATCACCTGAAGAATCCATCAGGATGACCAAAGGCATCACCATGGCAACGGCCAAAGCTGTGGCTGCTGGGAACTCTTGTCGACAGGAGGACGTGATAGCCACTGCCAATCTGAGCCGGAAGGCCGTGTCGGACATGTTGACGGCCTGCAAGGTAAAGGCCTTGGCGTTGATTGGGGTGGGTAGGGTGGTGCTCTGTCGTGGCTGAGCTGTTGCAGTCAGTCTGGAGAAGGAGAGGGACTGGCCATGTGTAGGAGTGAGCAGCTCAGTACCCTGGCCTGTGTGATAGAGTGCACACTGATGACAGGTGTGCCCGTCAGCCATGGGAGGTGACACTCTGGAGGTAGCTTCATATTTAAGAGGGCGTGGACTTGGTCTGCTGACTTGCCCTCCCACTTCATCTCTCAGTTCTTCCTAAATAGGTGGGGGACACCTTCTTATAGGGGCTGCAGTAGTGGAGCAGGACTGTGAGGTTTTGTCCCAGGCCCTCCAAAGGAAAACTGCACCCCTCGTCAGCCTGCGCCCTTACCTGCTTCCTCAATCAGCCGTTTTGTGCCAGGAAGGGTATTGCCATGATTGGGTGAGGGAGTGAGTTAGAGGAACCAAACAGCACCAGGAGTCTTGGGGAAGCTCTTCCAACCCTTAGGGGGACAGCAGGGGCAGCTGCCCTGAGCTGGTGCTGCTGGAGAGAGCTGGGGAGACCTGAGCTTTATAACCTGAGCTTTATAACTTTGACTTTACATCTGTTAAGCCAAGGAGCCATAAGAGGCCCCCCACCTCCCACTGAGCAGCCCCACCCCAGTCCAACACCCTTCTGGGGATAGCCATGTCCCTGGAACCCTGACTTCTCCCCATGATGGATCAGTGACACCTCACCCCTACCCCACCCTCTCATCCCCCCACCCCCACCACCCTGGTCAGCAGATGGAGATGAACCACAGAAGGGGAAAAGCAGCTGTTGCACCTTGGGGTCCTTGGGAACAGGCCCTTCTCTGTGGTGAAGTGAGTTGTGGGGAGAGCTGGTGCAGGGTCCGACGATGGCTTCTCCTGTTCCTCAGCAGGGATGGATGGGCTGGTGTCCCTGGGCAGAGGCAGGGCAAGGCAGTCAGGCTGGAGGGCTGGGTGTGGCGAACAACACTGCATTTCCTGGACCCCGGGGTGCAGGGGAGGGGAGGTGGGAGGAGAAGAGGGTGACAAGAGGGTGGGGCCGCTGTCACGAGTCCCACGTGTGCTGGGCCAGGCAGTTTCTCTCCTCAGGCCCCAAGTGTAGTTTTATTATGTTATTTCTTTTATTTATTTGGTTGTGTTGGATCTTAGTCAAGTCACGAGGGATCTTTCCTCGAGATATGCAGACTCTAGTTGTGGCACGTGGGCTCAACAGCTGTGGCATCAGGGTGTAAGTGCCCCTTGACATCTTGGCATGTGGGATCTTAGTTTCCTGACCTGGGATCAAACCCACATCCCCTGCATTGCAAGGCAGATTCTTAACCACTGGACCACCGGGGAAGTCTCCCAAGTACAGTTTTGATGCACTCAGTGGGATCTACCCTGGCAGAAGTGATCATTCTGTTTGGGTTATAACCTCCATCACTGCAGTATTTGCCAGCCAGATATGGCTAGTGAGCACCACCACGGTTCACATGCAGAGCACCTCATAGTTTTAGAATCGATCCTAGATGGGTAGGGTAAGGGAATTCTTCTAACTAGGAATTCTCCTTATTTGATTGGAGAGGTGATGTGGCATGACCAAGGTCATACAATCAGAACCAGAACTGAGATCGTACCCTCTGAGCTCCAGTCCCGTCTCTTTCTGCTCCTCGTGGCCTCCCAGTCACAGAGATCAAGGTCACCATGGTGAACGGGAACCTCTGTCTCCGTGTTACAGATGTGAAATGGAAGACAGCTCTGATTTTCCTCCCCTGTGTTCCCATCTCCAGGGGAAGAGGTTAAGGATTAAAGTACAGGTGCCAATGGCCTAGCCCTGACTCTTCATTATGATCTCTCCCTGGCTCAAGCCATCCTGCTTTTCAGCCAGAGCTTCACATGCCAACACCAGACTTGATGACAAGGGTCACTGCTAAGCCCAGAGACTCCTCTCAGGACAGGACTTACAGATGCCTACGTTTCCTGTGGTCTCTGGTATCTCCCATCCCTTGCAGAAAGGAAATGAGACAGCTTTCTAGAAAAGGTGTGCAGTAAATAGATAGAAAACTAGGCATGCCAGTTGGTGGGCCAAGAAGGAACAATTCTGTGCCAAGCAGAGGGCTACATGGCCGTGTTTGAACACCGCCTTTGGGTCTGAGCAGGGCAGCCAGGGAAGAAACAGAAGTGGGGTACAACCCATATTGACTCATCTTACCAGACACGGAGGATTACATTAATTGCTCCAGTGGGAACACAGATTTCCCTGCACCCCCAGTTAATTCCAGTGTGTATTTCTTTCTGAGCATGCTTTCATGTTCATATGTCTTTATCAGATACAACTTCATACCTCCAATTACAATTAACATTACATGACTGTTTCTTTGTTACTGTAAGTCATTGTAACTGATTCTTTAATGAGCATGAAATACATTGTTAATAAATATACTCTTTCCCCTACCATCAGCTATTTAGATTATCTGCACTTTGCTTAATCATCAACTTAGGTGAACATCTTTGGGCATCTTTGGGTATTTTTCTATGCTTTGGATAATATCCTTAGGCAAAACCCCCAGAAGTAGTGGGTCAAATAGTGTGACTTTCTAGTTATTGCTAGGTTGCTTTCCCCAAGGGTTTTGTCAAGTTAGAGGCACCAGCAGTGATGACCAGCAGTGATCATCAGCACCCACACAGCTCTCAATGAGGGTCTTGCGCACTACCTACCAGAGGAGCATCGTAGCCCTTGTCTTCCCCGTTGAACCAGACCTGGGCTCTGTCCTCACGCTTGGAGACATGGGGGAGCAAGGCTGATGAAAGTGTGGAAGGAGTTAAAGGCCTGGCCTGTTAGTTCTCAGATGAATAAAACCAGGCTCATAAATGATAGATGCTGGCCACTCAAATTGGGGGGCAGGTGAGGAGAAATCCCAGGTATTCTCCAAATAGCCCCCAATCCCTGGGAAAAAGGATTTGACACGAGGAAGCATGGAGACAGGTCACTCTTCCCCTTCTGCCTTGACCTTTTATCCTAATGCATGATTTGTGTTTGTCCTGACTTGTGTTTTTTTTTTTTTTTTTTTTTTGCAGTTTTCTGTTTTTTGTATTCTTGTAAGCCCCTTGGAGTTCTTTCCAGAGTGAAGTTATAGCAGGAAAGGCTAAATGGGTAGGATTGCCAGACTGAGCAAAAAAATAAAAAAACCATACCAGGGTGCCCCATACTTAGGCTAAAAGTTTTCATTGTTTATTCAAAATTCAAACATCACTGGATGTTATGTGGTTCATCTGGTGGCCCTGTGAATGGACGTGCCATGTGAAACGATATTTCTTGAGTAACTCAAGTCAGCAGGTCACAAGTACAAAAAGAAGGAGGGCCAGATGCTGTGTTAACCATATGTCCTGGTTGGCTTATCTCGACATGTATAATGTGAGTTATTTATGGCACCTTGAGGGTGCTGGGGAGCTCGCTCTCTGAAGGTTCCCAGGAGCCAGTGGGCCCGGTCAGGAGACTGGCTATGACTGCAGTGTGGTCTGGTCAGAGTGAGGAATTTCTTCCTTTCAATAAAGGATGTGAGCATCAGCATGATGAGAAAGGAAGAAAAAAGAGGCCAGATTCACTTGCTTTTGTCTGGCCCCTGGCACTGGAAAAAGCCAGACACAAACTTGTCAGAGAACCTAAAGTGGAAACAGGTGGACATACAGCACCACGTGGCCGCCTGGTCCACTTGCCTCCTGGTTCTTCCTGTCTTAAGGTGACCTTCCTTTCTTTCTCCAGCAAGCTTCCTTCCACCCTGACGTCAGTGAGGAGGTGCGCACCAGAGCCTTGCGGTATGGGACGGAGTGCACCCTCGGCTACCTGGACCTCCTGGAGCACGTCTTGGTGGTGAGGAGGGGCGTAGGCAGCGCTGGGGCTGGGGAGGAGCTAAGTATCCTTTCCTTGGGAAAATCCCACTTAGAGCTTCATGCAAGCTCCACTTGCAAGGCTCGGACTAGATTGAGCCAAAAAGCGTCTCACAATTCACTGCTCCAACTCACAAGATACAGGTGTAGACTGAAGAGAGGTGCCATTCAAATCCAAAAGGACTGGGGGAGGTCAGGACCAGAGCTTGTTCAGGAGTCATAAACAACACCCCAGGAGAGACTTGACGGTAGCTCCCCTCCCTTCAATACTTTTGCTTCTTCCCAAACCTAAAAAAAAAAAAAAAGATCCATCACTTTCAGATATACAACACATGTACCTCAAAGACTGTCAAGCCTTTTGATTCTCTGGGCATTGAAATTTTTCTCTTTTCATGCAACCACATGCGGCTCACAGGGCAAAGGAAGGATCCAAGACTCAAAGATGTTTGGCTTCCTGGTTGAGGTTACCAGCTACTAATGGGAGACCTGGGACCATGTCCTACTTACTATTCTCAGCTGTCCCCATCCTAGCATTTCAGTGCCTTCTCTTCACCTTAAATTTCCCTCTGATGTTAAGCATTTTTGGTTTTCTAAGGGAGCATTACTTATATTCTTCACCCAGGTAACTGTTATTGTTCAGTCATTTTGTTAAGTCATGTCCAACTCTTTGGAACTCCATGGACTGTAGCCTACCAGGCTCCTCTGTCCATAGGATTTTCCAGGCAAGAAGACTGGAGTGGGTTGCCATTTTCTTCTCCAGGAGATCTTCCTGACCCAGAGATCGAACCCACGTGTCCTGCACGGGCAGGCAGATTCTTTACCACTGAGCCACCAGTAACTGTGGTCAGTACAAAAGTGCATCTTTTGTTAGAGTGACCAGTCTGGGGTTCCTCACATTGGGCTCCCAAAGCCTGAATACTTGTGAGTAGAAGCCAGTATATTGCTTGTGAGCCAGGTGAGAACATCTTGGTCAGTCAGCGTTTGCAGGCACGAGCCTCCCTCAGCCAAACCAGCTCTCTGTGTTGGGACTGAAGTTTTCAGCCCATGAGCACACTTAGCAGGAAATTCAGTGTTAAGAGAATGAAGCCAGTAAGGCTTCCAAAAGATATCATTTTCTGGATGAGACGATCTGTTCTGGACACATGGAATCTTGTTATGTCCAAACATTAGAAAGCATAGTAGAAACAGTCTTAGGCTAAGGTTCAGAACCCTCGAATTCAAATTCAGGCTCTGCCAAGAAACTAGCTCCACAACTGCCATTTCTGGGCTTGAGTTTGCTCAGATGTTAGACAGGCAGCTTATTCAGGATTAAGTGAGACTGTGGGGAGGCCAGGGCACTGGCTGAGCTTACCTCTGCTGCACACTTATTTGAAATACTTCTGGAAGGTACCCGTCCTGGCTGAGCGGAGGTGCGGGGCTACAGCAGTAGTGCCCACCTTGCTTCCTAAATGGGGCTCTCCCCTGACCCCCCGTTTCTCCTTGTCTCTCCTATGCTTTGATTTCTGTCTCTGTTGTTTAATACTTCCTTGTTGTTCAGTTGCTGTGTCCTACTCTTTGTGACCCCATGGATTGCAGCACGCCAGGCTCCTCTGTCCTCTACTATCTCCTGGAGTTTGCTCAAATTCATGTCCATTGAGTCAGTGATGCCATCCAACCATCTCTTCCTCTGCTGCCCCTTCTACTTCTGCCCTGTCTTTCCCAGCATCAGGGTCTTTTCCAGTGAGTCGGCTCCTTGCATCAGGTGGCCATATTATTGGAGCTTCAGCTTCATTATCAGTCCTTCTGATGAATATTCAGAGTTGATTTCCTTTAGGATTGACTGATTTGATCTCCTTGCTATCTAAGAGATTCTCAAGAGTCTTCTCCAGCACCACAATTCTGGCATCTTCCTATTACTCACAGGAGGGATCCTCACTTCACCTGTTTCCTCCAGGTCCGTTTCTTGGTTAATCCATATTTTTTTCCCACTCCTATGTCCATATCTGTGTTGCACTGACAACTGACTCAGGGTTAGTAGGTCCAGGCCCCTGCACACCTTTGCTCTTGGTGAACCATTTAACGAGAATGTTACTGCATTGGGACCCACCTGCAGTGGCGTCTTTGCCAAATCCATGAAGCTGCATGGAACGATGCAGCAGACTTCAAGGCAAACAGTGACGATGTCGAGTTTCCTTCCCCCCTAGTCCCGGGTGAGTTCTGTCTGCATGAGGAAGGACAGGTACCTGCACTTGTTTTGAGAAGTTTCTCCCAAGGGAGAAGGAAAAGGGAGCCCTCATAGGGTCCCCTCCTTGACCTCAAGCCACCTGTAGCCCCTCTCCCAGTACCTGGGAACCAGATGCGGCATCCACCAAGGCGCTTCCTGTCTCCTCAGCTCCTCTCCCTGCACGCCGTGTGTTAGTGGCAGAAGACAGGCCTCCTGGGGGTGGCGGCAGGGGGAATGGTTGGCCTCTTTGCTCAAGAAGAAGCCCAGGATTCCGGGTGTCAGTGAACGTGAGGGAAGACCTAGGAGCCGTTCCCAGGCCACACACTCAGAGACCCCAGCTTTATGGCCACTTAATGGCTGTGTCGGACTTCCCAGGCAACGCTAGTGGTAAACAGCCCACCTGCCAACACAGGAAACGTAAGAGACGCACGTTCAGTCCCAGAGTCGGGAAGATCCCCTGGAGGAGGGCATGGTGATCCATGCCAATATTCTGCCTGGAGAATCCCATGGACAGCGGAGCCTGGAGGGCTACGGTCCATAGGGTCACAAAGAGTCAGACACAACTAAAGCGCCTTATCACAGACACAAGGACTGTCAGGCATCAGCCCTAGTGATAATCAGTAGGTTCTTCTGGAACAGGAAGGACACATTCCACAGGGAGGTTTCATGTGAAGCCAGAGGTTGGCAATAGGGGAGCGACCACTCACTTCTTTTCATGGACCCACGAGCACCACTGCACCTTACAGCTAGCTATGCTTCCCCGGTGTTTCTGTTATGAGTTCTTCCTGATATTTGCTAAAGAAACAGGACTCTGAAACCTTATGTTTTCAAACCTAATTTGGTTGATTGTGTGGTGGTCGATGTGTCTGTTAGAAGCCTGCCACCTGAATTTCTTTTTATTTTTCTATACAATTATTATCATTGTAACCCATAAGTAAAGCAGAAGTATAAATGTCCTGTTTCCCCATAGTTGTTTTGAGATTTACGGTGTGAAAAACGCTGGTGCTAATTTGAAATCACTAATAGGAAAAAAAGCTAGATGACATGAAAACTTTTTTACAGCGTACAGAATTGGTCTCATGTTTTGCAAGAAGGATGTTATTGCCTATTTATGGTGACAAGTGCTGATGGTTCTAATGTCCAAGAAGATAAGAATGAAATCACATCAAATATTTGTTTTAGAAAATTAGCTCATATATTTTTGTTTCTTTAGAGACTTGCACATATTCCATAAAGGATATTTTCCAATAAAAATACAGGAAGGAAACATCCAGATAATAATGTTCATTATCATAAACATGAAAAATACGAGTTCCTGACTGAAAGCGGTGGAACCTCTGTGACAGCGTTCCGACCTCCAAGCTGCAGACAGTGGTAGTTTCCTTGGTCCTGCAGCTGAAAATAAGCTCACATTTCACCTCATGTGCCCTCACTCCTTCTCCAAACAGATTTGAAAGAAATCTGGGCTAATACGATGCTAAGTATGAGGAAGATTGTTCCTCATGAGAGGCGTGCGTGCTTCGTTGCTCAGTCATGTCCGACTCTTTGTGACCCCATGAACCACAGCCCGCCAGGCCCCTCTGTCCGTTTCCCAGCCAAGAATACTGGAGTGGGTTGCAATTTCCTCCTCCACAGGATCTTCCTAACCCAGGGATAGAGCCCACGTCTGCACTGCAGGCAGGTTCTTCACTACTTGAGCCACCAGGGAAGCCCTCCACATGAGAGGACCATGAGCCATAAGACTGCTTAGGACAGAGCTGGTGATGCCCCAACCCAAGAAGAAATGAAGAAAATGGAAATGCACAGACATAGACACTAGTGTTCACTTCTGAGGGAACTTAGAGTCAGATAAAGAAAGCCAAATTGCAAATTCAGAGAAGACATTAGATTCATTTGGAAATTACCTTTCGGGTAGAGGGAAAGAATACTAAGATAAGCTATTTGAGAGTGGTGAATTAAAAAGCAGTGAAAACTAGAGATTCACACACACACACCATACTCCCCATCCTCCCCTCCTCCTCACTTGGATAAAGTGTCTGGCAATTTAGAGGAATAAACTGAGATCACTTTCAAGTGGTCCAGAGAAGTTCAGCTATCTTCTTTAGGGGCTGTTTTTCTTAAATTTAGACACACGAAAATGTGGGAGAAGGTATCCTGCTTTGGCTTGTTCGGTTCAAATATCTTAGAGTCAAGGATTCCTCACCTGTTTTGGCTGATTTCTATATTTTAGTTTAACTTTAGAAAAAAAATCTTAAAACACAGAAAACCATGTCAACATTTGTGTGTCTACCATCTATAATTAACTGTTAATTAATATTTTGTCTTATTTGTTTCAGATTCTTATTTTGTTTAAAAAAAAACTCTCAATAATTAATTTTATATCCTTTACCAATATCATTCTCCTTTTTTTTCTCTATTGAGGCATGAATAACTATCATGATTTCAGCTTTCTTAACCTTTCATGGATTTGGGCCTCCCTGAATTAGGTAAAAGCCCATTTCCTGCCATCTCTCTACCCTCATAGGAGAAACATCAGCACATAAACACAAATGTCCCTTAAACTGTTAGGAGGATTCCCAGATACCCCGCTCCATCCTTTGGGAATTTAGAAACTCCAAATCGAGAACCCTTCCTTGGGGAATGATTTGTTTGTTTGTTTGAGAATCCAGTTATCAGTCTATAAACAGAGGGATCTAATTTAGGCAGAACCCTGTCCTTGCTGCCCTGGGAGCTACTTTATGCAGCTTTAGCTGTGCCTGTTTGAGCAGTTTTGGCCTTCTGCATTTGTTGTTAGCTGGTTTGTCGTGGAGGATTTCTACTGCAGGATGAGAGACAGCCAATTGGCCTCTGCAGTGACCACAGTTCAATATTGCTGCTAACCCACAATATAAGCTCTTTGACAAGGTTAAAATTACCCTCACTTTCACTAGCTGCACTTTAATTCTGTTCTGTTTTCTGCTGTTAGAAATCATGTTGACTTAATTGCAGAATAAAAATAGACCTCCATTGCTCTGCCTTGTCTAAATAGCGTGCTTTGTTGTCAGAGCCGTTCCCTTTCTTAGAGCCAGAGTGTATACAGAAGTGGTTTTCTCTTTCCATCAAGGTTCTTTTAACGACAGAAGTCTTTCACCACTCCAGTTGGATGATTTAAGTGAATCTCCCTACCACACCCTTCACTTTTGTTTCAGCTTTATTGAGGCATAGCTAGCATACAATAAACACATATTTGAAGTTTACCGTTTGAGTGCTGATATTTGAATACATCTGTGAAAACATCACCACAATCAAAACAATGAGTATATCTATTACTCTTCAAAACTGCCAGGCAGCCACTGATCTGCATTTTGTTATTATAGATTTGCTTACACTTTCCAGACTTTTATATAAAAGTAATCCTCTAGTGTATACTCTTTGTCTAGCTTCTTTCACTCAGCATCAGTGTATTCAATTCCATCCACATTCTTATGTGTAGCAGTAATTTCACCCCTTTTATTGTTACATGGTGTTCTCTAATCTGTTTCCCTGTTGATGGATACTTGGGTTGTTTCCAGGTTTGATTGTTAAAAATAAAGCTGCTAAGAGCATCCTATATATGTGTTTTTGCCTATATGTTTTCATTCTCTTGGATAAATATATTAAAGTGGAGTATTTGTGTCATAGTATGGGTATATTTTTAACTTCTTAGGAAACTACTAAATTCTTTTGTAAAGTGGTTATTTCCAGTAGCAATATATGAGAGTTCCCATTTCTCCACGTCTTTGTGAGCCCTTAGAATGGTCAGTCTTTTCAATTTTATCCATTCTAGTGGGTATGAAGTGGTATCTTACTGTGGTTTCTTTTTAATATTTATATATTTTGGCTGCACCAGGTCTTAGTTTCGGCATGTGAGATCTAGTTCCCTGACCAGGGATTGAACCCTGGCCCCCTGTACTGGGCACATGGAGTCCCAGCCACTGGACTACCAGAGAAGTCTACTGCGGTTTTAATTTACAACATGGAGTATCTTTTATGTACCGGTTTGCCTTCTGTATATCTTCTCAGATGATCTCTGTTCAGATCTTTTGCCCTTTTTAATTGGGTTTTTGTCTTATTGATTAGAGTTCTTTATATTTTCTAGGCATGAGTTCTTTGTCATGTCGGTGAAATACCTTAATAGTCAATCAAAGAAAGAAATGAAAATTTTTATTTGAGTGAACCTGAGGATTATATCCTGGGAGACAGTCTCTCAGAGAGCTCTGAGAACTGTTTTGAAGAGAAAAGTGAGAAGGCAGGCATCAGTATATATGTGGTTTTAGCAAAGAGACTACATACAATTAAGCACTCATCTTGGGAGAAGCTTGCTGCTAGTCACTAGAAATAGACATCTTAGTTCAAGTGCTTTCACAGTACAAGATGTAAGAATTCAGGTTCATTTTTAAAATCTCTTAAAAATATCTATTTCTCTTAGGACCAGTTCAGTCGGTTTTCCTGGAGCACAAAAGGCCTCATCCTTGCCCTAAATTTCTTTGAGGATGTATTATAGGTCAGTAACTTAGTGGAGAATGACTTAATCCTTACAGGCCTGGATGGGGGGAGCAACATTCTTTATTTTACACTCCCTTCCCTTTCAGTTTTAATTGCAACCAGAGATTGGAAGGCATTTTGTGACCAATTTGTGCCACTGTACTAGAAATGCTCATTCACAGGTCAGGCCAGGATTTTGTTGATAGGCCACTCAATGTGCTGTTATAGGACCAGGCCCTGTTAACAGTAACCAGAGGCCTCTGGACCACAGGTCTTACTAGTCTGTTATGGTCCAGGATTCAGTTCCCTCTTGTTTCTTCTTCCGATATCATGAGTTACACTGTTACAGTCATTGATGTCCTTGCACTATATATTTGGTCAGTCGTTTCAATTCACCTAGTCATTATTAGTTTTATCTGAAGCTCAGTCACACATTTGGTAATGCAAGAAACAATAATCTTGTAAAATAGGCAGAATACAAGTAATTGTTAATGCTGGTAGCATTAATAAGGTTGTAAGTATTTAAGCTGAGAACTTTCATTAGGTGTGGCCCAGTATCTCCTCAGATTGTCTAAACAATCTACTCTGCATCCATCTCTATCTTTAAGGGAAATGGTATGTTGACATTGTACGTGAAGTTCACCAAAGAAGTCTGCATGAACATGGTGTGAATAGTGGGTCATTGTGACCCCTTACAGGATTGAGAAAGGAATTTTATCTTCTAAGGAGTTACATGGCAACATCAGAAGAAGAAAAATTGATCTTTATGGTTGAGCAGCTATTTCTTGGGCAGATCTGTTAACGTATAATGCAGATGCACAGTGCATACTAGAGGGGAGCGAGGAGCCGAAGGGGATCTTCCCAGGGGATCTTCCCAACCGAGGGATTGAACGCAGGTCTACTGCATTGCAGGCAGATTCTTTATCATCTGAGCCACCAAGGAAATCCAACAGTGTCTGGCAGCGGGAGACAAATGTATATTTAAAAGGAAAAAAATTACAGCAATGCAGACCAAAAACAAAAAAGTGCAGATAGAACTTGAGTAAAAATGAAAGTGCAACTAAGATATGTCTTATATCTAAAATATTAAACATTTAGGAAGAACTGAATGTTTGTTTGCAAGTGTGTGTTAGTCACTCAGTCGTGTCCAACTTTGCAACCCCATGGACTGTAGTCTGCCAGGCTCCTCCATGGGGATTCTCCAGGCAAAATTATGGGAATGGGTTGCCATTTCTTTCTCCAGGGGATCTTCCTGACCCAGGGATCAAACCTGGATCTCCTGCATTGCAGGCAGATTGTTCACCAAGCTTATCAAGTTATTTTCAGGATTATATCCCAGTGTGGGGGAAGAAAAATAATTTTCCTTCTGCTCTGAGTTCTTGCCTGAGATCGCATATAGTATGACAGATTAACCAGAGAACAACAAACAAAATTTTATTCACATGTGTACCCCATGGATAAATGGAAGCTACCCAGGGGAAAAACGAGTAATTCACAAACTGGCCTAAGCCACCCGATTATATACTGCCTTTAAGCAAAAAAAAAAAAAAAGGGGGAAAGGTGTTTATGGTGCGAAGAGGCTGGTTGGAGCAGGTGGTCAGGAAAAGCAGGGTTAATGAGGGTTAAGATTGTTAGCAGATTTAAGTCGGAGCGTTTTTTCTTGTTGGACTGTACTGGGTCCTTGTTGCTTTGCGTGGTCTTTGTCTAGTTGCTGCAAGCAGGGGCTACTCTTTATTGTGGTGCATGGGTTTCTCGTTTCGGTGGCTTCTCTATAAAGTGCAGGCTCAGTAGTCGTGGCTGGTGAGCTCTAGAGCACAGGCTCAGCAATTGTGGCCCATGGTTTTAGTTGCTCTGGGCCTATGGGATCTTCCCAGAAGAGGGATCAAATCCATGTCCCCTGCATTAGCAGGCAGATTCTTATCCATTACACTACTGGAGAAGTCCAAGTCAGAGCCGTCTTCATTGACAGCATTCTCTTGTGATTTTGAGTCAGCCTTCTCTTACTGGTACAGAGAAGGAGGTTTCTTTTATAAATGTGTATTTCCCTTTCAAAGGGTAACTTCCCTGTTTTCAGAGCATCTCCTGTGTCTGATTTTTCTCAAAATAACCAACTGAAAGCAATCTGTATGCCAAAGAGGCACATTCTGGAGTGACATACTTTACTACCAGCTTCCTCGCTTTCTTCTTTCATTTGGCTGCCTAGTTAATTCTCTTCTTGTTAACGACCTTATTGAAATATAATTGGCATATGACAAACTTTTCCAGTTAAGTCATACAGTTCCTTGATTTTCACTGTATTTAAGAGTTGTACAACTATGGCCATAATAATAATTTTAGAACATTTTCTTCTTCCCAAAAAGAGACCTCATGCTCTTTAGCCCTCCTCATTCCCTTCAGCCCCACTCCTAGCCCAAGACCAACACTGATCTTTTTTATGCCTCAGAGTTGACTCATTGGAAAAGACTCTGATGCTGGGAGGGATTGGGGGCAGGAGGAAAAGGGGACGACCGAGGATGAGATGGCTGGATGGCATCACCAACTCGATGGACGTGAGTCTGAGTGAACCCCGGGAGTTGGTGATGGACAGGGAGGCCTGGTGTGCTGCGATTCATGGGGTCGCAAAGAGTAGGACACAAGTGAGCGACTGAACTGAACTGATGAATTGCGTATTTCGGTCATTGCATATAAACACAATCATACAGCGTGTGGTCTTTTGTAACTGGCTTCTTTCATGCAGCGTAATGTTTTTAAGGTTCTAAGACAAACTTGCAGGTTCCTGCTTTTTAAAGTTTTAAAGCATAATTTATGTGTTCTGTCCCCTATTTAAGAAGCTAAGATCACTAAGGTTATTTTCCTGTGTTCTGCAGTTTTCATTCTTACAGTCAGCTTTCTACTCCATTTCTAGTTCATGTATGCATGTAGTGTAAGGAAAGGGTCAGGTTCATTTTCTTACCTATGGCTATCCAATCGTTCCAGCATCATTTGTTGACACAATTATCTTGTTCTCAATCAGTCAACCATTATGGCTGATAGAATCTAGTTCTGGACTCTCTCCTGCTCCGTTGATCTGTATGTCTGTACAATATCATGTTGTCTTGATCACTACTACAACTTGATCATGAGTCTCAAAATCAGATATTATAAGACTTGTAACTTTGTTCTTTTTCAAAATGGTTTAGCTGTTCTAGGTCCTTTGCATTTTACATGCAACTTAGAATCATCTTGTCAGTATCTTTTAAAAAAAAATCTTGTTGGGATTTTGGCTAGGATCATGGAGATATCTGAGAACAATTGATATCTTAATAATCTTCTAATCAATGAATATAGTATATCTATCCATTTATGTGGGTTTTCTTTAATATTTTCAACAATATAGTTTTAGCATGCACATCTTGCACATTTGTTATCAAATTTAACAGGTATTTCATAATTTTTATGCTACTATAAATGGTATTGCTTTTTAAAAAAATTTAATTCTCACTCCTAATATGTAGTAGCATATTGACAGTGAAAATTTTTTTTTACTCACTGGTAATATGTAGAAATATAATTGGTGTTTGTAGATTGACCTTATATCTTGTGACCTTGGTAATAAACTCACTTATTTTACCTTTTTTTCCTTTACTTTTTTTAACAAATGCCTTAAAAATTTTTACATAGACGTTCATGTTATTTATAAACAAAGACAGTTGTACTTCATTTATTTGTTCAGTCATTCACAGGTTTGTACTGAGTTAATATCTGCATGGTGACATGTGTAGGTAGGTCCTAGGGTGAGGAAATGAGAAAAATAGAATAGCTGAACTCAGAACAGTAACAAATATAACATTTAGAAGAGTGCCAGAGGAAGGAGGGTAGGGATAGAGGCCTGGGAAGTGATGTTCCAGAATCTGTGACTGATCAGTTCAAGCATAATGTCTTCTGTGCACTGGTATGTCTGGGTCAATGTGTAACCCTGTTAACTCTCCCAACCCCAGATTTTTCACCAAGCTTCTCTTAAAATTCTCTTATAGTTTTTGGATTCAAAAGAAATATTTTCCGAACTCATGAGAAAGAGTACAATTCCTGGCCATGTGAAAAGGGTATAGGACACCAAAAAGGGAATTTAACGTTTCATGAATGCCTACTTTGTTCCAGGCATTGTGCAAGATACTTCTTGTGTGTGATTCCGTTTGATGTTTATGCCACTCCTAAGGAGTAAACATTATTACAGTTTTACAAATAAGAAAACAGGTTCTGAGGGGGGTTAGTAATCTGCCCATTGTCACAAACCAGGAGCAGGTGAAGCCAGGTTTGAACCACAGGTTTGACAAAGCCAAAGCCCATGCTTTGTCTACTGCTCAGAGGCTCCAAAACTGTCCATAGTCATCAGGAGTGGTGCTTTCCTCCTGAATGTCTGAGCATTTCTAAATCTCAGCATGACCCCTGTAAAGCATGGGTAAGAGATGCAGAAAAGAATATTGAAAGAAGGAAATTTCAAGATTAGGGAGGAAGAAGATGGTGTAAGTCAGATGTAAATCCATGGGGGGAGGATGGTAGGGAGTGCTCGTCTATTTCACAGTTCTGTTCTTGAATTAATTTGGGAAGAAATCAGCTGAGGATGTCCTTTAAATTGGATTAGGGTTATTTTTTAGGATGTTTTTTAACACCATAAAAAAAGAAAAAAAAAAAAGCAAGTTTAAAGCCGCTTGAAGCTAGGTTTAAAAGAAGGAAAGTCTGTAGGACTTCTCCCAGGAGAGCTTGCAGTCAGAACCCTGGAAATGAGTTGTCCTTTTAGGAACAGCCCTCCTCTTGGGGATTTTTCCCTCCAAGATCCCACCTGAGTCACACGTGTCTTCTGGCCCCATATTTGCTTTGTCACAAGCACCAAATGACCTGTGGCCTTGGGCTTTCATGTTCACTCGGAGCATTCTTTCACCTTGGGTAATTTTCATGTGTGTAGATTTGTTTTAGGTACAAATAAAAGGACAACTAAGAACTTCATCTCCCTTATGGTCTCAGGGAAGTATGTCAGAAAGACCTTAGGAAAACCCCTGCTCCTCAACTTTTCATTTCTCACGTGAGGAAACTGAAGGCCAGTGAGTCTTAGGTGTTTCCCCTAAGTTTCTGAAGTCACTCAGGGACAGAGTTGCAACTTCAAACCAGGGGGTCCAGCTCTGCATCCACCAGCAAGAGTGGGCTTCCTGTCACAATGGCTGCATCTTCCTTACATGTCTGACGTGTTCTTCACACAGATTCTTCAGAAACCAACACCAGAACTTAAGCACCAGCTGGCTGCTTTCTCCAAGCGCGTGGCTGGCGCCGTGACTGAGCTCATCCAGGCAGCAGAGGCCATGAAAGGTAGGCCGGATTCTCACATGTCATCCTGTGGGGCAGCCTGGACAGCCAGCTGAGCAGAGAAGATGTGCAGCCAACACAGGCCTTTTCTTGACAGCCAGAGGAATAGAGTGAGGAAGTTTTTAAAGGCAAATAGGAGTAGAGTTAGACTTAAAAAGTAATATCCTTCTGAAACAAGTCTTTTCTCATACATAATACAAGTTATGTATTAAGTGCTTCAACATAAATGGCATAATCCATCTAGAACTGTTCACTTCTCTCTTAAGGGTCTTGCCATCCATTTTCTTCTGTATTTTTCTTTGAATATTTATTTTTATTTAAATAATACACTTCATGTTTAGAAATGGTGCTATCTGGGTACATTGTTTACACACCCCTTCATGGTTAACATGGAAGCAATCAGCTCACCCACGAAGGGTTTTCTAACCAATCTCCCTTTGTTTGCATTGAGGGGAGTGGTTGTTCTCTTCTGGGAACTCATGAGGATGAGTTCCCAGAAGAGAATGACAAATCTCTGTGCTCAGCATGATCTCATTTCTCCTGTGGATGCTGACTTGCATTCATGAGCTTTAAGTTACAAATCAGAGTAAAACTCAAGCTAGCCTCAGTCTTTAAGATCTTGACTTTTGCAGCTCACACTGACGGCTGCTTCTGTGCTAGGGCTGTCTGTACAACTGGTTTGGAAAGCGAGGATCAGACAGGCGGCCACTGCACCCAGTTGGTCTCTGCGAGAGCTTGGGGAGAACATCCCTTAGGAGAGTGCAGCTGGTCGGCTTATGGAGCATGCCTGCATGCAAATCCCGATACTGTTTGCAATTAAGTCACTGCTCTGAGTTCCGTAGCTACAAAGAATGACCCTTTTTGGACTGATTTTAGGAACAGAGTGGGTGGATCCCGAAGACCCAACCGTCATTGCAGAAACAGAATTACTGGGGGCTGCAGCATCCATTGAGGCTGCTGCTAAGAAGTTAGAGCAGCTGAAGCCAAGAGCAAAACCGAAAGTGAGTGTCCATGTGTGGCTGCTTATCTGATGTCAGCAGGTCTTCCAGTGGATGGCTGTGAGTGGAGCCAGGTGGGCTGCAGGGAGCTCATGTCCCTACCTGTGCTTGAACTAGTAACCTGCAAACCTGTTCTGCCTGCCTAGCCCCTTTTTACAGGGTATGGAAAAAACCCAAGAGTGGGTCTTTCAGGTTAACCACCCCAAGAAATACCTTTGGATAGCCAGAGGAAGAATCCAGGTGTTTCTTGAAAAAAATCGTGATTTTTGTTTCACTATTATATGAAGCAGGTATTGGATGTTTTCTATAGAAAGCCCCAGTAATTGAATGTGAGACTGTCACCCTGTAATTTTCTGGTTTCCATAATGCTTTTTACCAAAAGTAGCAATGCTGGGTCTCTCCTTTCCTTAAAAATCAATAGAGAGCAATGTGAACCTCAAAAGTGGACCCAGTAACTGACTTTTTTCAGTACATGCTGGAGACTGTGGTTAACTGGCATGTTTTCTCCATCTATGGTTGTCATCTAGATAAATGTTGAGAACTTAAGATCATAAATATGTGTTAAGAGAAAGTCATTTAAAAGAAAGAGATACTTTAAGGTAGTGCAGTAGAGAGGACAATTAATTCGTAAAAAGACAGCGCACTGGTGCTGTCTGGGGGACAAAGCCCAACCCTGTAAAGAAACCATAATCCCGTCTCCCCCATGGCTGTCTTCACCAGGAGGATGGTGGAACCAAAGGGAACCATCTTTCTAATCAAGCAAGTCCCTGCTGATAACCTCACCTCCCTTCCAAGGACCCACATACATTAGGAAGTAAAATCTGGCTCTTCTCAAAAAAAAGTTGGATCTCCAGTTTAGATATGCCTAAAAGTGTACCTTTAAAAAAAAAAAAACAAAGGGTGGAGTTTGAGTACTAAAATACACCAAAGTGCTCAAAAGCAGTTCTTGGGCTCATGATGTGTGTAAAATAGACATGGGCATATAGTCAATCTATTAAGTTTGCAAACCTTCTTAAAACCTTGGAATTCTTAGAGCCAGTCTCCTAATTGCCACTCTAACTTTGGTAAAGGCCTTTTTTAGAATTTCTCATCTGAACTCAAAACTTCAGAGTTTTAGCTTCTAGTTTTTGAGTTTGTCAAGGTCCTCTTTACTGGCCTTAACCTGAGGGTCTTAGGTGATACGAGATTTTAACCAAGTTTTTCTCTGCAAACTTCAGAGCTAAGTGTAGGGGTAAGGGCAGCTCCGTCTTCTGGACTTGACTTTATTTCTGCTTTATAAAACACGTTCAGCGTGAGTGGAAAACTTCTTTCAGCTAAGAAGCAGGCAGCCATTAACTGTGATTTTGAGGCTTAAACTTAATTCATTTTCCTTTTCCTTCTCTGATTTGCCACATACTTTGCTGTCCTCTGGGGAAAGCTTCTGTCTGCTAGCGCTGCAGCCGTGTCAGTTGCTCTTTCTCCTGGAGAATCAGCCTGGCGTTAATTTACCCCAGCACTTCCCAAGCGCTAAGAGCTGCTGTCTCAACCCCAGTCCTGTTGTCCTTCGGCAGGATCTTCCCGAGCTCTGTCTGCTCTCAATTCTGCTTCCCCTCTGTCCAGCTCTTGATTTATCTCATGATTCTTGATCTGAAAAACAAGGTCATTAGAGTTCCTACCCCATGGGATTATTAATATAACATATTAGATAATTTAGAAATAGTGTCTGACATGTCATAAGACTTAGTAATATCACTATCACCAAAAATACACTTCTGGAACTTTTATCTACTACCTCCTAGGAAATGTCTGAAACAAAAGTTATTCCATGGATCCATGA